>NC_053396.1:47699409-48015367 GCF_905171765.1 Bufo bufo | reverse complement strand
GATTACGCTTAGGCCTCTCGCACACGACTGTATGCCCTCCGAGACATGATGCTGTGTACTCCCGTGTGCACGATCAATGCCGCTCCGGGACATAGGTCCCGCTCACAGACATTTAGAGATATTTATATTAACTCCTTAAGGACCCGCACCCTTACATGACTTAACCCCTTAAGGACTCAGCCCTATTTCACCTTAAGGACTTGGCCATTTTTTGCAAATCTCACCAGTGTCACTTTAAGTGCTGATAACTTTAAAACGCTTTGACTTATTCAGGCCATTCTGAGATTGGTTTTTTTTCGTCACATATTGTACTTCATGACACTGGTAAAATGAAGTAAAAAAAAAAAACATTTTTATTTATTAAAAAAATACCAAATTTACCAAAAATTACTAAAAAATTGCAAATTTCCAAGTTTCAATTTCTCTACTTCTATAATACATAGTAATACCTCCAAAATAGTTATTACTTTACATTCCCCATATGTCTACTTCATGTTTGGATCAATTTGGAAATGATATTTTATTTTTGGGGGATGTTACAAGGCTTAGAAGTTTAGAAGAAAATCTTGAAATTTTTCAGAAATTTTCAAAAACCCACTTTGTGAGGCTTACATAATAGAAACCACCCAAAAATGACCCCATTCTAGAAACTACACCCCTCAAGGTATTCAAAACTGATTTTACAAACTTTGTTAACCCTTTAGGTGTTGCACAAGAGTTATTGGCAAATTGAGATGAAATTTGAGAATTTCAATTTTTTGGCAAATTTTCCATTTTTTCCAGTAACAAAGCAAGGGTTAACAGCCAAACAAAATGCTATATTTATTGCCCCGATTCTGTAGTTTGCAGAAACACCCCATATGTGGCCGTAAACTACTGTACGGGCACACAGTAGGGCGTAGAGTGAAAGGTGCGCCGTTTGGTTTTTGGAAGGCAGATTTTGCTGGACTGGTTTTTTGACACCATGTCCCATTTGAAGCCCCCCTGATGCACCCCTAGAGTAGAAACTCCATAAAAGTGACCCCATCTAAGAAACTACACGCCTCAAGGTATTCAAAACTGATTTTACAAACTTTGTTAACCCTTTAGGTGTTCCACAAGAATTAATTGAAAATAGAGATACAATTTCAAAATTTCACTTTTTTGGCAGATTTTCCATTTTAATATTTTTTTTCCAGTTACAAAGCAAGGGTTAACAGCCAAACAAAACTCATTATTCATGGCCCTGATTCTGTAGTTTACAGAAACACCCCATATGTGGTCGTAAACTGCTGTACGGTCACACGGCAGGGCGCAGAAGGAAAGGAATGCCATACGGTTTTTGGAAGGCAGGTTTTGCTGGACTGTTTTTTTTGACACCATGTCCCAATTGAAGCCCCCCTGGTGCACCCCTAGAGTAGAAACTCCATAAAAGTGACCCCATTTTAGAAACTACGGGATAGGGTGGAAGTTTTGTTGGTACTAGTTTAGGGTACATATGATTTTTGGTTGCTCTATATTACACTTTTTGTGAGGCAAGGTAACAAGAAATAGCTTTTTTGGCACCGTTTTTTATATTTTTTTTATTTACAACATTCATCTGACAGGTTAGATCATGTGGTAATTTTATAGAGCAGGATGTCACGGACGCGGAGATATCTAATATATATACAATTTTTTTGTTTATGTAAGTTTTACACAATGATTTCATTTTTTAAACAAAAAAAAATCATGTTTTAGTGTCTCCATAGTCTGAGAGCCATAGTTTTTTCAGTTTTTGGGCGATTATCTTAGGTAGGGTCTCATTTTTTGTGGGATGACATGACGGTTTGATTGGCACTATTTTGGGGTGCATATGACTTTTTGATCGCTTGCTATTACACTTTTTGTGACGCAAGATGACAAAAAAAATGCCTTTTTTTTACACCGTTTTTATTTTTATGATTTCAGCGGGCATCCTGTTCCGATTAACCCCCGCAGCGCCGCAATCTCGTTTTAGACTCATGACGTACCGGTACGTCATGGGTCCCTAAGGGGTTAAGGGTGTGCACACTTATGCAACCATATTATTTTTTTTTTCTTTTTTTTTTTTCTTCCCTCCACCTAAAAGATATAAGTTTGTTTTTCAATTGAGTTGTACAGTTTATAGACCTGTTTAGTTTCCCCTGAAGACGCCGACAGGCTCGGCGAAACATGTAGGGACACAGGGTGTTGTATTTTAGGCAGGAGTAAGTCAGGGAGCCCGCTATAAGTCTCTGGTATAGGAGATTCTATTTCACTAGATGATTAAATTCATTAGGAAAGTCTAAGTACATGAGATACAAGATGTGCACAACTGGCAACTGACCCTGAAATTGTTACTCCTGAAGGTTTTAATATGTTCCCAAGTAATATGGTGGTTTTAAAAGGACTATAATAAAATTGAGTTTTAATAATACTAGTCGGAGGAGTTGCATAAATACGCTTGGTCCAAGTGACCGTTAAAAAATTTAAATTATGGTAAATAGTTGCGTAGCAACTCCTTTGAGGGATTTCTTTGTTTGTTATTTTTGATTGTACAGTTTAGAGGTCACATTAAAGGTGGAAAAGGTTCTGAAATGATTTATCTTTGTCTCATTTTTTTACAGAACAGAAACCTGACATTTTAACAGGAGTGTGTAGACTTTTTATATCCGCTGTAAATAACAATAAATATAAACATCATGGGTATCACCACGACCGAAAGCGCCCATACTATTAAAATAGAAAAAAAAATAATCCAATATGGCGAATGACGTAATGGAAAAAAGGATGAAAATGGCCGATTTGCTATTTTTTCATTGCTTCTCTTACACCAAAATTTTTTATAAAATGTGATCAAAAAGTCACACACACTCCAAAATGGTATCAATAAAAAGTACAGATTGTTCCGTAAAAAATGAGCCCCTAAACAGCTCAGTAGACATAAGTATAAAAAAAGGTTTGGGGGTGAATCGTTGTAATCGTACTGACCCAGAGAATGAAGGGCGCGGGTCAGTTTTGCTGTAAACGAAACGCCGTTGGAACAAAACCCGTAAAACGGTGGAGGGATTGCGTTTTTTTCCAATTCCACCACATTTGGAATTTTTCCCCCGATTCCCACTACATTTTATGCCATAATTAATGGTGGCATTAGAAAGTACAACTTGTCCCGCAAACAATAAGCCCTCATACAGCTATGTGACCGGAAATATAAAAAAATGTTATGGCTCACGGAAAATAGGGGGGAAAAATGAAAACGCAAAAATGAAAAAACCTCCGGTTGCCAAGGGGTTAAGGTGAAAAATGGCAGGGTCCTGAAGGGGTTAAGTAACATTAGGACAAGTTCTCACAATTAACCGGTGCTATAGGGGCAGAGCCCCTCCTTAAGAGCTCTCCACGGAAGTTCCTGTTTCGGACGGAGGCGGTCTCTTAAGGGTGCTGTCATGGGCGGAGGGCTGGCTTAGTCTTGAAGGGGCTAAGGGCTCTTTCACACTTGCGTTGTTCTGTTCCGGCATAGAGTTCCGTCGTCGGGGCTCTATACCGGAAGAATCCTGATCAGGATTATCCCCATGCATTCTGAATGGAGAGAAATCCGTTCAGGATGCATCAGGATGTCTTCAGTTCCGGACCGGAACGTTTTTTGGCCGGAGAAAATACCGTAGCATGCTGCGCTTTTTGCTTCGGCCAAAAATCCTGAACACTTGCCGCAAGGCCGGATCCGGAATTAATGCCCATTGATCCGACGTTCAGCTTTTTCTGAATGGTTACCATGGCTGCCGGGACGCTAAAGTCCTGGTTGCCATGGTAAAGTGTAGTGGGAAGCGGGGGAGCAGTATACTTACCGTCCGTGCGGCTCCCAGGGCGCTTCAGAGTGACGTCAGGGCGCCCCACGAGCATGGGTGGCGTGATCACATGGATCACGTCATCCATGCGCATGGGGCGCTCTGAAGTCATTCTGGAGCGCCCCGGGAGCCGCACGGACTGTAAGTATACTGCTCCCCCGCTCCCCACTACTACTATGGCAACCAGGACTTTAATAGCGTCCTGGGTGCCATAGTAACACTGAACGCATTTTGAAGACGGATCCGTCTTCAAATGCTTTCAGTTCACTTGCGGTGTTACGGATCCGGCATGTAATTCCGGCAAATGGAGTACACGCCGGATCCGGACAACGCAAGTGTGAAAGAGGCCTAATGTAATTGCCTTGTGTTTCCTTTTGGTGGAAGGAAACACAATAGAAACATGGATAAGTTGTTGCAAAACTAATGCATTTTTTGCCACATCCGAAATGCAGCACTGAAAACATGGATTTCTTAAGTAGAGATGACACAGCATGGGTAAAAGTCTCCTGCGTCACATCTACCACTGTAGGCTGTAGCTTACTATTAAAGGGGTTGTCCGGGTTCTTCCCCACCAGGCCCCTCTAATATGAGCTGTATAGTGGAGGGCAAGGGCTTTTTCAGCAGATTAGGTGATGTACCAGGTCTCTGCTAGGCGGAAGTGGAGCATCATGTCACAGGGGCCGAGCGGAGGAAGAAGGGAATATGTCCGGGTTCAGCTCTGAACCCTGACAACCCCTTTAAAGTATGATGTTATGTCCTTAAAGGGAACCTGTCATCTGGATTTTGTGTATAGAGCTGAGGACATGGGTTGCTAGATGCCCGCTAGCACATCTGCAATATCCAGTCCCCATAGCTCTGTGTGCTTTTATTGTGTAAAAAAAAAAAAAAAACTATTTAAAACATATGTAAATTACCCTGAGATGAGTCCTGTCCTTGACTAATCTCACATACAGGACTCATCTAAGGTTAATTTGCATATGTATCAAATCATTTTTTTTTTTACACAATAATACTACATCTACACGATGACATTTGTCGCGCAACAGATAGGGCACAATTGCACTGCAACATTTGTAGCGCAACATTTTGTTGCACTAATGTCGCGCGTCAATTTTTATAATGGCAGTCTATGGTGTCGCACTGCAACATGCTGCGACGCAACAGTCGCAGAAAAATCCATCTCGAATGGATTTTCTGCGACTGTTGCGTCGCAGCATGTTGCAGTGCGACACCATAGACTGCCATTATAAAAATTGACGCGCGACATTAGTGCAACAAAATGTCGTCATGTAGACTTATTTAGTCACAGTAATACCATGATTCTAAAATATAACTTTTAATATGTATAAATAAAATAGTCAATGAATCCCTCCAAGTAATAATAAATCAATCAATATATAAGGACAAAAGAAAAAATAATAATAGAATACTAGGGTCAGGATGATATAGATTGTCTAATAATGGTTAGTAGTTGTTAATGAAACCTAATTAGGGAGGTAATAACCCTATTAAGGACCCTAACGTAGTAGCCCTACCTAATACGGAATAGCCGCCCCGTGTAGACTTAGCCTAAAAGCACACAGAGCTATGGGGACTGGGTATTGCAGATGTGCTAGCGGCCATCTAGCAGCCCACGTCCTCAGCTCTATACCCAAAATCCAGGTGACAGGTTCCCTTTAAGGACATAACGTCATACTTTAAAGGGGTTGTCAGGGTTCAGAGCTCTATACACACAATCCCGGTGACCGGTTCCCTTTAAAGGGGCTGTCTCACTTCAGCAAATAGCATTTATTACGTATAATACAAGGCACTTACTAATGGACTGTGCTCAGTTTCTGCTGCAGTATCATCATTTTGATGGGAAGAGTAGTTGTGCATGCTGCGCTCTCCTTCCTGCCCATTATGACCGCATCCCTTTATAAAGGCTCCACGCAGAACTGTGAACAAAGCCTTAAAGGGGCTGTCTCACTTCAGGAAATGTCATTTATCATTTAGACACAGTTAATACAAGCTACTTACTAATGTATAGTTATCATCCATATTGCCTCCTTTGTTGGCTGGACTCATGTTTTCCATCACATTAACCACTGCGCGGATCCAGGGGTTATGACCATCCTACATTCCATCAGTGGTCAGCACCTTTGGCTATACTGTACAACCACGGCCACCGCTGATGGATTGCAGGCTGTCATAACCGCTGGATACGAGCAGTGTATAATGTGACGGAAAAATGAGCCCAGCCAACATTATGTATGTGGCTTGTTTTAACTGTGTCTACATGATAAATGCCACTTGCTGCAGTGAGACAACCCCTTTAAGGCTCCTGTACACATTTCTACTCGTTGCCTTTCACGGCCATCCTAGCGCCGGATCGCTGCCCCTGTGTGCGGGGTAGCACTTCTTTTTGTGCCTAATCGCAGTGTATTGCCGCTCTGTTCCACGCTCACATTAGCTGCTCCTGATGAGGCATTTATTTGATGCAGAAACGCATAGAGCTGAAGGGCTAGTATGTGCAGGGCGAGCTCGGCATTAGTGGGACGTCTACAGATGTGTCCCCTGCATTCTGGTTTGGTTACCCTCTCCTGCACAGCTCGTATATCAGGGACAAGCTGAGCACTGTGCGCTGGCAGCGTCTCCCACAGGCACAGGTCTGGGGTTGCATCAGCCGCACGCCCAAACCCCGAAGCTGTGCCATACCGCCTGATGGGGTTCACCGAGATCCCAGTTGGTAACTTGTACCTTGGCTCGTGGACGTGACACCGCACACCAGTTGGATTGTAATTCACCTACTTTCTATGGACACCAATAAACTTTTTTTTATTTTAGCCCCCCCCCCCCCCGTTATTTCAACAATACATTTGAGCTAAAGGGGGTTGCGTACCTGATTTTTGCTAACTTTAGTGAGCTGAGGACCCCATAATGGGCAGGAAGGAGAGCGCAGCATGCAGAACTACTCTTCCCATCAAAGTGATGACCCTGCAGCAGAAACTGATGGACAAGTAGTCAGAGGGGGTTTGTGGGACACCACTGATGACCATCATATTACAGGGGAAATGGAAGAAGTGGAACAGAGCGGATCACCTGTGACTGCTGATTACATAGAACCATGAGGTCTAGAATAACAACAAAGGGGGGATGTCTAGCTGGGGCTCTGTCCACACGGAGTCGGTAAGGAAGGCGGGCAGACTAAGGCGTGCTGTGCGATTTTACTCCGCTTTTCTGACAGAACCTGGGGCATAAAGCTGCAATCGCAGACCTGAACAAGCTGCAACACGCACAATCCTAGAAAACACACGAGGGCACAGCGCCCAATAGCATTGTGTCCCGTCCCGTACTTGTGGCGCCTGCACGGAGAAAATCCACAACCGCTGAGACTTGACAAAACAAACTCACTTCATTGCCGATATTATCCGTCCCTCTGATATGACGCACAACTGAGTCGCCAAATGAAGTCGTAAGTGGAAGGAGCAAATCCGCAGTAGTGACTAGAATGGAGGTGCTCCTGGTAGGTATGACGTCACAGGAAGAAAGTAGAAACCAGGACTGTAGTGATGTTACCAGCTAATCTCCATGCATGGTACAGACCCGCCGACGTCACAACATCACGTGGCAGTACAAGGTCACGTGGGTCGGGAGCTGGCGCTCTATATGCAGAGGCTTGTTCATAGATTGCACATGCCCGCCGCAGCCCATACATCCAGGCCAGTTCTGCAGTGAACTTCCGAGAATGTACAGAGTTCTCTGAGTCTTGCACTGCAGCCCACGCAGTCTGGTCCCTTCAGAGCTAATTTGTAGGTTAATATGTGTTATTTAGCAATATTATGCCCATAGACTATAATGGGCAGTAAAACGTGACTTGGTGCCTGAACCATTCAGCATATCAAATAAACCTTTAGCAGACATACTCTTCAAATTCAGTGGGATTATTTTAAATTGAGATTAAGTGGGATTATCATTGGTTTCTATGAAATGACAAGAGGAATGACACAATGGAATGCCCATAGACTATAATGGGAAGTAAACTATGAGCTCATTTGCAGGTAAATCTGTGTTATGAATTACCTCCTATTCCTTATTAACACCAGGAGGCGGTTAAAGGGGGTTCTCTGAGCACACACCTCCTGGGAGTATTATTTCTATACTGTGTAATGGACTTGTATAAGGGGCCACATGACCCTGAGGCGGGTCCTGCTCCTTACTGTGTCCTCCTGCCCCTTACCTCATCCTAGTGGTGGTCCCAGCCCTTCTGTACCTTGCTGCCTCCATTACAGCACCTGCGTTACAGTGTGTCAGCACACAGAGACCCCTGAATACAACCTGCTGTCTTTCCAGGGTGAGATCCACCTGAAGCTGCTCGGTTCTTTCTTTCAGCCAGATGTTCTCTGTGATTTCTGGGATCTGTCTACAGACGAGCTGTCTGGGCCGTACTCTGTGTGTCTCTGTCCCTGTGTGTGCCACCATCACCATGCCCACAGTGTTCCTATGTTTTGATGCAGCTGCATCAGGACATTCTGTGTGGGGCAAGAAGAAGAAGAAGGAAGAGGAGGCAGCATGGAGTCCATGGGAGTGAGACAGGGAGGCACACTAAGGACGTAGGTAACACTACCACATTATCAGCACTAGTGTTATCTGTAGTTTTACATAGGACTGCAGGTAACACTACCACATTATTAGGACTAGTGTTATCTGTGGTTTTACATGGGACTGCAGGTAACTACCACATTATCAGGACTAGTGTTGTCTGTGTTTTTACATAGGACTGCAGGTAACACTACTACATTTTCTGTACTCAGATAGTCATCACTGTTATCTGTGTTGTCACATAGAACTGCAGGGGACATCTACTATATTATCTGTACTCAGAGAGTTATCACTGTATAGGGGGGCCCACTGAGACTTTATCGCCCAAAGTCCCACATGAGCCTGGAGCCGACGCGGTGCAATATGTGGGTGGGGCTGTGTGTGGCTTGAGGGTGGGCGGGGACACAGGGGCCCCATAATCTCTTATTGCCCGGGGGCCCCATGAGTTGTCAGTCTGCCCCTGGGTGAGTGACATAATGGAATATAGACTATAATGGGTAGTAAAACGTGACTTGGTGTCTGAACCATTTAACATATCAAGTAAATCTTTAGCAGGCTTACTCTTCAAATTCAGTGGGATTATTAAAATTGAGATTAAGTGGGATTATCATTGGTTTCTATGAAATGACAAGTGGAATGACACAATGGAATGCCTATAGACTATAATGGGAAGTAAACTATGAGCTCATTTGCAGGTAAATCTGTGTTATGTAGGACATTAACCTTTACCGCAAGTGTTCCCTGGGTAGAGTAGCACATAGTTTTACATTTACAATCTGGGATTAAAGCTGTTTTCTATGGAATAACATGTGAATGACAGAATGGCATCCCAATACAGTATAATGGGAAGTAAAATGTGATTTGGAGTGTGAACCATTCAACATATCAAATAAATCTTTAGCAGACATAATCTCCAAGTTCAGTGGCAAATAATAAAGTGGAGATGAAAGGGGATTCAAAGGGAATAATGGGAAGTGGAATAACCCTAGAGAATAATGGAAATTTAATTTTTTAAATAAAGACACAACAGCTTTCCTCCCCCTCACCAACTATAGGCCTAGGACTAGGAATGGGCTCTGATTTTGGGGTGGAGGATACATGGGGGCAACTACGGGTCCATGCACACTACAGAATTTCCAAGCTGAGAAGTTCAGTTCGGAAATTCCAAATGCGTCCTGCCCCAACTGATTTAGTCGCTGCATGAGCAGCGCAGCCATTGCCGTTCCCTATAGCTGGCAGTGCATTCCGCTCAATATTCCGCTGAAAGAATGAACATGTTCATTCTTTCGACAGAGAAATTTCAGTGGACAGCTTCACCACTGAAATTCTGTAGTGTGCACTGTGCAGCGGAATCCCATTGATTGCAATGGGACTCTGCTGCATCAAAATTTCCAAGTGTAATTCCTGAGCAGAATTTTACTTGTAAAATGTAGGGGGGAACTGAAGAAACCTCTATAGCATGTTGGTATTACTGAGAATGAAAACTGACAAGTTTATAGAAAATGTGTAAATACTTATTTTATTTAAAACTTTTCTTATTTAACCCCTTAAGGACTCAGCCCTATTTCACCTTAAGGACTTGGCCATTTTTTGCAAATCTGAACAGTGTCACTTTAAGTGGTGATAACTTTAAAACGCTTTGACTTATCCAGGCCATTCTGAGATTGTTTTTTCGTCACATATTGTACTTCATGACACTGGTAAAATGAAGTAAAAAAAACTATTTTTTTTGCATACAAAAATACCAAATTTACCAAAAATTTGGAAAAATTTGCAAATTTCAAAGTTTCAGTTTCTCTACTTCTGTAATACATAGTAATATCCCCAAAATTGTGATGACTTTACATTCCCCATATGTCTACTTCATGTTTGAATTATTTTGGGAATGATATTTTATTTTTTGGGGATGTTACAAGGCTTAGAAGTTTAGAAGCAAATCTTGAAATTTTTCAGAAATTTACAAAAACCCAATTTTTAGGGACCAGTTCAGCTCTGAAGTCACTTTGCGAGGCTTACATAATAGAAACCACCCAAAAATGACCCCATTCTATAAACTACACCCCTCAAGGTATTCAAAACTGATTTTACAAACTTTGTTAACCCTTTAGGTGTTGCACAAGAGTTATTGGCAAATGGGGATAATATTTGAGAATTTCATTTTTTTGCCTAAATTTCCATTTTAACCCATTTTTTCCACTAACAAAGCAAGGGTTAACAGCCAAACAAGACTGTATCTTTATTTCCCTGACTCTGCCGTTTACAGAAACACCCCATATGTGGCCGTAAACTACTGTACGGCCACACAGCGGGGCGTAGAGTGAAAGGTGCGCCGTTTGGTTTTTGGAAGGCAGATTTTGCTGGACTGGTTTATTTACACCATGTCCCATTTGAAGCCCCCCTGATGCACCCCTAGAGTAGAAACTCCATAAAAGTGACCCCATCTAAGACACTACACCCCTCAAGGTATTCAAAACTAATTTTACAATTTTAGTTAACCCTTTAGGTGTTGCACAAGATTTAATGGAAAATAGAGATACAATTTCAAAATTTCACTTTTTTGGCAGATTTTCCATTTTAATATTTTTTTTCCAGTTACAAAGCAAGGGTTAACAGCCAAACAAAACTCATTATTTATGGCCCTGATTCTGTAGTTTACAGAAACACCCCATATGTGGTCGTAAACTGCTGTACGGGCACACGGCAGGGCGCAGAAGGAAAGGAATGCCATACAGTTTTTGGAAGGCAGATTTTGCTGGACTGTTTTTTTTGACACCATGTCCCATTTGAAGCCCCCCTGATGCACCCCTAGAGTAGAAACTCCAAAAAAGTGACCTAATTTTAGAAACTACGGGATAGGGTTGCAGTTTTGTTGGTACTAGTTTAGGGTACATATGATTTTTGGTTGCTCTATATTACACTTTTTGTGCGGCAAGGTAACAAGAAATAGCCTTTTTGGCACTTTTTTTTTTTGTTATTTACAACATTCATCTAAAAGGTTAGATCATGTGGTCATTTTATAGAGCAGGTTGTCAAGGATGCGGCGATACCTAATATGTATACAATTTTTTTTATTTATGTAAGTTTTACACAATGATTTCATTTTTAAAACAAAAAAAAGTTTTAGTGTCTCCATAGCCTAAGAGCCATAGTTTTTTCAGTTTTTGGGCGATTATCTTAAGTAGGGTCTCATTTTTTGTGGGATGAGATGACGGTTTGATTGGCACTATTTTGGGGTGCATATGACTTTTTGATCGCTTGCTATTACACTTTTTGTGACGTAAGATAACAAAAAATGGCCTTTTTTACACCGTTTTTATTTTTATTTTTTTACGGTGGTCATCTGAGGGGTTATCTCATGTGATATTTTTATAGAGCCGGTCGATACGGACGCGGCGATACCTAATGTAAAGGGGGAATATTGATCACCAATATTTATGCAAATATCGATAATTAATATTCATAAATGGGAGGAGCCGTCTAATGATAACTCCGCCCATTTATGCCTTTATATAATAATAACACAATATCTTCGCTATGCTTTACACTAATCACTATGCTAGCTGCATGCGCCTTACTATCACTATACTACGGCGGCGACTACTAAAAACACCATACACTGCATTATGAACAATAAGGGATATTTATTACACAATACAATTATACACGTCTAGAAATACGCTAATATCTATACATATTCATGGATCAATGGATATGAATATATATACATATAGACGTACACACCGCAGTACAGAAACAGTACTACCATAAACACAATACAAGCCTAGCTACACTACACAGCACAATCCCAAATTCCACCCATAAACTAACTAGACAATTCACACATACAAGTAATAACAGCCCACCCCACCTGACTATTCACTGTCCCTACGGGGTACGACGAGGGTTAATGGTGGCCTCACAGGGGTGTAAACCGACCACAAACACAAAGGGTTAACAATGGGGATAATATCAGAACTGTACAGCAATGCAAGGGTAAATACCCTGCAAGTGTACAGTGAGGGGGAGGGGGTGTGTGGCAGGGTTTGAGCAGGGGTTACCACCAGGGGTTAATCAGGGTAGGGAAAGGGTTACACGGTGGAGATACAGTGGGGGTCATCAGGGGGGTGTAACTGAACCACAAATACAATCAGGGGAACCAGTGGCACAGGATCAGGGGTACAAACAAGGATACAATAAGGCAAGGGTTTGGGGGATCAGGGTGTCCAGTAACACGGCAAGGGTAAATCAGGGCCCAGGGTACACATCAGGGGCAAGGGTTCTCTCACCCAGCATGGGTATATGTAAAATGACACCCCAAAACACATTGCCCAACTTCTCCTGAGTACGGAGATACCACATGTGTGACACTTTTTTGCAGCCTAGGTGGGCAAAGGGGCCCACATTCCAAAGAGCACCTTTCGGATTTCACCGGCCATTTTTTACAGATTTTGATTTCAAACTACTTACCACACATTCTGGCCCCTAAAATGCCAGGGCAGTATAACTACCCCACAAGTGACCCCATTTTGGAAAGAATACACCCCCAGGTATTTCGTGATGGGCATAGTGAGTTCATGGAAGTTTTTATTTTTTGTCACAAGTTAGTGGAATATGAGACTTTGTAAGAAAAAAAAAAAAATCATCATTTTCCGCTAACTTGTGACAAAATATAAAAAATTCTAGGAACTCATTCCCCAACTTCTCCTGAGTACGGCAATACCACATGTGAGACACTTTTTTGCAGCCTAGATGCGCAAAGGGGCCCAAATTCCTTTTAGGAGGGCATTTTTAGACATTTGGATCCCAGACTTCTTCTCACGCTTTAGGGCCCCTAAAATGCCAGGGCAGTATAAATACCCCACATGTGACCCCATTTTGGAAAGAAGACACCCCAAGGTATTCAATGAGAGGCATGGAGAGTTCATAGAAATTTTCTTTTGCCACAAGTTAGCGGAAATTGATTTTTTATTTTTTTTTCTCACAAAGTCTCCCTTTCCGCTAACTTGGGACAAAAATTTCAATCTTTCATGGACTCAATATGCCCCTCAGCGAATACCTTGGGGTGTCTTCTTTCCAAAATGAGGTCATTTGTGGGGTGTTTGTACTGCCCTGGCATTTGAGGGTCTCCGCAATCATTACATGTATGGCCAGCATTAGGAGTTTCTGCTATTCTCCTTATATTGAGCATACGGGTAATGAGATTTTTTTTTTTCGTTCAGCCTCTGGGCTAAAAGAAAAAATGAACGGCACAGATTTATTCATTCGCATCGATCAATGTGGATGAAAAAATCTCTGCCAAAAAAAAAAAGGAGGGGAAAGGCGTCTGCCAGGACATAGGAGCTCCGCCCAACATCCATACCCACTTAGCTCGTATGCCCTGGCAAACCAGATTTCTCCATTCACATCAATCGATGTGGATGAATAAATCATTGCCAGGATTTTTTTTTATATATATACAAAGTGTTTGCCAAAGTATATGAACACCGCCACCTCCTCAGCTCATATGCCTCGGCAAACATATCATTTACTGCAGAGGAGAAATCTCGTCTTGCAGCGCCGCATACACCGACTTGTGTGTAATCTGACAGCAGCGCAATGCTTCTGTCAGAATGCACATCAGTGCTGCAGCTAGTCGATCGGTTGGTCCACCTGGAAGGTAAAAAAAACGAAACAAAAAAGAAAAAAACAGGCCGCAACGCAATAAATTTATTAACTTTATAATAAAATTTGAACGGAACATATAAACTTTAACTTTTTCAACTGAACGTTAACTTTTTTACTTACCGGTAATTATTATTATTTTTTTTACCTTTTATAGAACAAACCTCTCCTTCCCCATGGGACAATGTGCAAAGCGCAAATCGCCCAAAGATGTGGCAAAGTACATTATGCACTTTATCCCAGGTGAAAGGAGAGGTTTGCAGCAGCTGTGAGTAAAAGGGCCCTAATAGCCCTGTGTGCCTGTCCTGTGAGATGCAATCCCTATGCTAAGTGTACCTGTGTGTGGTACTTCCGGAAACACTCTCCTAAGCATAGGGCAGGGTGGTCAGGACAGAAATAGCGGGTGTCACGCCTTATTCCACTCCTGCTACAGACACGACATCTTTTTCGGGGTGACGGTTGGGTTGAGGTACCAGCAACGACATTGGGGAAATGTCGCTCGTGTAGACGGCTCACTACACTGGTGGATGGGGCCACGGAACCTTCTGGATACAGGAGGTTCTCGATGATCTCTTCCTGAAATTTGAGGAAGGATCCTGTTCTCCCAGCCTTACTGTAGAGAACAAAACTATTGTACATCGCCAATTGAATCAAATATACAGACACCTTCTTATACCAGCGTCTGGTGCGTCGGGAAACTAAATAAGGAGCCAACATCTGGTCATTGAAGTCCACCCCTCCCATGAGCGCATTATAGTCGTGGACTGAGAGGGGCTTTTCAATGACACGGGTTGCCCGTTCTATTTGTATTGTCGTGTCTGCGTGAATGGAGGAGAGCATGTAAACGTCATGCTTGTCTCTCCATTTCACCGCGAGCAGTTCTTGGTTACACAAGGCAGCCCTCTCCCACCTTGCAAGACGGGTGGTAACGAGCCATTGGGGGAAGCCCCGGCGACTAGGTCGCACGGTGCCACAGCAGCCAATCTCTTCTAGGAACAAATGCCTGAAGAGGGGCACACTTGTGTAAAAATTGTCCACATAAAGATTGTACCCCTTGCCAAATAAGGGTGACACCAAGTCCCAGACTGTCTTCCCACTGCTCCCCAGGTAGTCAGGGCAACCGACCGGCTCCAGGGTCTGATCTTTTCCCTCATAGATCCGAAATTTGTAGGTATAGCCTGTGGCCCTTTCACAGAGCTTATACAATTTGACCCCATACAGGGCGCGCTTGCTTGGGATGTATTGTTTGAAGCCAAGGCGCCCGGTAAAATGTATTAGGGACTCGTCTATGCAGATGTTTTGCTCAGGGGTATACAAATCTGCAAATTTCTGGTTGAAGTGGTCTATGAGGGGCCGAATTTTGTGGAGCCGGTCAAAAGCTGGGTGGCCTCTGGGACGAGAGGTGCTGTTGTCGCTAAAGTATATATATATATAACCTATAACCTGCTGATATCGGGTTCAATCTGCCCAAGGGGCGGTGCTTCACCTCAGCTTGCGCCCAGCCAGCCTCGCCACAACTGCCGTTTGAAGCGCCGCCCAGTTCATCAATATTCACTTCGCTGGGCGGCTACTAGTGTCCCTGGCTATCTTCAGCGCATGCGCCCGGCACCCTCACTGGCCGGGATCGCATCGCGCCTGCGCACAGTCTCATTCTCAGAGGCAGCCTCTGAGAATGAGACTGTGCGCAGGCGCGATGCGATCCCGGCCAGTGAGGGTGCCGGGCGCATGTGCTGAAGATAGCCGGGGACACTAGTAGCTGCCCAGCGAAGTGAATATTGATGAGCTGGGCGGCGCTTCAAATGGCAGTTGTGCCGAGGCTGGCTGGGCGCAAGCTGAGGTGAAGCACCGCCCCTTGGGCAGATTGAACCCGATATCAGCAGGTTATAAAACTTCACATTACTGTAGTTATAAGGTGGACAGGGGGGATACTTACATGATTCTTATACACTTTATAAGACCTGTACGGTCATATACAGTATATACCTTAATATGCTTTTTGGCCCTGTCAGTGTCCCTTTAATCTCAATTTTAAATAATCCCACTGAATTTGAAGAGTATGTCTGCTAAAGATTTACTTGATATGTTAAATGGTTCAGACCCCAAATCAAATTTTGCCTCCCAATATAGTCTATGGGCATTCCATTATGTCATTCACCTTTGCATTCTATAGAAAACGGTTATAATCCAAGGTAATTTTTATTTTATAATATGCTACTCTACCCAGGGAACACTTGCGGTAAAGGTTTATTTCCTACATAACACAGATTAACCTGCAAATGAGCTCATAGTTTACTTCCCATTATAGTCTATAGGCATTCCATTGTGTCATTCCCCTTGTCATTTCATGGAAACCAATAATAATCCCACTTAATCTAAATTTTAAATAATCCCACTGAACTTGAAGAGTAAGCCTGCTAAAGATTTACTTGATATGTTAAATGGTTTAGACTCCAAATCAAATTTTGCTTCCCATTATAGTCTATGGGCATTCCATTATGTCATTCACCTTTACATTCTATAGAAAACGGTTATAATCCAAGGTAATTTTCATTTTACAATATGCTACTCTACCCAAGGAACACTTGCGGTAAAGGTTAATTTCCTACATAACACAGATTTACCTGCAAATAAGATCATAGTTTACTTCCAATTATAGTCTATAGGCATTCCATTGTGTCATTCCCCTTGTCATTTCATAGAAACCCACCGCGTTCACCCACCAAACTAACAAATGGTTTATGTCAGGCGACAATGTAACCGCCAATAGTCAACAATTAGGTTCACTGACAGTAAGGCAGTGCCGGTGTCAAAAAGAGAAAAAAATTCTTGAGTCACACAACAGTGACTCAAGAATTTTATACAATTACTTATACAACAGGCAAATTTTATACAATTATTTCACAGTCACAAAAAATGTGAATTTGTCAACCAACAATGTAACAGCAGTATTGACTGGTTGTATTGGACTGTCAGAAATGCAGCAAAGGCCACAAATATAGTATCTAGCACGAAAAGGGTGTTTTTTTCAAACCACAATGGAACAAACCATATTGTGCATGCAATGAGGGGAGCCATGATGTCATGGCACCTAATATTAATGATTGACAGGTTTATAAATATATTACTTACCTGCTCTAGGAATGGGTTAACCCCGATTCTATGGGTGCTCGTGTTGAATTGAAGGAATTTAATTGGAGATCGCTTCAACAGTCATTCAGAACCTATAAAAGAACAGAAATAATGTTACTGGCGCATTCACGTAAGTATCACTTCAAGATACAGACCTGCTATCTTCATCGCTAAGGAGGATCTTTCAAAACAACTTATTCTCAAGGCGGAGAATCATGGGGGTGAAGACTGGCTCAGAAAATGCCTGCAAGCTGACTCGGACCAGGAAGAAGTGCATCTCCCATCAATTGATCCTGACTGCTGCGTAGGATCCGGCGCGAGCCCAGAGCGAATCGATCCATTCTCAGTTACTGGCGCGCGCATGCGCAGTAACTCTGGGACAGTCTCTCCGGTCCGGAAGCGACAGAGGAAGGATAAGAGGGCATATTCTCCTTCTTAATATGCGCCTCCTTCTAACAACAGGAAGATTATTCACTCCGAATCTTCTTCTATTAGAGGGGGCAGGAATTACCAACGTCGCAACGTCCAGCCAATGGTCGTCCAGGAGCCATCTCCTGCACCAACTGTCGATCGTCCTCCTGCACAATATTCTTCTGGTGAGCCACCCATAGTGAGGAATTTAAGTGACTGCAACTTGTAGGGCACTTCTAAACAAGACATGATTTCATTTAACAGTGATTCTTCTCATTCGAAGATTCAACTGTTTAATGAATTTTTGCAATATTTATCTAAACATGCTGAAACACCTGCTAATGTTTGGTCTGATTCTTCTAACGTCAGTCAAGTTATTTCACATAATATATTGACTGATGCTATTCCAACCAAACCGTTATCTTCTCATATCTTCAATTTATCTAATATTAACCCAGAGCCAATAGTTATTCGTGAACTTGAACATAGCTCAGGAATAAAAGAAACATCTGTAAAGGAAGTTCTTGCTTGTCAAGTTTCTCCATTAGGGTTTCATTTACCCTTAAGTGTAAAGGAAAAAATTTGGAGAAAGGAATATATTGAAATTTTTTCTTTATTGCCTTCCTCAAGTGAAAACTTAAAAAATGACGCAGTAAAAGACAAAAAATCTGATTTGGATGACAAAAGAAAGCCATATCAAAAGTCTTTTTTAAACTGGCTGCAGGCCTTCTGCATATATGCAGCAGTTTTAGGGGAAAACTATCCTACCCTTTGTACCGGTCTTTTTTACCACGTTGACTCTATTTTAGAAGTGTACAAGAATTTTGGTGGAATAGGCTGGTGTTCATATGACGAATCATTTCATCAAAAACTTGCAGTTTATCCAAATCTTAATTGGGGCAACAAAGACGTAGGGCTCTGGTTAAACCTCATGCTTCCTAACAAAAATCATCTTTTTCGTCAATCCAGTAACCAAAATATCAAAAAAGGTATCTGTTTCGCGTTCAACGAGACAATATGTAAATGGCAACTCAACTGCAAATACCGACATAAATGTTCTTTCTGTGCCGGTTCACATTCGGCTACTAAATGTTTTAAGAAACAAGGAATTCACTTTCCAAATTCCAGTAAAGAATTTCAACCATTTAAGCAAGGTGACTCCTATCCAAACACTCCGATGGCTAATCTTTTGATTAATAGTTTTTCCAAAGGTTTTTTTCATACCCGAGTTTGTTGGTCCTGATTGTACAGGGTGGGCCATTTATATGGATACACCTTAATAAAATGGGAATGGTTGGTGATATTAACTTCCTGTTTGTGGCACATTAGTATATGTGAGGGGGGAAACTTTTCAATATGGGTGGTGACCATGGCGGCCATTTTGAAGTCGGCCATTTTGAATCCAACTTTTGTTTTTTCAATAGGAAGAGGGTCATGTGACATCAAACTTATTGGGAATTTCACAAGAAAAACAATGGTGTGCTTGGTTTTAATGTAACTTTATTCTTTCATGAGTTATTTACAAGTTTCTGACCACTTATAAAATTTGTTCAATGTGCTGCCCATTGTGTTGGATTGTCAATGCAACCCTCTTCTCCCACTCTTCACACACTGATAGCAACACCGCAGGAGAAATGCTAGCACAGGCTTCCATTATCCGTAGTTTCAGGTGCTGCACATGATGGTATGGTGTGGTATATGGGGTACAAAGACAGTGGGGCCATTCTTCATCAATGGAAACCTCAAGGCCACTGCATATGCGAAATTGCTACATGATGATGTGTTTCCCTCTTTATGCACTGAAGCTGGCACGTTCCCTGAGTTTTTCCAGCAAGATGGTGCACCACCACATTATGGGTGTCAGGTCCGAGCATTCCTAGATGAACAGTTTCCTGGAAAGTGGATTGGTCGTCGCGGGCCAGTTGAATGGCCCCCAAGGTCTCCCGATCTGACCCCCTTAGACTTTTATCTTTGGGGTCATCTGAAGGCAATTGTCTATGCTGTGAAGATACGAGATGTGCAGCACCTGAAACTACGGATACTGGAAGCCTGTGCTAGCATTTCTCCTGCAGTGTTGCTATCAGTGTAAGAAGAGTGGGAGAAGAGGGTTGCATTGACAATCCAACACAATGGGCAGCACATTGAACACATTTTATAAGTGGTCAGAAACTTGTAAATAACTCATGAAAGAATAAAGTTACATTAAAACCAAGCACACCATTGTTTTTCTTGTGAAATTCCCAATAAGTTTGATGTGTCACATGACCCTCTTCCTATTGAAAAAACAAAAGTTGGATTCAAAATGGCCAACTTCAAAATGGCCGCCATGGTCACCACCCATCTTAAAAAGTTTCCCCCCTCACATATACTAATGTGCCACAAACAGGAAGTTAATATCACCGACCATTCCCATTTTATTAAGGTGTATCCATATAAATGGCCCACCCTGTATTATTGTTTAAAATGCTTTATCTGTAAAACAAAACATTGATATTGTTAAGGAAAAAAAATTGTCGGAAATATCTGCTGGTAGAATAGCTGGTCCCTTTATCTCCCCTCCTTTTCTGAATTTCCGTACATCTCCTTTGGCACTAGTACCGAAAAAAGAACCAAATTCTTTTCGTTTGATTCACAATTTATCATACCCTAATTGCAGTTCTTTAAACGACGAAATAGATAAAAATAAAGCGAGTGTGAAATATTCGTCTTTTGACCAAGCCTTGACATTTCTTGAAAAAGCGGGTCGACATGCTCTTCTTGACATTAAATCAGCATTCAGATTATTACCTATAAACCCTATAGGTTATAATTCCTTAGGTTTTAAATTCCTTGACAGATTCTTTTATGATATGGCCCTTCCCATGGGATTCACTTTTTTCCCCTCCCCCATGACAGCACCATAGAGAGAGGGATCCACCCCCAGGGACAGGAAACCTACAGAAATAAAAGGGTGGAGCCTCTCCTCCTATTCAGTGGTTTCCTGTCCCTGGAGTGGGAGACCTACAGTTTCCTTTTTAGGTCTTACCGTCGGTCTTTGCTTCCTAGGAGTTTCCTAGAGGGCTGCCGGTCGCTGCCGGGGTCTATCGCGCTGCTGGGCAGGCTGAGAGGACCCTAGGATGCGGAGGTGCTCCAGGGGCCCTCCGTATCTTGCGGCAGACATGTGGGTAACTCAGGGAGAGCTCTGCCCCATGGAAGCGCCATCTGGGCGGCCGGAGGGTGGTTATCCTTGGATGCAAGGCTCTGCCACTGGTTTTTCTGTTGGAGCAGCGGCATAGCGCTTCCGGACACGTGGGGCGGTCACTTCCGGTACGCGCAAAAGAGGGCATGACGCACTTCCGGGTTTCCCTGAAGAGCTTCATCGAGGCGTGGAACGCATATCGCGCGACTTCCGGTTTCGGATACCGGATGGGGCGCGCTTCTGAAAGCGGCAGATAGATGAACGCCGTCCATTTGGGTATTTAAGAGAGGCTAGCCAGACCAGTCAGTGAGCCTATACAGGACGGTCTGTGCTGATCTACATGTAGGGGCCTCCTGGCAGTTGTTACTTTTGTAACAGAGCTATGGATCAGAGTCTAATTATACCCCTTTTTTTTCCCTATAAGTGTATAGACTCCCTACCTCCTCCATCCTGAATACAATGGAGGAAGAGAGAAGACAGGAATCTGCAGAGGGTGAAGTGGATCCCATCCCGGTAGTTCTTTGATCTTCAGGGGGTAAGTGGCTCAGTTTTTTGTTTTTTTATTAAAGTTATGCCTTGTGCTCTCTCCTTTCCAGCCTAAACCAAAGAAAATGCTGGTAAAGAGAAAAAACAAGGAGTGTGTGCTGTGCAGAACTTCTCTATCCTCTTCTTATGGGAAGAAATTATGCCAAAAATGCATAGACAAGACCATTTCGGACGAATCCCCATCCTTATTGGAAAATATTAGATCGCTCATTAAGACGGAGGTTAAAAATACCTTTAAGTCAGGCAAGAGGGAAAAAACATCGATTAAAGATAAAAATGCAAGATCTGGCCTGCCTCAGGACTTCTCTCCAGACGACAGTGACACACCTCAAGGGTCGTCCTCGTCTGGTTCATCATCTGAAGATGAGTCTATGTCCAACACCTTTTTTCCTTCAGAAGATACAGACAAATTGCTGAAAGTTTTAAGATTTACCATAAACATTGAGGATGTTAAGGAGGATAAATCTGTAGCAGACTCTTTGTTCGAGGGGTTACAGGAAAGGAAGGGTCGCTGTTTTCCCGTACATAGCAGCATTATGTCTTTGATTCAGAGAGAATGGAGGAAGCCAGGCAGGAAGGTTTTTGCCTCTAAGGCTTTTAAACGAAAATATCCGTTTGAAGAAGTGGCCTCTTCCTCTTGGGGGAAAGCTCCTAAAATTGATGTGGCCATCTCTAAGGTGTCTAGGAAATCTTCTCTTCCTTTTGAAGATACGGGCATGCTTAAAGAGCCCTTAGATAAAAAGGCGGAAGGCTTCCTTAGGGGTGCCTGGGAGGCCTCTACCTTGTCCTTTTGTCCCGCTGTAGCGGCTACAGTCACGGCTAGGACTTTAGCTCTCTGGTTACAGCAGCTAGAAGTGCAGTTAAAAGAAAGAGCCCCTAGGGATCAGATATTCTCCTCGTTGCCAACTTTACAAAAAGCAGCTGACTTTCTAACAGATGCGTCAGTTGATTCTATTAAGCTTAACGCACAGTCAGCCTCCCTCACCAATTCTGCGCGTAGGGCTCTTTGGTTAAAAAGTTGGAATGGGGGTGATATAGCCTCCAAACAGAGGTTATGTAATATCCCCTGTCAGGGAGAATTTTTGTTTGGGCCAGAGTTAGACGATCTGTTAGAAATGGCAGCCGATAGAAAGAAAAGGTTTCCAGTCCCTAATCCTGCTGCTATCTTTGGTTCCCGGAGCAGGCAGTCCTTTCGTCCCTATAGAAATTATGCAGGCAGAAGGCAGGGCAGGGATAAGGATCAGAGATTCCGATCCAGAAATTTTGGGGGCAAAGGATTCCTGTTCGGAAATCCTTCCTCTACTAATAAGAAACAATCCCAACAATGACGCCAGGTTAGAGGTGGGAGGAAGGCTAAAATTCTTTCAGGAAGCCTGGGGAAGGATTGCAGGGCCTTGGGTTCTAGATATTATTTGTTCAGGTCTAAAACCAGAATTCCATTCTTTGCCTCCGCAAAAATTCACCATTACAAAAAGCATTTGTGTAAAAGGTCGGTTTCCCATAATAAAAGAAGTTTCAGACCTTATCAAGAAAAATGTTTTGATTCCCGTTCCTCCAGAAGAACAATTCAAAGGGTTTTTCTCCCACCTGTTTCTGGTTCCAAAACCAGATGGTACACACAGGACGATCATCAATCTCAGGGATTTGAACAAATTTCTGGTGTTCAAAAAGTTCAAGATGGAAACAATGAGGAATACGATCCAGCTTCTTTTTCCTCATTGTTTCATGGCGGTGTTGGATTTAAAAGACGCTTACTTCCATATACCAATGCACCAGCGGTTTCAAAAATTCCTGAGAGTGGCAATTCCGATGGATGGTCAGATTCGGCAATTTCAGTTCCAGGCATTGCCCTTTGGCCTGACTATGGCCCCAAGAATATTTACGAAAGAGACTCAGAAAGTGTATCTCCCAGAAGAAAAAATTACAAAAATCTGGAATCAAGTCAGATCCCTCTCTTCCACATCCCTGACTCTTCGAAAGGCCATGTCAGTCCTAGGATCCCTAACCTCCTGCATCCCGGCGGTAGAGTGGGCCCAACTTCATTCCCGTCAGTTACAGTCGGAGATCTTGACAGCTTTCAAAAAACACAAGGGGATGTTAAATGTCAGGATAAAAATTTCAGATACAACCAGAAGGAGTCTATCTTGGTGGCTGGACAGGGACAATCTAGTTCAGGGGGTTCCATGGTCCTACCCAGATCCTATGGTCCTGACCACGGATGCGAGCCCTTGGGGGTGGGGAGCCCACATTCGACAATACAATTTTCAGGGTCTTTGGTCACCAGTCCAAAAATCATTCTCTTCCAACCGGAAAGAGTTGGTAGCTGTAAGACTAGCCGTAAAAGCAGCTCTGTCACTATTAGGCACAGGCCATGTGAGAATTCTTTCGGACAATCAGACGACTGTGGCATATGTGAACCATCAAGGGGGGACAAGGTCAGCGTCCCTACAGTGGGAAGCAGGAAAATTGTTAGCGCTGCTAGAGAAAGAAGTCAGTCACGTATCGGCCCTCCACATAAAGGGAAAGGAGAATATTCAAGCAGATTTTCTCAGCAGACATCCACTAAAGCAAGGGGAATGGTCCCTGAACTCCTCAGTATTTTCCAGGATCAGTGCGTCATGGGGCATGCCAGTCATAGATCTCTTTAGCACAAGCCAGAACAAAAAGGTGGAAGTCTTTTGTTTCCTAAATCCAAGAGAATCCCCATATGGGGTGGATGCTTTTCTACTGAAGTGGGACTTTCCCCTAGCATATGCTTTTCCCCCCTTCCAGTTGATTCCAGCAGTCCTGAGAAAGATCAGAGAGGACAGGGCAAGGGTCATCCTTATTGCCCCCTTTTGGCCCAAGAGGGCATGGTTCACCCTGCTCCAGACGATGTCGATCTCAGAACCCTGGATTCTGCCGGACCTGCCAGATCTGTTGTCCCAAGGTCCAGTTTTTCATCAGGCGGTCAGTGGTCTCCATCTGACTGCATGGAATTTGAACGGAGCCTATTGATCAAAAAAGGTTTCTCCCAGGAGCTCATCACGACCTTGCTTAAAAGCAGAAAACCTGTTACCATTTCCATCTATGCCAGAACTTGGAAGAAATTTATTGAATTCAGTAATCTGAACCCAGGGCATTTACCCTTGTCTGTCCCTATTTCCCAGGTTCTTGAATTTTTACAAAAAGGCCTTTCCTTAGGTCTTGCTAAGAGTACCCTTAAGGTACAGGTCTCTGCCCTGTCAGTTCTATTCGAGCAGAACTTTGCCTCCAATTCATGGATCACTAGATTCTTTAAAGCGGTAGATAGGATGACGCCAGTTTCATCCCCTAGAGTTCCCCCGTGGGATCTTAATGTTGTACTTAACTCCTTAACAAAAGTACCCTTTGAGCCTATTGATTCTGTAAGCATAAAGCTTCTTACGTTCAAGCTTGTTTTGCTAGTGGCCCTCACTACTGCTAGAAGGATAAGCGAGTTACAGGCCATTTCCATTAACCCCCTTTCACTACAATTCTGGAGGATAGAGTTATCATTGTGCCTGATCCAGCCTTTTTACCCAAGGTGTCGTCTAAATTTCATAGGTCTCAAGAGATTATTCTTCCCTCCTTTTGTGACCATCCCAAAAACTCTGGAGAGTTGACATTTCATACTCTAGATGTGCGGAGATGCCTAATTCAGTATCTCAAAATTACAAAAAAATGGAGAAAGTCTTCTGTTTTATTCATCCTCTTTTCAGGACCAAATAAAGGGAAGAAGGCTACCAAAAGTACCCTGTCTAGGTGGCTTAGACTGGGCATTATACAATCTTACCTGGAGGAGGGCCTGTCTCCTCCAGTCTCGGTGAAGGCTCACTCTACTCGCTCTGTTTCCACTTCTTGGGCAGAAAGGTCAGGGGCCTCTATCGAGCAAATTTGTAGGGCAGCCACGTGGTCTTCTCCCTCTACTTTTTTCCATCACTACCGTTTGGATCTGCACTCTTCTTCTTCTGATCTTTCTTTTGGTAGAAAGGTTTTGCAAGCGGTGGTCCCTCCCTAGGAAGGGTTCTTCCTCTGTAATTCTCTCTATGGTGCTGTCGTGGGGGAGGGGAAAAATGAAGATTACACTTACCGGTAATCAGATTTTCCAGACCCCACGACAGCACCCTTCCTAATCCCCCTCCCTTGGTGGTAGTTTCTGTTTTAAAAAAAATATATTTTTTTTTTCAAGATTTGTATTGTTTATGCGAATATATGCTGTTCAGCTCAGACTGATTAATGGTGTAGGAGTCCCTCTCTTGCTCTGTAATCCACTGTAGGTTTCCTGTCCCTGGGGGTGGATCCCTCTCTCTATGGTGCTGTCGTGGGGTCTGGAAAATTTGATTACCGGTAAGTGTAATCTTCATTATCATGCTTTTATTTTGAGGCATTTTCGACCTTTTTGCACTGGGTAGTAGATATTCATTCAGGTAGCGGATTTATTTTGCACTACCTGGATGACTTTTTATTTATAGGTCGTAAAGACTCCGATGATTATTTGAATGTCTTGAATAAATTCATTGGTATTGCTAATTATTTCAACATTCCTTTAGCCCTAGATAAGACTGTATATCCCACTACTAGTTTGAAGTTTTTGGGAATTTTTATAAACACAGTTACTATGGAATTTAGCATACCAATGGAAAAAATTCAGCAAACAATTCAGCAGTTAAATTTTACATCCAAAAAGGAAAAAATTACCCTTAAGCAACTCCAGTCGCTTCTTGGTTCTTTGAATTTCATTTCCCGCGTGATTCCCATGGGAAGGGTTTTTCTAATAGATTATATGCTGCCACATCAGGTAAGTCTGCGCCTAGCTCTCACATTGTATACAATCAAAGTCCCTTTTAGAGACCCTCGGGATATTTATATAATTGTAGCAATGGTCTGTTGAGACCTGTAATCCCTGTATGGGTCCCTAACAAATGTTAAAATTTTTGTCTTTATTGTTTGATGGACAAAACACTCTATACAAAACAACAATACACTTTAAAATCATCAGTGCTTCAGTGTATGTTATGGGGTAGTGCCGGAGTAGTGTGATTACATTTTCAGGAGGTGACTACATATACGGTGAATCGGGATCCCTAAATGGGGTAACCTCATCCCACCAGCTGGTATGGGATGGTATCACCACTGGCGGTTACTGATTCAATTTGCTAACAGTGGATCACCTACAGGAGCACTGGTGAATATGCCTCTCCTGCCAATGTTTGCTACTATCTAGTACCTTTTTTCAAGGTTGCTAGAAAGATAACAATGTTGCTAGTCCTCTATATTGAATGGCTGTTTGTCTCAGCCACAAGGCTGAGTGATGTCACCAGTCTCCCTAGCCACTGTTTGCCTCCTCTCTGCCACTGATTTCAGTCTGCACTCCGTCCTCTATTGCTATATCCTACAGACACAACCGCCACTGTAGTCATTTCCTGTGCTGTAACACTCTCCTTGTCTACTCGGCTAAATACCGCCGCATGTTAGTAATAATTTCCCTAACACTGTGCACTGTACTAAAAGATGTTCCGCTCTATACCACCCCTCCCGACATGTTTCGCCACTAGCTGTGGCTTCGTCAGGGGATGCGGGGTACATTCGTATCATAAAACAATTAAAAGATGATATCGCAATTTGGTTGCAATTTTTGAGCGATTTTAATGGTCATACAATTTGGCAGGAAGAGTTTGTCGGTTCTGACACATTGTCTCTGTATACAGATGCTTCTGGTGCCATTGGGTATGGAGCTTATTTCAACAACTTTTGGTCTGCTGAACGATGGCCCTTAATCTGGAACAATAATACACTGCTCAAAAAAATAAAAGGAACACAAAAATAACACATCCTAGATCTGAGTTAATTAAATATTCTTCTGAAATACTTTCTTCTTTACATAGTTGAATGTGCTGACAACAAAATCACACAAAAATAAAAAAATGGAAATCAAATTTTTCAACCCATGGAGGTCTGGATTTGGAGTCACACTCAAAATTAAAGTGGAAAAACACACTACAGGCTGATCCAACTTTGATGTAATGTCCTTAAATCAAGTCAAAATGAGGCTCAGTAGTGTGTGTGGCCTCCACGTGCCTGTATGACCTCCCTACAACGCCTGTGCATGCTCCTGATGAGGTGGCGGACGGTCTCCTGAGGGATCTCCTCCCAGACCTGGACTAAAGCATCTGCCAACTCCTGGACAGTCTGTGGTGCAATGTGACGTTGGTGGATAGAGCGAGACATGATGTCTCAGATGTGCTCAATTGGATTCAGGTCTGGGGAACGGGCGGGTCAGTCCATAGCATCAATGCCTTCGTCTTGCAGGAACTGCTGACACACTCCAGCCACATGAGGTCTAGCATTGTCTTGCATTAGGAGGAACCCAGGGCCAACCGCACCAGCATATGGTCTCACAAGGGGTCTGAGGATCTCATCTCCGTACCTAATGGCAGTCAGGCTACCTCTGGCGAGCACATGGAGGGCTGTGCGGCCCTCCAAAGAAATGCCACCCCACACCATTACTGACCCAATGCCAAACCGGTCATGCTGGAGGATGTTGCAGGCAGCAGAACGTTCTCCACGGCGTCTCAAGACTCTGTCACATCTGTCACATGTGCTCAGTGTGAACCTGCTTTCATCTGTGAAGAGCACAGGGCGCCAGTGGCGAATTTGCCAATCTTGGTGTTCTCTGGCAAATGCCAAACGTCCTGCACGGTGTTGGGCTGTAAGCCCAACCCCCACCTGTGGACGTCGGGCCCTCATATCACCCTCATGGAGTCTGTTTCTGACCGTTTGAGCAGACACATGCACATTTGTGGCCTGCTGGATGTCATTTTGCAGGGCTCTGGCAGTGCTCCTCCTGTTCCTCCTTGCACAAAGGCGGAGGTAGCGGTCCTGCTGCTGGGTTGTTGCCCTCCTACGGCCTCCTCCACGTCTCCTGGTAGCGCCTCCATGCTCTGGACACTACGCTGACAGACACAGCAAACCTTCTTGCCACAGCTCGCATTGATGTACCATCCTGGATAAGCTGCACTACCTGAGCCACTTGTGTGGGTTGTAGACTCCGTCTCATGCTACCACTAGAGTGAAAGCACCGCCAGCATTCAAAATTGACCAAAACATCAGCCAGGAAGCATAGGAACTGAGAAGTGGTCTGTGGTCACCACCTGCAGAACCACTCCTTTATTGGGGGTGTCTTGCTAATTGCCTATAATTTCCACCTGTTGTCTATCCCATTTGCACAACAGCATGTGAAATTGATTGTCACTCAGTGTTGCTTTCTAAGTAGACAGTTTGATTTCACAGAAGTGTGATTGACTTGGAGTTACATTGTGTTGTTTAAGTGTTCCCTTTATTTTTTTGAGCAGTGTACAAAGTATTAAAAAAATTTAGTCTTTCTGGAATTATTCCCTGTTCTGGCTTCATTGACGATTTGGACTAATGAATTTCAGAATAAGAGAATACTTTTACGATCAGACAACATAGGAGTAGTTTTTGCGATAAATTGTTTATCTTCCAAATCCTCATTGGTTTCTTCATTACTTCGCAAGTTAGTATTACAATGCCTTAAATTCAATATTTGGATAAAAGCTAAATTTATCTCAGGGAAAGTTAATTATCTTGCTGATTCTCTGTCCCGACAGCGCTTCACTGAGTTTTTCTCGATGGCACTTCGAGTCTCCCGAACGGGAATTCCATGTCCTATTCAACTATGGGAAATAACGGACGACTAATTAACGAACTTATCTCAAGTTCGGTAGCTAAGAATACATGGGCAGCTTATTCTGCCGCATGGCTTGAATGGAAACTCTATTGTGAATCTCAAAAGTTTTCCCCATTCAAATTTAATTCTGAGCATTTCATTTACTTTACATTTGTGGAAGAAAGGTTTACAGGCCGAATCTATATCAAAAAAATTATCTGGTATTTCCTTTTTTTTTAAAGTTAGAGGTTTCAACTCCATTTTGGATAATTTTAGACTAAAACAAATTATTAAAAGTATTAAAAGAAAGTCAGTGCCCAACGAAAAAACTAGACCTCTATCTATTGATTTATTGCAAAATGTTGTAGGCCAGTTAGTGGCGGTCTGTTCCTCCGATTATGAAGTACAATTATTTTCAACCGCATTCTCATTAGCATTTTTCGCTGCTTTAAGGATAAGTAAGATTGCTGCCGATAATAAACACTCAAATCCTCCAATTTTGAAGTCGGACATAATAATAGGGAGCAGTTATATGAATTTAAATGTTAAAAAATCCAAGACAGATCAACTTAGTAAAGGTACTTGGCTTTACATGAATAGTTTTTCTGTAAAGTCAATTTATCCTGTTGTTAATATGATTAAACGGTTGTAGCTAAGAAAACCTGTGCTTTATTTAACCACCTCGATGGCTCCCATCTGTCTAAATACCAGTTTAATTATATTCTTCATAAATGTTTGAATGATTTAGGTTATTCAAACTTCAAACTCTCCGCACATTCATTCAGAATAGGTGCAGTGGCTTATGCAGCTCAAATTGGTTTAGACAATACTAATATCAAACGTATAGGTAGATGGAGGTCCAATTGTTATAGCTATTACATTCGGCCTAACCTTCTTATTCATTAATTTCAGGAGCAGCGAAAGTTGTATGGATTATTGGGGACGAATTTATTGATTTGGCAAGGAGAAGATCTACCTGTAGACAATCTACGTTAAACTTAGGTTTTTCCAAAGACTATTCCATAATTTGGAGTGCATTTTCAGGCCTTAAAATTTCTAATATTTACGACAGTCATTTACATGTTTTCTAAAATGTCTAAACCTGATTTATTTATTTTACACATTGGTACTCATGAATTGGGCAGAATTAAAACATACTTGTTAATTTATGAACTGAAAGAGTTGTTGCATAAAATACGCCACTTACTGGATAATTCTGTCCTGGTATTTTCGGACATCATCCCCAAGTTTGCTTGGTCCAAATCCGAATTATATTTTTTGGAAACAATCAGGAAAAGGATTAATAAAAAGATGGAGATTTCCATGCAAAAGATAGGACATCGTTCTTATAGACATGTTGAACTTGAGGGATTTGTTAGAGGACTTTACCATGCCAAGCATGACCAGCTATCTGATATAGGGTGTGATATATTCATTTCTGATCTTCAGAACATGATAGATAATGGTATTAAATAAAAGGCTTGCGATGTTTATTGGGCCACTTCGCTTGCGATTTGGCGATGTGGGGGTTAAGTCACTCTTTTAAGTGGACTTCGAGGTTTATTAGTTATTGGTAGAAATGATTTCTATAATTATATTTATTGTTAAAAGATTGGTGAATTAATCATTAAATAATTCAATTGCTGGTTAAGTAATAAGCATCGCGGCCTTCAAATACCCAACCAATAAATAAAGTTATTTTGTTAATTCTACAATGTGTAATGATTTTATTTATCTATTGGGTTGTTTTTTTGGGGCATATGACATCATATAACAGCAGTATTTAACGGTTGTATTTGACTGTCAGAAATGCAGCAAAGGCTGCAAATATAGTATCTAGCACAAAATGGGTGTTTTTTTCAAACCACAATATAACAGCAGTATTTAACGGTTGTATTGGACTGTCAGAAATGCAGCAAAGGCCGCAAATGTAGTATCTAGCACAAAAAGGGTGTTTTTTTCAAACCACAATATAACAGCAGTATTTAAAGCTTGTATTGGACTGTCAGAAATGCAGCAAAGGCCGCAAATGTAGTATCTAGCACAAAAAGGGTGTTTTTTTCAAACCACAATATAACAGCAGTATTTAACAGTTGTATTGGACTGTCAGAAATGCAGCGCAGTTCACAAAGGTACTTTATGGAGAAAAAAAAAAAAGATTTTTTCACCCACAATTAAACAGATGGATTTAACAGATTTTCTTTCACTATCACAAATGCAGTGCAGGGCGCAAATGTACTTTTTAGCAAAAAAATAAAAAAGTTGTCCCCCCAGAATCTAACAGATGGATTTACTGTATTGATTACACTCACATATGCAGCACAGGGGTACTTTACAGAATAAAATGTGAATATGTCACCCCTTGGGTCCCTGAACTCACGGATGGATTACCTATATTATTTTCCCTTCCCCTGGCACATTTGCAGTGCAGGTGCACTTAAAAAATGAGTATATGTTGCCCACTGAACTAAAAGAACAGGATTAAATTATTATACTCTGGAAACTGGGCCCTACTGACCCTAACGGTCCCTGCAATATCGTGTCATAAGGTGGAGACAACCAATTCCTCCACGACACGGAGGAATCGCAGTCTTCAACAGGCCAAGCAACAAAGAGGAAGAAAGCAGCCAGCAGTGGACGACACGACAGGTAAGTGTCCAGAGGCAGAAAACACCACTGCCAACAGGACCAACAAGGACACCTACCTGACACAGCTGCAACAGCAACTCGAGCTGTTCATGCCGCAACCACTGGATACTGGAAATGCGCATAGGCCCAAACACACACACCAGGCAGGACCCAGCACAAACACAGAATCCAGTAGAAACATCCTGGACCACCATAAGGCATGAACCATGGCGGCACCAGGCCAAGCTTCTTGTAGTTTCCCCTCCGGGGAACTCCAGGGACCCTCTTCCGGAGGTAAAGACATACAAAGGACATGTCCGGCATCCATGCTGACCTGAAACACCAAACAGGCCAGACATAAAACACCAAACAAAAACCTACACCAAACATACATACAGCAACAGACACAAAGGGGTGACATCAGAAGACATCAGGTGACATTGATGTCCCATAAGGTGGCCCTCAAGGACTGGGCAGATGGAAAAGCACCAGCTTCTCAAGACATTGAAGACAATCTGACCTCAGACTCACAACTCAGAACAATAAGACCCAAGAGGCCACACCCGGCTCCACCTAGCACACACCTTAACTCCATACATACCAGAAATGGTAAGGGCAACAGCATTAAAGGGAAAGTGCACATGCATGCATAACAAACAACACGTTGCCACCGGACACCATCATGCGCAGAGAAAGTTTTACAGTAAACTACCACCAAGCCAGTGGTAGGAACTGGCCACCAGGTGTTACACCTCTATTTTCTTACAGAGGCACTTTCATCAAGTTTAACATAAACTGGGTCCCCTGATCCGTCAGCATCTCCCAGGGAAATCCTACCCTCAAGAATATGGTTAAAGGGGTGGCGACTATCTTATCCGCTATGATGGAAGATGGCGTGACAACTTCCGGGTACCTAGTAGCGTAATTCACTACCGTCGGAATAAAACGCTTTTCAGAGCTGCTGAGATCCACAGCAACCCTCTGGAAAGGTGCATTGATTATCGACAAAGGTGATTAGCGTAGACTTGTAAACAGGTCCAGACTTCCCCATCCTTTGGCAGATAATACAGGAATGGCAGTACTTGGTCACATCATTCCCCATACCAGGCCAATAAAAATATTGTTTCAAGCGGTCTTTTGTCTTGTGTATACCCAGATGTCTGGCAAGGTGTATCTCATGGGCTACTTGCAATAGCAGTACCCTGAATGAGCGGGGTACTACCAGCTGTCTGCCTTGCAAACATTCTAGCTGGGTACCCATGTGAATCATCTGCCGTTACACTCAGCCCTGATCCCAGGTTACCCTCTGAGTGTCAGATACCTCTGCGGTTTTATTAGTCATCTCCCTCAGCTTCTGTAAAGTTCCGTCAGTCTGCAGAGCTGCCTTAAACCTTGCCCAGTCTGTGTCAGAGTCGGCTGATAAAACAACCTCCGATGTTGCTTTATTTTTGTTTTTTCTTTTTTTGTTCTACAGCTTGCTGTGCTTTCTATGCACAGCAGGGTGCTCTCAGTGAGTTTACAGAGAATCCATCATCTGACAGTTTTTCTGTAACTTCTCCTGTCTCCACATAGGTGTCACGGCGCAGTGTGGTAAATACACTCCACACTTGAACACAGAAGGGAGGGGAAAAGGTATATAGCCTGGAACCTAGGAAAAGAGAAATAGTCACACGTAGAGAGTCCCTACGCCAAGCCCTGACTGCTATCAGTATGAACAAACCCTGATGGTAGGAATGTTCATACGCAGGAACCTAGGCCCAATCTCACCCTAACAGGGCCCTGCAGATAGTGTCAGGACACGGATGGCCTATTCCTTCCCAGATGAAGCAATAGGAGACCCCCTAATGCCTCATATCAGCAGGTAGAGAAAAACAACAAAGAAGATCAACTTAACTTCCTAGAAGAATGCAGACAAGCAGGAACTCAGAGAGAGCAAGCACCAGCACTTCCACAAACGAGCTATCAACCGCATAGTATGATGTATGAGGTCAGACTAAATACAGTCCTGATCAAAAGTTTAAGACCACTTGAAAAATGGCAAAAAAATCATATTTTACATTGTTGGATCTTAACAAGGTTCCAAGTAGAGCTTCAACATGCAACAAGAAGAAATGAGAGTGAGACAAAACATTTTTTGAGCATTCAATTAATTGAAAATAACGATTAAACTGAAACAGGCTGTTTTTCAGCTGATCCAAATTTTAGGACCACATGCCTTTAAAAGGCCAAATCTGTGCCAAGATGTGGATTCATTGTCATTTTCTGTCAGGTAGTCACACGTTGTGATGGCCAAGTCAAAAAAACTCTTTCTTTTTTAACGTGGTTGGGTTGTTGAACTGCATAAGCAGGGTCTCTCACAGCACGCCATCGCTGCTGAGGTGGGACGCAGTAAGACAGTCATTTGGAATTTCTTAAATGATCCTGAGGGTTATGGAACAAAAAAGTCAAGTGGAAGACCCAAAAAAAAATCACTAGCACTGAGCCGGAGGATCCAATTGGCTGTCCGTCAAGACACTGGACAGTCCTCAACCCAAATTAAGGCCCTTACTGGTGCTGACTGCAGCCCCATAACCATCAGACGGCATCTGAGATTGAAGGGCTTAAAAAATAAAAAACTTCTTCAAAGACCTCGTCTCCTTGAACGCCACAGAACTGCTCGTTTGGACTTTGCAAGAGAGCACCAAACATGGGACATTCAAAGGTGGAAGAAAGTTTTATTCTCTGATGAGAATAAATTTAACCTTGATGGTCCTGATGGTTTCAAACGTTACTGGCATGACAAGCAGATCCCACCTGAGATGTTTTCTACGCGCCACAGTGGAGGGGGCGCCATAATGGTCTGGGGTGCTTTTTCCTTCAGTGGAACAATGGAGCTTCAGGAAGTGCAGGGGCGTCAAACGGCCGCTGGCTATGTCCAGATGTTGCAGAGAGCATTCCTCATGACTGAGGGCCCTCGTCTGTGTGGTAACGACTGGGTTTTTCAACAGGACAACGCTACAGTACACAATGCCCGCAGGACAAGGGACTTCTTCCAGGAGAATAACATCACTCTTTTGGCCCATCCTGCGTGTTCCCCTGATCTAAATCCAATTGAGAACCTTTGGGGATGGATGGCAAGGGAAGTTTACAAAAATGGACAACAGTTCCAGACAGTAGATGGCCTTCGTGCAGCCGTCTTCACCACTTGGAGAAATGTTCCCACTCACCTCATGGAAACGCTTGCATCAAGCATGCCGAAACTAATTTTGGAAGTGATAAACAATAACGGCGGAGCTACTCATTACTGAGTTCATGTTTGGAAGTTCGATTTCTGTTTTGGGGGGGTTTCGTTTTTTTTGGAGGTGTGGTCCTAAACTTTTGATCAGCTGAAAAACAGCCTGTTTCAGTTTATTCGTTGTTTTCATAAAATTGAATGCTAAAAATTTTTTTGGTCTCACTCCCATTTCTTCTTGTTGCATGTTAAAGCTCTACTTGGAACCTTGCTAAGATCCAGCCATGCTAAATATGATTTTTTGCCATTTTTCAAGTGGTCTTAAACTTTTGATCAGGACTGTATTTCTGTTCATATTGCTGTATGAGGGCTTATTTTTTGCGGGAGAAGTTGTACTTTCTAATGCCACTAGTATTTATGGCATATAATGTAGTGGGAAGCTGTAAAAGAATTCAAAATGAGGTGGAATTGGGAAAAAAACGCAATTCCTCCACCTTTTTACGTGTTTTGTTCCCACTGCGTTCTGTTTGCTGCAAAACTGACCCATGTCCTTCATTCTTTGGGTCAGTACTATTATTACGATACCCCATATGCATTGTTTTTTTATGTCTAAATAGTGTAAAAAAAATGTAAACTTAGTAAAAAAAAAAATTACATCACCATATTCTTTTTTTCTTTTCAAAATTATTTTTATTATATACATTATAAGGAACATGAACATTGTCAAAAGTCATATCTTACAAACCATATAGCTTACAAGTTACATAGACACAGAGGGTCCACATGGCTTGAAACATCTTAATACAGAGTCAGATAAGTCATCACGTCACAGACACTTTAAGAGAATTCAGTAAAAATATAAGTATAGCTCTGTGTCTAATAGGAGATGAACATCAATATGGCATGACTGAACAGACTGTAAAGTTGTCTCTGAAACGACTACTAATGCAAGAGTAGGGGAGGGGGAAAAGCCAAGGTAAATGGGGAAGGGGGGAGGGGCATCACCGTTATGAAATCATATCAAAGTAGTGGTCCATACATATTTGTTGATGGTTATATGTGCCCTATATAGCACGGTGTTCTCCTAAAGCTTCTCATTATTTAGAGAAATGTCTGTCTTGCCCAGGGGGACCAGGTAATATGAAATGAGGCGTAAGTCCTGGTCTCCCAGCTAGCCAGTTCCTCCAGACAATATAGGGAGTCAACTATCTCTGACCAATGTTTGAGTGTTGGTGGAGAGTCCGACTTCCACAGTGTAGGTATCATTATTCTAGCAGCTGCTAGAAGATGTCTTCTTAATCTCAACATGCGTTTGGGGATCTTATCTGGGAATAAGTGCAATAAGCAAATCTCAGGAAGTAAGGAAAGGTTCAAACCTGTAATCAAATTGATCCAGACGACCAATAAGTGGAAATACGTGTCTAAATGACGTCCACATCTCTAGCAGCAGGGGTTGTAGCTAGGGTTGTATTTCTTTAGCAACACGAGTTAGATGCCATCTACATCACCATATTCTGACACCCTTAACGTGTTTATAGTTATATCTACTGAGCTCTATGGGGGCTCATTTTTTCCGATATAATCTGTAGTTTTTAATTATACTACTTTGGAGTGTGTGTGACCTTTTGATCACATTTTAATAAAAAAATTTGTGTAAGAGAAGCAATGAAAAAATGGCAAATTGCCCATTTTAACCCTTTTACCTTTACGCGATTCGCCATATTGGAAAAATATTTTTATATTTTAATAGTACAGGCGTTTTCGGTCACGGGGATATCAATGTTTATATTTTTTATTATTTAGGTATTTATTTTTTTAGTATACAGAAAGGAGGGTGATTTTAACTTATATCTTTAAAAAAAATTATATATTTGTTTTTTATTTTTTTGAAATGATTTTGAAGCTCAAAAAAAAAAATCTGTTTTAAAATATTAAATTTTGAACAATCATGTATTTTTAAAATTACTTTATTACTGTCTATTGCTTATTTCTTATGTTGGTCTGCCATCTGGTGGCCAAAATAAGAATTGCAGTTTAAATAATCTAGGTCTCTTCAACGAGACCCAGGGCATTCAAACCAGTTACCACTGGCTGCAAAACTGTTGGTTTTTTATACTTTAAATGCCTTGATCTCACTTGATTACGGCATCTAAAGGCTTTAATTACCGCAAATCGGCATTCTTGTATACAGCATATGTAAGTATATCCGTTAATCTCTAATTGTGTAATTAGGGTGAAATTGTTGCCTGATACTACAGATGTTGGGTGTTCACGTTCTTTTATACCTTAATTCAATACTTGTGTAACTTACTGCTGACACCCTCTCTACTCTGTAATGGGGCCACTATTTGTATCAGCATGTAACAGAACAGGTTGTGTAGAAATCTATGTGGAATTAGCTGACGATGGTGTAAAAGGAAGTCACTCTTTCACTCTATAGTAGAATCTTGAGCCACTGCACGGTTCTTTATACCTGACGTTTACATTGTCTTGTAAGGATAAGTTTACACTTCAGTTGTTTGGTCAGTTTTGGCCGCGTAACTGACCAAATAAGTGAAGTGAAGTGAACTGCCTGTCATACTGACGCCAAGTGGACGATCTACGCATGTTTCTGCAAGGCACAGTGTTCTACACCAATATACAGGCTCTCTGCAGCCAAGAAATAGCTGATTTTTAACGTAGTTCATCACAAATAAATTTGTATCAAAATTTTTTTTGTAGGTAAAGTCGGTGAACCGTCCGAATTAAATTTTTGAGAAATTCGCTCATTTCTAGTGATGACCTTTTACGACCCAGTGTTTACGACATCTTCTGTACACCAGGTCTGCCTCATAATCTTGGTATTAAAATATTAAAATATCTTTTCGGGCATGCATCCTAGCAACTTCATGTTACCTCCATCCACTCCATCCTAATGTACTTGCGTACCAAACATGGAAGAGGCAATGGCAAGTTGGCTTGAGTTATTAAATTGTTCCTCATTACAGAGCTGTGATTGATTTGACTTTGATGCAGTAGACGCATATACATGGCTGGGTTCTCAGGAGGAAACACGTGTCCCAAATATGGATTAGGCCACATTTCTTTGATGTATATTGCAAGATAGGGGTTTTATGTGTGACCTTGGCTGGAGAGAGTACGCTAGCCTTCTCCTGACCCCTCTAACGGTTCTGGTCTGTCAAAGATTTGTATAGGACCCTAACGCTATCTTCGGGTTTTATGATAGGGGTCTCTGTGAAGTGGTTCCATCTTACTGATTTTATGGCTACAATCTCCTGACCTGGCTTTGGGACAGGGGGCACGGATGAGGTGATGACCCACAACAGGAATGTCAAGGGAGAGGTGCCTACTCCTAAACAATAATTTAGATTTCTGGATACCTCTATCACCACAGCTTCTTTATTGCATAAGAGAGCTTACTGCTGTGGATAGGGTATACTGCCTCCACCAGACTTTTAGACTGGACATCCTGGACCTCAAGTCTGCAGCCCTCCAGAACCTCAGCCTGATGACCACACAAATATGCCTAATAATTGGATATAGTGCATATTGATATCCAGTGGTATTCACCCATTCAGTGATATCAGTATGGTCAGTAGCCATTTGGTCATTGTGTCCCTTGTTAACATATCAAAGGCAGGAAGGGCAGATTGTAAAAGCAGTTGGACAACATTCTCTTGGCCAACAGATTAGGAAAATATTTGGGTGGTCACAGGGTGGAGTCCATGGTGGGGGCTGGGACACAGTAACATATTGTCACGGTAGGTCAGGGAAGCAAACCAAACACAACAAATGCAACAAAACACTAGGCTAGACACCAAAGCTAAGGAACAGGGAAAGGTCACCACCTGACATTCCCTGAGTCTTTCCCTAACTGCTGACAACATGAGCAAATCCTTAGGGTGAAAGTGCTCATGCGCTGGAACCTAAGCCTAGCTGAAACTGAAACAAGCCCTCAGCTAGGGAGCTGGAGATAAGACAACTGGTTCCTAGCGCAAGGTGCAGGAACCAACGTCTTCCTGAGGCCTGGCCAGAATACACAACAAAAGGTAAGGAGTAGGACTTAGCTTAAGACGGACAGGGAGCAGGAGATCCACCAAACACCAGCTGAGAACTACAGAAGCAAATATAAACCGCAAGGGCTATAGTGAGAGGCGGGTATAAATAGCACCACTAAATAACTAATGAGCAGAACCTGTGGGGAGGTGGGATCCTGCCCAAAACCACAACAAAGAGAAACAGAACAATCTGACAGATAGACCCACGTGTAGCAAGTCTGTCAGATCTTCTCAGGCCTCTCACAGGGCAGGGCGTGACAGTACCCCCCCCTTCTACGGGTGACCTCCAGGCACCCAGGACCAACCTTATCTGGGTGTGCCCTGTAAAAAGGCCTTTAACAAGGCGACTAGCATTGACATCGGTAGCCAGAACCCAAATTCTTTCCTCAGGTCCGTATCCCCTCCAGTGCACAAGGTACTGAAGGGAGCCAAGAAGAACACGCGAGTTGAGTATTTTGGAGATCTGAAACTTCAGATTACCATCTATCAAGACAGGAGGAGGTGGCAAAGGAGATGGTTCAGCAGGTTCAAGATACTTCTTCAACAAAGACCTGTGAAACACATTATAGATCTTCCAGGCCTGCGGAAGTTCCAGACGAAATGCAACCAGATTAACAATGGCTGAGATTTTGTAAGGACCAATAAATCTTGGTCCCAACTTCCAAGAAGGTACTTTCAACTTAATGTTCTTAGTGGACAACCACACCAATTACAGGTACAGGTCCAGACCAGTCATACGTCTCTTCATACGCCAATCACAGCACACAGCTCACAGCCTGGGAGAAAAAAAACTCCCAGGCTGTGAGCTGTGCGCTGCGATTGGCCAGCGCTGCAGCCTAGGAGGGGGAGACGCCCACAGGACAAGGGCAGACACCGCCTACTATAACTTAGTGAGTAAAGATACCGGAGGGGATAACGGGAGAAAGGAGCAGCGCCCAGGGATAATAGTAAGTGCAGTGAGATCCCCGGGCGCCGCTCTCCATGGAAGCATACTTAGTTCACAATGTTTTTCAAGGTGAAAGGTCCTCTTTAATCTGTTGTTACTGGGCAGAAGTCTAGAACAATCACAACCAGCTTCTCATACAGCAAGAGTTTTCACCAATCACAGCCAGCCTCACACACAGCTTGTCTGGGAATTCCCCCAGCTCCTGCTGCTAGAATCATTATTCACCAGAGACAGGAGCTGAAGAGACATTTACTCCACTGAGAGCTGAGTTTTACGGGAACAAGAGGCCAAAATAGGTAGTTAAAACAGCTATATAATGTTCATATTGTTAGTATTGTGTTTAGAACTGTATACTGAACTATATACACTCACCTAAAGAATTATTAGGAACACCTGTTCTATTTCTCATTAATGCAATTATCTAGTCAACCAATCACATGGCAGTTGCTTCAATGCATTTAGGGGGCTGGTCCTGGTCAAGACAATCTCCTAAACTCCAAACTGAATGTCAGAATGGGAAAGAAAGGTGATTTAAGCAATTTTGAGCGTGGCATGGTTGTTGGTGCCAGACGGGCCGGTCTGAGTATTTTACAATCTGCTCAGTTACTGGGATTTTCACGCACAACCATTTCTAGGGTTTACAAAGAATGGTGTGAAAAGGGAAAAACATCCAGTATGCGGCAGTCCTGTGGGCAAAAATGCCTTGTGGATGCTAGAGGTCAGAGGAGAATGGGCCGACTTATTCAAGCTGATAGAAGAGCACGTTGACTGAAATAACCACTCGTTACAACCGAGGTATGCAGCAAAGCATTTGTGAAGCCACAACACGCACAACCTTGAGGCGGATGGGCTACAACAGCAGAATACCCCACCGGGTACCACTCATCCCCACTACAAATAGGAAAAAGAGGCTACAATTTGCACGAGCTCACCAAAATTGGACTGTTGAAGACTGGAAAAATGTTGCCTGGTCTGATGAGTCTCGATTTCTGTTGAGACATTCAAATGGTAGAGTCCGAATTTGGCGTAAACAGAATGAGAACATGTATCCATCCTCTGATGGCTACTTCCAGCAGGATAATGCACCATGTCACAAAGCTCGAATCATTTCAAATTGGTTTCTTGAACATGACAATGAGTTCACTGTACCTAAAATGGCCCCACAGTCACCAGATCTCAACCAATAGAGCATCTTTGGGATGTGGTGGAACGGGAGCTTCGTGCCCTGGATGTGCATCCCTCAAATCTCCATCAACTGCAAGATGCTATCCTATCAATATGGGCCAACATTTCTAAAGAATGCTATCAGCACCTTGTTGAATCAATGCCACGTAGAATTAAGGCAGTTCTGAAGGCAAAAGGGGGTCCAACACCGTATTAGTATGGTGTTCCTAATAATTCTTTAGGTGAGTGTATATATGTGTTTACTTACAGTTACACCAATTGCAACCATACAATTGCAAATACAAATTTCAAGCTACAAATTGCAAGCATACAATTGCAAGCATTCAGATTCCATATTGCAATCCAAATTGCATACAAACATACCAGATCATACTCAACCAATCTACAAATAGTCACTGCTAACTGCATACTGCAAGTAGAACTATTAGTTAGATTTCAGATATACCTCTCAGAGAGATCATAAAGTACTTAAATAACTTAAAGTGAGAGTACAGATACTCAAGAGAGAAATATATCCACCATTTTATGTTGAATGACAAGATTAAACAGTTGAACCACCATCTTATGCATACCGCCATTTTGTGATATCTTTTCAACACGTGTATTGTACATGGACTATCTGCTGTGGAGGGGGCAGTGTTATATATGAAGAAAAGTTGAAGTTAATAAAGAAGTTATTTGAAGCATTTGGTGTGCTATTAAACCTACTGTTTCCATAGAATGGCGCTAGAGGAATTACAGAGTAATAGACAGTCTGGTTAGACTAAAGTCAGAGAAATCAAAATTCTTCTAATGCCACAGCGCAAAGGCACTTTATAGTGCTGCGCTTGCCACACTCTTCCTGATTCTCTGTGACAAAACACCTCAAATAAGGTCTCCAGGTTCTGGTTAGTGCGCTCAGTTTGTCCCTTTTGACTGAGGATGGAAACCCGGAGAGAAAGACAACTGAATTCCCAGACAAGAACAAAATGCCTTCAAAACCTGGAAACAAATTATGTCCCCCTATCAGGCACCTTTCAAGAGGGGATGCGTTGTAATTTCACAATGTTATCAATAAACACCTGAGCAAGAGTTTTAGATTGGGTAGACCTGACAATGGTACAAAGTGAGCCATCTTACTGAAGCGGTCCACCACCACAAAATCACAGTTTTCCCAAAGCAACTCGGGTAAATCAGTGATAAGTCCATGACAAATGCGTCCATGGACGAGACGGATGGACAAAGGAAGAAGAGATCCTGAAGGCCGAGTATGAGCCACCTTAGCAGTGCACAGGTCTCACAAGCTGCTACATAGCCCTCACACTTTTAATAACCCTGGCCACCAGAATCTCCGGGTAATGAGATCCACCGTGAATCTACTCCCAAGGACAGTATCATAGTGTTCCCTTAAACACCTTGTGTTGAAGTCAGAAGGAACAAACAACTTCCTGAAGGACAGGAATCAAGTGCCTCACCTTGAGCCCCCAACACTTCCGCCTCCAGTTCGGGATAAAGAGCGGATACCACACCCCATCAGCCAAAATTGGAGCGGGATCCTCTGAATCCCCCCCCCCCCCAGGAAAGCTACGTGACAAAGCATCGCTTTGACGTTTTTGACCCCAGTGCGATAGGTGACCACAATATAAATCTGGTAAAAAACAATGACCATCTGACCTGCCTAGGGTTCAGACGCTTTGCTGATTGCAGGTAAGCCAGATTCTTATGGTCAGTAATTACCTTAATCGGATGAATCGCTCCTTCTAGCCAATGACGCCATTCCTCAAAGGCCAATTTAATAACCAGCAACTCTCTATTCCAACATCATAGTTTTCTTTCGGCAGCAGAGAGTTTCTTTGAAAAAAAAAAGCACACGGGCGCATTGTAGGAGAGGAACCTGTGACAAAACTGCTCCGACTCCCACTTCTGACGCAGGTCACCTCCACAATGAAGGGTTTGAGACACCTCGGTTGCATCAAAATGGTGAGCGGAAGCAAAACATTTCTTTATTACAGAAAAAGCCTGAAATGCTTCTTCTGACAGACTGAGAAGTCCACATCCCTTCCTAGTCATATCAGTCAAAGGCTTGACAATAGTGGAATCATTCAGGATACATTTTCTGTAGTAATTAGTAAAATCCAAAAAACCGCATCAGAGCTTTCTGATTCTCCGGCTGATCCCATTCCAGTACCACACGGACCTTTTCAGGATCCATGCGAAAACCTGAGGCAGAAAGTAAGTAACCCAGAAACTGCAGCTCCTGGACAGCAAAAACACATTTCTCTAATTTAGCATACAATTTATTCTCCCGAAGGATCGATAACACTTGTCTTAAATGATCCTGATGAGTTTCCATATTGGGTGAGCAAATTGTCATCGAGGTAAATAACAACAAACCTCCCTACTAAATTATTAAAAATGTAATTGATAAAGTGCTGGAAGACTGCCGGGGCATTAGTCAAACCAAAGGGCATGTCCAGGTTCTCGAAGTGGCCCTCCGGGGTATTGAAGGCAGTCTTCCATTCATCCCCTTCCTGATTCTTATCAGATTATAAGCCCCTCTTATATCCAATTAGAAACACCTTGGCCACGACAATCTGATCAAATAAATCCCGGGATCAAGGGAAGAGGATAAGGATCACGGACAGTAATGAGATTCAGTTTCCCGGAAATCTAGACATGGTCTAAGACCTGTCTTTTTTTTTAACAAAAAAGAAGCCAGCTGCCATAGGTGACTAGATGGTCTATATGACCTTTTGTCAAACTTCGGCAATATACTCCGCCATAGCTACTCTTTCAGGTTGGGAAAGATTATATAGCCGAGATTTTGGCAATTTATCTTCGGGAATAAGATTGATAAAGCAATCATACTCTCGGTGAGGGGGCAAACTCCTGATCTCCACCCTCAGAGAAACGTCAGCAAAATCAGAAAGAAACGAAGGTAAACCTTAGTGGATACCACAGAAATAGATGCGCCGAGCAGTTGTCTATACAAAAATCCCTCAATTACTGATTTTCTAGTTTGCCAATCAATGGTCGGATTATGTTTGATCAACCATGGTAAGCCCAGTACCAGAGGAGCAGGCAAACCTTTTTAGTACAAAACAAGAAATGGACTCAACATGAGAATAACCCACCCTCAAATGAATATCCTGCACAATATGAGTTATATACTTTTGCGAGAGAGGAGCAGAATCAATAGCAAACACTGATATCCCTTTGCTTAATGCGCTTGTTATAAAACAAAGTTAACCCCTGCACCACTGTCCACAAATACTTCTAACTCAATATTTTCAGTCTAGCGCCACTATGGCAGGCAGGAGAAATCGGGTACTGCAGGTAGAATACAAATATACCTTTCTGACTCCCCATTCACGCTACCAAGGGTAATGGAACTCGTTTTATTGGAAAGAACCCCTTTTTTTTTGTTTTCCACTTTGAGGCTTCCTAAAAGGACACACATTATTGAAATGCCCTTCTTTACCACACAAAAAACAAAATCTTCTCTGACCTCTAGAGTTCCTATTACCAGGACAAGAAGAGATCTGACCTAACTGCATAGGCTCCTCCCCAGGCACAGGTTCAAGTGTCATTGTGCCCCGAGGGACAGAAGGGATAGTTTCCCCACATGATAGTGCATCCTTGTTGAGGGGAACTTTGCACCTCTCCCTCAGACGTCTATCAATATGTACGGCTAGGGACATGGCCACCTCCAAAGAATCAGGGTTTTCATGAAATGCAAGGGCGTCTTTTAGTCTCTCAGACAGCCCCTGACAGAACTGACTACGGAGTGCTGGGTCATTCCACTCCGAGTCAGTCGCCCATCTTCTAAATTCAGCACAATATGACTCAGCAGAACGTTCTCCCTGACTCAAGCTACGCAGCTTAGATTCAGCCAGAGAGACCCGGTCTGGATCATCATAAATCAGGTCCAGGACACTGAAAAATTCATCCACCGATCGGAGGCACTGAGAACCGATCGGCAGAGAAAAGGCCCAAGACTGAGCATCACCTTTTAGCAGAGAAATGATAATCCCCACTCTTTGATTTTCATCTCCAGATGAGATAGGACGAAGACGAAAATACAATCTACAAGATTCCCCCAGAAAACCTATCTGGGAGAGCGACCTTAGGTTCAAGACTGACCTGGTTCCCACCAGCGGTGCCAGATGCCAGTGATCTCTGACACAGTGCAACCGAATTGAGGAGGTCAGCAACCTCCAAAGACAATCCCTGCATGCGATCCACCAATGCATCAACAGCTTCCATTTTGCACAGAGCAAGAAAAAAAAAATGGTATGGGTGGTTTATAATGTCACGGTAGGTCAGGGAAGGGAAGCAAACCAAATACAACAAAAGCAACAAAACACTAGGCTAGGCCCCTAAGCTAGGGAACAGGAAAAGGTCACCACCTGACAATGCCTGAGTCTTTCCCTAACTGCTGACATGAGCAAATCCTTAGGGTGGAAGTGCTCATGCGCTGGAACCTAAGCCTAGCTGAAACTGAAACAAGCCCTCAGCTAGGGAGCTGGAGATAAGACAACCGGTTCCTTGCGAAAGGTGCAGAAACCAACGTCTCCCTGAGGCCTAGCCAGAACACACAACAAAAGGGAAGGAGTAGGATTTAGCTTAAGACGGACGGGGAGCAGGAGATCCACCAAACACCAGCTGAGAACTCCAGGAGCAAATATAAACCGCAAGGGCTATAGTGAGAGATAAATAGCACCACCAAATAACTAATGAGCAGAACCTGTGGGGAGGTGGGATCCTGCCCAAAACCACAACAAAGAGAAACAGAACAATCTGTCAGATAGACTCACGTATAGAAAGTCTGTCAGATCTTCTCAGGGCTCTCACAGGGCAGGGCGTGACACATATAGGTGACATGAAACTTGGGAGTCTCTATCTCTCTCTCTTCCTGCCACCCCCTGGACCAACAACACTTGAGGAGTAAGCTAAGTGATATGTGTGTATGTGTTAATGTATACAAGTATAATATCCCAGTAGACTTTATATGTGTACATATAGATATTTGTAGTCTGCGATTGTATTCCATTATACCTGTATAGATGTGTAGATTATCTATTTGCTATTATATGTATGAGTTTCTATATGTACATGTACTAATGGTCAGGTACTGGATGTGAGTTGGTTAGAAGAGTAGATCCAGTAGACTCAGGGGCGGACACAGACAGCAGAGGGCCCCTGTGCCAAATTCTTAACATACTAAAAAAACTTTTAGCAATACAAAAAATACAGGGTAAGGCAACTTTCACACCTGTGGCACTACGGTCCGGCCACCTGATCCGGCAGAGAATGCATGGAATTGGCCAGACACAAACTCAAATTCACAGAAGTACCATCATTCTAAAATATAACTTTTAATGCTTATATATTAAAAAAGTTAATACACCCTTATAATTATAAATAATTGATAATAGGAAAAAGAAAATCAAAATCTAGGGTCAGGTTGATGTTCCCTTGCAAGGTGTTTGCAAATGGGTTAGAAGGTGTTAGTAGGGCCTACTGGGAGCAGTATCCCTATTTCTGGCCCTAGTGTAGCAGCCCTGCCTAAATACGGAATAGCCGCCCCGATAGGGGCGATCCCGTTTCTCGTGCCTCCTAGTATCCCTAATTTGACCCTAACACGGGGAGGATACCTATATAATGGGAGACTCTATAGGGAGGCCTAGGCTAATCTACACAAAGAAAATAATAAATATATATAGATACCCAGAATTAGTGACAGAAATCACCCTGATTATTAAAGTAAATAGTATCAAAAAATAATAGAAGGTTAGAAGAAAAAAATGTCCAATACCGTCCCTACGTGTTTCGCCTGGTTGGTGTCAGGCTCATCAGGGGACATATTTGACAAAAGAGTACCTGTCACCATAAATAGTCACCTGAGCACTTCAAATGTTACTATATACACATAAATTTATTTGTTTTTCTATTTTTCTCTTTTATGATAGTGAGAGAATTATTGGAACATATGATAAAAGTAGGCCATTAGCTAACTCGCTGATCAATCAATTTGTAAAGTAATCAAGCCAGTTTCTGTGGCAGGAGACATTTGGTATGTAGATATGGTCTAGGTACTAATATTTAGAGGTAACCTAAAATCATTCCAATGTCTCGTGCTCCAAGCTAGACTGGGATATATCAAATTATATATCTAGGTATATAGCCCGCAATCAAGTATAGTAAGACAATGCCTACTTGTTTCCACCAAGCCAGAATTAAGTATGCCTATAATGCATCACAGGTATAAGATACAAATACACCTGATGTCTGTGGCATAACAATAATAATTATTTGGCCAGCTCTGCGAAAATTACCGATCCACATAAATGATACAACATCGGTTATCAGTAAACAGTGTGGACTGGTATCAAACAGATTATGCTGATATAAAAGGCGATACTTGCGTGCCCTTTCATGGCTAAATAGGTGGGCCGGTGGTGATATCCAAAAGTCAGGATGCCAGTGTCGATGGTAGCATCATGATGACGCTAAAGTGTGGTGGCGTTCGGCAGGCAAGGCAGCGTTCTTATTCAGTCATGCATCGGTTTGTGTCCCGCTGATTCTCTGCATTTTTGCCAGATTGTGGCCGGATCTCTGCCAGACCCCATTATATACTGCTCAAAAAAATAAAGGGAACACTTAAACAACACAATGTAACTCCAAGTCAATCACACTTCTGTGAAATCAAACTGTCCACTGAGTGACAATCAATTTCACATGCGGTTGTGCAAATGGGATAGACAACAGGTGGAAATTATAGGCAATTAGCAAGACACCCCCAATAAAGGAGTGGTTCTGCAGGTGGTGACCACAGACCACTTCTCAGTTCCTATACTTCCTGGCTGATGTTTTGGTCACTTTTGAATGCTGGCGGTGCTTTCACTCTAGTGGTAGCATGAGACGGAGTCTACAACCCACACAAGTGGCTCAGGTAGTGCAGCTTATCCAGGATGGCACATCAATGCGAGCTGTGGCAAGAAGGTTTGCTGTGTCTGTCAGCGTAGTGTCCAGAGCATGGAGGCGCTACCAGGAGACAGGCCAGTACATCAGGAGACGTGGAGGAAGCCGTAGGAGGGCAACAACCCAGCAGCAGGACCGCTACCTCCGCCTTTGTGCAAGGAGGAACAGGAGGAGCACTGCCAGAGCCCTGCAAAATGACCTCCAGCAGGCCACAAATGTGCATGTGTCTGCTCAAACGGTCAGAAACAGACTCCATGAGGGTGATATGAGGGCCCGACGTCCACAGGTGGGTGTTGTGCTTACAGCCCAACACCGTGCAGGACGTTTGGCATTTGCCAGAGAACACCAAGATTGGCAAATTCGCCACTGGCGCCCTGTGCTCTTCACAGATGAAAGCAGGTTCACACTGAGCACATGTGACAGACGTGACAGAGTCTTGAGATGCCGTGGAGAACGTTCTGCTGCCTGCAACATCCTCCAGCATGACCGGTTTGGCATTGGGTCAGTAATGGTGTGGGGTGGCATTTCTTTGGAGGGCCGCACAGCCCTCCATGTGCTCGCCAGAGGTAGCCTGACTGCCATTAGGTACGGAGATGAGATCCTCAGACCCCTTGTGAGACCATATGCTGGTGCGGTTGGCCCTGGGTTCCTCCTAATGCAAGACAATGCTAGACCTCATGTGGCTGGAGTGTGTCAGCAGTTCCTGCAAGACAAAGGTATTGATGCTATGGACTGGCCCGCCCGTTCCCCAGACCTGAATCCAATTGAGCACATCTGGGACATCATGTCTCGCTCTATCCACCAACGTCACTTTGCACCACAGACTGTCCAGGAGTTGGCAGATGCTTTAGTCCAGGCCTGGGAGGAGATCCCTCAGGAGACCGTCCGCCACCTCATCAGGAGCATGCACAGGCGTTGTAGGGAGGTCATACAGGCACGTGGAGGCCACACACACTACTGAGCCTCATTTTGACTTGTTTTAAGGACATTACATCAAAGTTGGATCAGCCTGTAGTGTGTTTTTCCACTTTAATTTTGAGTGTGACTCCAAATCCAGACCTCCATGGGTTGAAAAATTTGATTTCCATTTTTATATTTTTGTGTGATTTTGTTGTCAGCACATTCAACTATTTTTGTGTTCCCTTTATTTTTTTGAGCAGTGTAGTTATGGTCCATTCACAAGTCTGTAGTGCATTGCGGATCCGCAATACACCCGGCCGGCATCCCCAAAGAAATGCCTATTCTTGTCCGCAATTGCGAACAAGAATAGGACATGTTTTATTTTTTTCCAGAGCCGCGGACTGGAAGATCGGCAGCGCGCTCCGGAAATGCGGATGCGGAGAGCACATAGGATTCTCTCCACATCCATTCCGTCCCCATAGAGAATGAAATTTGCGGAACAGATGCAGACCCATTATTATGGACGTGTGAATGGAGCCCGGGACATCCTATACCGTGGCAAGAATTTAGCCCACCTAGGGAGTCCATTCACTCGGGTGAGCATTAAGCCCACTTTGGGAAAAGTGTGGCGCATCTTCGGGTGAAAATAAGAAACTTCATAGAAATACATTGCTCTGCGTCCCATTAACTTGCTGCTGTATGAATACTTGTACATATTGTTAGCAGTCATCATGGGTTTGTGGAGCTGGGCTAGGCAGGAAATTCCTCCGGAGTGGGGAGCAGTGATAGAAAGCCGAGCTCCCCGGACAGCACTTCTAGGGAAGGGGGAGGAAAGCACCCTCCAAGCAGGTTTGTTCCCATGGAGCCGCGGCCGTGCAGGAACTTCCTTAAGTGTGGGGAGTGGTGATTGAGCGCCGCACTCTCCTGGACAGCACTTCTAGAGAAGGGAGAGGCAAGCGTCTTCCACAGGGGTTCACTTCTGTGGAGCCGCGGCTGAGCAGGAACTTCCTCTGGAGTGGTGAGTGGTGATTGAGTGCCACTTCTAGGGAAGGGTGGGAAGGCACCTCCCACCCAGGTTCGCTCCTGTGTAGCAGCGGCCGGGCAGGAACTTCCTCCTAATTGTGAAGTAGTGATTTAGAGTCGTGTACCTCAGGACAGTCCTTCTAGGGAAGGGGGAGGCAAGCGCCTTTCACACCTGTGCATTCCAGTGTAGCTGCAGCCGGGCAGGAACTTCCTCCAGAGTGGGGAGGGGTGATAAAGAGACACACTCCTACCAAAAAGCACTTCTAGGGAAGGGGGCAGTAAGCCCCCACAAGGGTTCGCTTGTACCTTCCTCCGCCGCTGCTCCAGAGCGGTGATTGAGAGCTGCGTTTCTCTGACAGCACTTCCAGGGAAAGGAGAAGCAGGCACCATCCACCGCCGCTGTGTTTGTGGAGCCACATTCGGTCAGGAGCCTCAACAAAGCAGCACAGCACCCCCAGGGAAGGGAGCAGTAGTCTCACACCCACCACAGACGCTCCTGTGGAGCTGCAGCCAGGCAGGAACTTCATCCACCGTTGCTCCAAAGTGGGGAGCAGTAATTGAGATCCTGTCATGACGGACGGGATCTCAGATACACAGATAAACCAACAAACCAGATTCTAGGCGAGAAACAGGGGAAGGGTCACCTCCTAGCAAATCCCTGACTTTTCTCCCTACCCTGCTAAGCCCACATTCAGACCTTGATTGTAGGAATAATGTGTCCTCATGCCTGGGCTAAAATACCCTAGGATCCCTGAGATGGTGAAAAGGGGAATAGGAGCAGCCTGCTCCCTCAGAACCTGGAGGGGACAGAAGACACACAAACAACCTAGACAGCAAACAACAAAAACTGAAACCAAACTTATCTGATCTGAGCTGGAACAGACAATCCTTCCTTCCTTGCTTCCAAGGCCAGACTGATTTCTATAACCCGCACAGAACACTGGGATTGAGTGAGATTTAAACCAATGACCCCACCCAGTGCACCTGAAGGGAGGCGGATCCAGCACGACTCCAAAACAAAACAAAAAACTAAACACGTGCTGTTATTCTGGCCGACCTCCGCACATAGTCAGAGCAGGGCATGACAGTTTACCCCCTTCTACGGGTGACCTCCGGACACCAAGGACCAACCTTATCCGGGTGGGATCTATGAAAAGCACTCACCAGTCGGCTGGCACTGACATCCAGCGCCGGAACCCACATCCTCTCCTCAGGGCCGTATCCCCTCCAGTGTACCAGGTACTGAAGGGAACCCCGAAGAACTCTAGAGTCGAGAACCCTGGAGATCTCGAACTCCAAATTTCCATCGACCAGAACAGGAGGAGGAGGCAATGGCGATGGTTCCACCGGTTTCACATATTTTTTCAGTAAAGACCTGTGGAACACATCATGGATCCTCCAAGTCTGCGGAAGATCCAGTCGAAACGCTACTGGATTGATTACCGCAGATATTTTGTACGGACCAATAAATCTTGGACCCAGTTTCCAAGATGGCACTCTCAATTTAATATTTTTAGTGGACAACCACACCAGATCACCCACACACAGGTCCGGACCAGTCACACGTCTCTTGTCAGCCATTCGCTTATACCTCTCACCCATCTTCTCCAAATTCCCTTGGATCCTCCGCCAGATAGAAGACAAGGCAGAAGAAAATCTCTCCTCCTCTGGCATCCCAGAGGAACCAGTCCCAGAAAAGGTACCAAACTGAGGATGAAAACCGTATGCGCCAAAAAATGGCGACTTACCTGTGGACTCCTGCCTACAGTTATTCAAAGCAAATTCTGCTAGGGACAAGAATGAGGACCAGTCCTCCTGATTCTCAGCCACAAAGCACCTCAAGTAGGTCTCCAGGTTTTGATTAGCACGCTCTGTCTGTCCATTCGACTGCGGATCAAAAGCCGAAGAGAACGAAAGTTGAGTGCCAAGCCGAGAACAGAACGCCCTCCAAAACCTGGAGACAAACTGCGTGCCCCTTTCAGAGACCACATCCGAAGGAATACCATGCAATTTCACAATATTATCAACAAAAATCTGCACAAGAGTCTTGGCGTTAGGCAGACTAGTTAATGATATAAAGTGAGCCATTTTACTGAAACGGTTAACTACCACCAAAATTACTGTTCTCCCGGAGGAACTCGGCAGATCCGTAATAAAGTCCATAGACAAGTGCGTCCAAGGACGAGACGGAATAGACAATGGAAGAAGTGAACCAGCCGGTCGAGTATGAGCAACCTTTGACCGAGCACAGGTTTCACAAGCTGCCACGTAATCCTCAATGCTCTTACGTAACCCTGGCCACCAGAACCTCCGGGACACCAGATCACAGGTGGACTTACCACAAGGATGTCCAGCAAGGACAGTATCGTGATGTTCCTTGAATACCTTGTATCGCAGACCTTCAGGAACAAACAACCTCCCTGGGGGACAAGAACCAGGAGCCCCCTCCTGGGCTCCCAACACCTCCATCTCCAATTCGGGGTACAGAGCGGAGACCACCACCCCATCAGCCAAAATCTGAGCAGGATCCTCTGAATCACCTCCCCCAGGAAAGCTGCGAGACAAGGCATCTGCCTTGACGTTCTTAACCCCTGGGCGAAAGGTAACCACAAAATTGAACCTGGTAAAAAAACTGTGACCATCTGGTCTGTCTATGGTTCAGACGCTTGGCAGATTGCAGGTAAGCCAAATTCTTATGATCTGTATATACTGTAACGGGGTGAGACGCCCCCTCCAACCAGTGACGCCATTCCTCAAAGGCCAACTTGATAGCCAGCAACTCTCTATCAGCAACATCATAATTCTTCTCGGAGACCGAGAGCTTCTTGGAGAAAAAAGCACACGGGACCCATTTGCCAGGAGATGAACCCTGCGACAGCACCGCTCCAACCCCCCCTTCTGATGCATCAACCTCCACCACGAATGGCTGAGACACATCGGGCTGCACCAGAATGAGAGCATACGCAAAACACTCCTTAATAGCCGAAAAGGCCTGCAATGCCTCATCCGACCAGACAGAGACGTCGGCGCCTTTCTTAGTCATATCAGTGAGAGGTCTTACAATGGTAGAATAGTTCAAAATAAATTTTCTATAATAATTAGTAAACCCCAAAAACCGCATCAAAGCTTTCTGATTCTCTGGTCGGTCCCATTCCAGAACCGCCCAGACCTTTTCGGGGTCCATACGAAAACCAGAGTCAGAAAGCAGTTATCCCAAGAACGGAAGCTCCTGCACTGAAAACACACATTTCTCCAATTTGGCATATAATTTATTCTCCCGAAGGATCGTCAAAACCTGTCTCACATGATCCTGATGGGTCTTTAGATCAGGAGAGTAAATTAAAATGTCATCCAAGTAAACCACCACGAACCTCCCCACCAAATGATGGAAAATGTCATTGACGAATCACGGAAATACCGCTGGCGCGTTCGTCAACCCAAAATGCATAACCAGATTCTCAAAATGACCCTCGTGCGTATTGAAGGCCGTTTTCCACTCATCCCCCTCCTTGATTCTGATCAGATTGTAGGCCCCTCTCAAATCCAACTTGGAGAACACCTTGGCTCCAACAATCTGATCAAAAAGGTCAGAGATCAAAGGCAGGGGATATGGATCCTGGACCGTAATACGGTTCAATTCCCGGAAATCCAAACAAGGTCTCAGCGATCCATCTTTTTTTTTTTACAAAGAACAAACCTACTGCCACCGGAGACTTAGATGGCCTAATATGATCTTTTGCCAAACTCTCGGCGACATACTTTCGCATTACCTCTCTTTCGGGTTGAGAAAGATTGTAAAGCCGAGACTTTGGCAACTTAGCCCCTGGGATGAGATTAACTGGACAATCATAGTCACGATGAGGGGGCAATTCCTGAGCGCCACCCTCCGAAAAGACATCTGCAAAATCTGAGAGATACTGAGGTAAAGCCGTAGTGGACACACCAGAGATAGATGTGCCAAGACAATTATCCGAACAAAACTCACTCCAACCAATGATTTGTCTCGCTTGCCAATCTATAATTGGGTTATGTTTAGTCAACCATGGTAACCCCAAAACTATAGGAGCCGGCAAATCCTTCATGACAAAACAAGACATAATCTCAACATGTGAATCACCCACCCTTAAGTGAATACCATGAGCAATATGAGTGAGACTCCTTTGAGAAAGAGGGGAAGAATCAATTGCAAAAACCGGAATCTCTCTTTCTAAAGTGCAAGTACTTAGACCCAGATTTTGAAGAAAAAGAAAGTCAATTAGGTTTACCCCAGCACCACAGTCAAGGAATACTTCAACAAAAAAAGTCTAGCGCCGAGAACCGGGCGGCAGAGAAAAGGCCCAGGATTGCGCATTCCCTTTAAGCAGAGAAATGATTATACCTATCCTCTGACTTTCATCACCTGACGACGATGGACGCAGCCGAAAATACAATTTGCAAGACTCTCTAAAACGGATAAAGTCATCCGTACCCCCTGCAAATCTATCAGGAAGAGCAACTTTAGGCTCCCCACAAATTTGACCTGCACCTGATGCCAGAGCATTCTGGCACCGTGTGACCGAACCACGTAGCTCCGCAACCTCTAGGGATAGCCCCTGCATGCAGTCAACTAACGCATCAATTGACGCCATCACAAAACCGCTGAGCAATGACAGTCAAAGTATGGGCGGGTTATAATGTCACGACGGACGGGATCTCAGATACACAGATAAACCAACAAACCAGATTCTAGGTGAGAAGCAGGGGAAGGGTGACCTCCTAGCAAATCCCTGACTTTTCTCCCTACCCTGCTAAGCCCACATTCAGACCTTGATGGTAGGAATAATGTGTCCTCATGCCTGGGCTAAAATACCCTAGGATCCCTGAGATGGTGAAAAGGGGAATAGGAGCAGCCTGCTCCCTCAGAACCTGGAGGGGACAGAAGACACACAAACAACCTAGACAGCAAACAACAAAAACTGAAACCAAACTTATCTGATCTGAGCTGGAACAGACAATCCTTCCTTCCTTGCTTCCAAGGCCAGACTGATTTCTATAACCCGCACAGAACACTGGGATTGAGTGAGATTTAAACCAATGACCCCACCCAGTGCACCTGAAGGGAGGTGGATCCAGCACGACTCCAAAACAAAACAAAAAACGTGCTGCTATTCTGGCCGACCTCCGCACATAGTCAGAGCAGGGCATGACAGATCCCTGTTCTGAGCACGGCAATTCCATGGAGGGGAGTGGCAGACACCATCCACTGAGGCCATGCTTGTGGATCCGCGACCAGGCAGGAGCCTCTGCCAGCACCCTTCTGGAGTGGCAATTCCCCTCCACCTAGGCAAGCATTAAGCCCATCGAGGGAGACCCTCTGCCGGGGTGAGCATTCAGCCCACTGGGGAGACCCTCTGCCGGGGAAAGCACTGAGACCACAAAGGAAGTCCCTTGCCAGTGGCGAGATCCTCCAGCAGGGCAAGCATTCAGCCCACGGAGGGAGACCCTCCACTGGGGACAACATTAAAAGGGTTATCCAGTATCTACAACAGCCCCACCCCCATGTGCCGGGCCCCTCCTTGATAATATACTTACCCCGTTCCCTGCAGCACTCCTTGTCCCCGCACCGCCGCTGCTGCCATTGGCTGCTCCCCCTGAAATGTTTTCATCTGTGTACAGGCAAAAGCAGCAGCGGCAGTGCGGGGACCAGGAGCGCGGCAGGGAGAGGGGTAAGTACATTCCCACAGAGGGGACCGGCACATGGGGGGCTGTTGTAGATACTGGATAAGCACTTTAAGCCCACCGAGAGAGTCCCTTCGCCTAGGGACAGCATTAAGCCCACACACTGCAGGCACACTCCTTTATAGTCAGAAGCTGAACACAGTATGGTACTTCTGCTGGTTCAGCACAGGCATCTCTCTGCCTACTGCCCCCAATTGGCTGACGAGGTTGTATTTCAGACTCTGAGCCAATCATGGCAAGCTTCTCCTGCCCCACTTCCTCCTAATGTCATGTGATCCTCCATCTTCTTCCTCTCTAATGGTTTTCCCCGCCAGTAAAATAGCTCTGGACACTGTTTTTACATGATTTATCCTAAACGAATCTGCGGACTAATTATTGTGAAATTTGTAAAAATTTGCTTCATTTAGAATTGATTCACTCATCCTTAATATACTGTATATTTATATAACTTCCTGATCATATATAATAGAGCATAAAATGTGGTAAACATATAGGAAGGACCAACCAAGACAAAACACGATGTGGATTGGTAGCGGCATGACATGAGTTTGCACACCACGCTCTGCCCCCCCGCCGGATCTGTATATGAGTGCGACCCCATGCTGAATCGGGTCGCGCTTGTTTTGAACTGCTGCTACTGTGGCTGCCGTGGGCAGATCCTCTTGTGGTCTGGTGGTCACTGGTGCCGGTTGTGCTGGAGGAGCTGGAGACCCGCGCACAGCTGGGCACTGCCTGATACGGTAGACTGAGGTGGAGGCTTCACAGGACCTGCATATAGGAGATCCGGAGGGGCAGTTGAAGTGGTAAGGCGAGGAAAAGAAGAGGTACATTAATGAGTGTATGATTTCAACAGGATTCTGCATTGTGGGGATGATGTTAGTATGGAGTATGGCAACTTTTTGTAACAAGCAGGATGAACTGTGTTCTAAATAGTGTGGAGAGATAGGGGCTCTGGGATTCAGATTTTGAGCCTGAAGTTGGGAGCTTCCAAGTCTCCAAGTTGCTACTACTCTAAAAAAAAAAACACACTAACTATCTCAGGACCTTTTCGCTGCTAAATGCTTGCACTGATATTATTAACAACACCATTCACTTTATAAAGCGAACCGAATTGGTTCCTAAAATGGCTGTTGCACGTGTTTGGACATTGAGCAAGGAACTCAGGGAATGAGGGATCACCCACAATGCCATGCATGCAGCCAATCAGCAGCCAGCCAGCCCTGTGATGTCACAGCCCTATAAATAACCTTAGCCATCTTGGATTTAGCCATTTTCCTGTGTATTTAGTGCAGGGAGAGACATCAGCAGGCGCTAGGGACAGTGGTAGAAAAGACTTTAACATTTTTATTTTGCTGTATAGAGGTTCAGGGAAAGGGTAGGGAGGAATCATTCCACAGTATTGTAGCAGAACAGAGTTCAGTAGGGAAGTTTACAGCCTGGGTAATGTGAACAATCCTATTACACTTTGCTGCACTGACTGCAGATCCAAATTTCTCACATACAATTAGCCACCATTCATTGGTATTATGATAAAGCGTATGAAGAAAAAGTTACTCACGCTTCAGAAGTATCTTCAATATATTTGTAGCTTTATTCTTCTTGATAAAAGACATATATGGCTCACAGGCACTTTTTGTGAGTAAGGGGGAGTGACCCCCAAAACATTGCGCATGAACTAGTGTGGTACAGCTCAGCGTCCTCTGAACAAAAAGTGCCTGTGAGCCATATATGTCCTTTATCAAGAAGAATAAAGCTACAAATATATTGAAGTTACTTCTGAAGCGTGAATAACTTTTTCCTCATACGCTTGATCATAATACCAATGAATGGTGGCTGAATTGTATGTGAGAAACTGCAAGTATAGAGTCAAAGTGAGACTCGTTTGTCAGCCTATTATTTGCACACAGGAGAGTGCTTTGATTGAATATATGCGGATCCAAATTGCCATTATACAGCTCTGTAATTCCAGCAAAACATTCTTGTTATTGGGGTGCAAGTGCTGTTTGATACAGCCATTAACAGAGTTTATGACAAGGAAATATTTCTACGTCTTATTTGCCCTTGTGCGGTGCAGTTATATGTTCTAAAGCATTTTTTGGCTTGTATTAGTGGGGGAAAAAAGGGCTTATTAGCCGTTGTGTGGTGAATTGAGAAAATTACAGCCCTTTTTGGCGTTTATTAGTGGGAAAAAAATATATATTATTTGCCTTCAGCGGTGCAGTTATATGTTCTAAAGCCTTTTTTGGCGTGTATTAGTGGCAAAAAAAAAAATATTATTTGCTGTTCAGTGGTGCAGTTAAATGTTCTAAAGCCTTTTGTGAAGTGTATTAGTGGCAAAATATATATATATTTGCCATTCAGAGATGCAGTTATATGTTCTAAAGCTCTGGAATGTATTAGTGGCAAAAAATATATATTTGCCGTTCAGCGGTGCAGTTATGTTCTAAAGATCTTTTTAGCGTGTATTAGTGGCAAAAAAATATATATATTTGCTGTTCAGCGGTGCAGTTATATATTCTAAAGCCTTTTGTGGCGTGTATAAGTGGAAAAAAATAAGGGCCTATTTGCCGTTCAGCGGTGTAGTTATATGTTCTAAAGCCCTTTTTGACATGTATTAGTGGAAAAAAAGGGCTTATTAGCCGTTGCGTCAACATATGCAGTGTCAGCATAAAGTGGCCTGCGAGAACCGTGGTTCTGATGTGGTGGTCCAGCCTGCCGCAACAACTGCTGCATCACCCAGTGGCATGCACCCGATTTCAGGCAGTCAAGGCTCCACCACCTCAGCTGAAGTGAGCTGTTTGTCCTTCCGATCATCTGCTGGTCCTGATGCTCCTTCTCCTACTCCTCGTCAGTCATTCCATCAGCAATCGATCACCGAAGCGATTGCCAAGAGACAACAGTATGCGTGCAGTCATCCAACAGCGCAGAAGCTGAATGTGCTCCTGGGCCAAGTTGCTGGTGCTGCAGTCCCTCCCTTTCCAAGTGGTGGACTCTGTACCTTTCAGAGAACTGATGGCTTGTGCAGAGCCGAGGTGGAGAGTCTCAAACCGTCATTTCTTTGCCAAAAAGGCAGTACCAGCCCTGCACAAGTATGTAGAACAGAAAGTGGGCCAGTCCTTGAGCCGGCCGGTGTCTGCCAAAGTGCACAGCACTGTAGAGCTGTAACTACGGTCAGGGACAATACATGTCCTTTATGACCCACTGGGTAAATGTGGTACCTGCACAGCCACACCAGCAACTTGGCTTGGTCACGCCGCTTCCACCTCCACGTTATCATGCCATTGGTCCTGCGACAATGTCCGCCTCTGCCTCCTCATCCTTCACAATGTCCTCAGCCTCCACTGCAGGGACAATTCACAGTGCCCCTTCAGCATACGACATGTGCAGGGCACGGCGGTGTCACGCTGTTCTGCACCTCGTTTGCCTGGCCAATGGAGTCACAAAAGGGGAAGAACTGCTCCGTGTAATCGAATCCTGACTTACTCCGCGACAATTCAAAATTAGAACCATGGTGACCTGGTTGACAAGCGGTTCCTGAAGTCTTCCACCCAACTGCAAGACATCATAAAAATGCCCAGGAAACTTTTTTATGCACTTCAGCCACTCGTACACCGCAAAGCACACCCTCCTTGAGCTGCAGCGGCAGAACGGCATCCCCCAACATAGGCTGATATGCGACGTTTCCACCTGTTGGAATTCCACCCTCCATGTGTTGAAACTCCAAGCAGACAGGAGTACTCCCCTGTGTTACTTTGATGTCAGCCAGTTGCAGCTCATGCGTGACATCTGCCGTGTGCTTAGGCCCTTTGAGGAGGCCACATTATTTGTCAGTCACCAGGACTACGGGATGAACAATGTCATTCCACTGCTTCATGTCCTGGAACAGATGCTGGTAAATCTGGCTGGTTAGGGGACTGGAGACGTGGTGCCTAGATCTCACAGCCACATGAGCCCTGGGGGGGTTGAACTGGAGGAGGACATTGGAGCACAAACAATGTGTAGCGAAATGGATGGAGCTACAGGACAATGAGGAAGATGAGGCAGAGGACCCAGACACACCTTGGCATTATGCAGTAGAGATGGAGGCAGGGAGTCGCTCCGAGTCTCTTGCACAAATGGCCTCATGCATGCTCACTTGCTTGCGTAGTGACAGTCGAATTGTCACCATTCGGCAGAGGGATGACTTCTGGCTCTCCACCTTGTTGGACCCTTGCGACTGGTCCAAAATGGGGGCCTTTTTTACACCTGCTGGGAGGGATGACAAACTGAACTACTATAGAGACATACTATGTAGTCAGTTGGCCCCTGCCTATCTGTGCTGTCGTCCATCCTCTCGCAGGTCTGACCAGGGGGGCCCTCTGCACTCATGTTCCTCTGTCATGGCTGCTGTGGCAGGGTGGGGGGTGGGAGCAGTTCCAGCTCCATCAGCAGTAACTTGAGTCTAGAGTCGCTGACGAGCAGCTTTCTTCACCCGCCTAGTGAAGAAACTACTCATTAGAAGTAGCTAGATCTGGAGCAGGACCTGAACCAGCAGGTGGTGGCATACTTGGACAGCACCCTGCCACCCCACATTGAAGATCTGCTGGACTACTGGGCAGTCAAACTGGATTTGTGGCTACAATTGGCAGAGTTTGCCCTGGAAAATCTGATCTGCCCGGCCAGTAGTGTGACATCAGAGCGGGTGTTTAGTGCGGCGGAGGCCATAGTTACCACAAGAAGAACTCGCCTGTCCACCCAAAATGTGGAGAGACTGACCTTTGTCAAGATTAATCAGGCGTGGATCAGCCAGGATTTCCACCCACCAATGCCTGATGCATCAGACTAGACCATCCATGGTGCCACACCAACACTTTGACAAAAGAGGCAGGTTTGTTCTGACTACCTGCTTCAGCTACTATTCTGATGTTGCCACCCGTCTGATGCCAAGTGCTCTTTCTTTCACCCATCTTCAGCTGGTACTGGTATTGCCACCCACCTTTCCACTCTGTCACTGGGTAACTCTGTAGTCTCCTGATGCTGCTGCCACCTCCAAACTATGTCACCTTGCCACTCTGTGGTCTCCTGATGCTGCTGCCACCTCCACACTATGTCACCTTGCCACTCTGTGGTCTCCTGATGCTGCTGCCACCTCCACACTATGTCCCCTTGCCACTCTGTGGTCTCCTGATGCTGCTGTCACCTTGCCACTCTGTGGTCTCCTGATGCTGCTGCCACCTCCACACTATGTCACCTAGCCACTCTGTGGTCTCCTGATGCTGCTGCCACCTCAACACTATGTCACCTTGCTACTCTGTGGCCTCCTGATGCTGCCACCCGTGGCCTCCTCCTGATGCTGCTGCCATCTCCACACTGTCATTGTGCCACTCTGTGGTCTCCTCCTGATGCTGCCACCTCCACACTGTTATTGGGCCACTCTGTGGTCTCCTCATGCTGCTTCCACCTCACCACTATGTTATAGAGCCACTCTGTGGACTTCTCATGCTGTTCCCACCCTCCCCACTCCATGACTGGGCCACTATTTTGCCTGGTTGACATAATCATTTATTTAACCCTTCTTCTGATCTGTCAGAAGGAAGGAAAAATAAGACGCACAACGGATCCTGACTATATAACAGCTGTAAGGCCTGCATGACATGGTCCCTATTTTGCATCAGAATTGGCTTATGACTTGGTAGCCAAAAGCAGGAGTGGGTACAAAACACAAATCACATGCAAATATTCCATTCATGTGTCATCTCTGTTTTGGATCCACTCTGTTTTTTTGGGCTTTAGCAATACTGATGGATTACTGACCAAAGGCTGACCGAGTGAAGGCGGATGCTCCACAGACAGGATGCGTTTTTTGGGGGTTATTGTTCTGATGGATCAGAGGAAGGGCAAAATAATCTGTGACATCAACACAAACTTACTGCTGACACCCTCTCCACTCTGTCGGGGGGGCTCTACTTGTATAAGCGTTTAATAGAACAGGTTCTGTAGACATCTATGTGGAATCAGCTGCCGACGGTGTAAAAGGAGTGTGCTTCTTTTTGACGCTAACATTAACCTGTAAGGCTAAGTTCACACTTGAGTTATTTGGTCAGTTTTGTCCCCGTAACTGCCCAAATAAGTGAAGTCTGCAGTGATTCTAAGAGCGACGCCTGTCATCTGCATGTCATACTCACAGTATTGTACCACAGCAGACTCCCTATGCGTGTTACTGCAAGGCACAGTGTTCCATGCCACTATAAAGGCTCTCTGCAGCCAGGAAATATCAGTTTTAATGCGATTTGCCACAAATAAATTCTGATCAAAAATTCGGCGAACCGGCCAAATAGAATTTTGGAGTTGTAATATTCTCTAGTTGTAATATTCGTATTATATTATTTCTTGAAGGTGTGGAGCAGAACGATGCTGTTTCCTTTTTACAGGCTTAGATTCCCGAAAATCTGGGGAAGAATAACTTTTCATCTCTTTTGAGTGTGGAGAGGGCCCATCGAATTTGCGGGGGAAAAAGACTTTCCGGAGGTCATCCTCCTATAAGAGACCATGACATGATGTTGCAGAGATCTCGGGAAAAGTATGATCTATGATATAATGGAAGTAAAATCTCTATATTCCCCGACTACTCTAAAGCTACAGCGGATAAAAGACGTAGCTACTCTGCCGTGAAGAAGAGACTGCTCCAGGCAGTTATCAAATATCAATTATTTTCCCATCCAAGCTGCGACTTATATATGAGAACAAAGTCTGTCCTGTTCTCACATGTACCCCCGGGGTCTGTATGCAGTTCAACAGGCAGATATCACCATTCTACTAGTTAATAAGATGAGACTTGTTTCTGTAGTCTGTGGTTTTTATTAACCGGCAGTAGATAAGGTAAACTATAAGAAAATGAACACACAAGAACTGAATATACAGCACAATGTACACAAAACCTATAGAAAAACATTAATCCCTTACCGACGATGCTTTAGTAAGAGACACACAAAGTGCAGCTGCTCCTTCCATGAGGTGAAGGGAAAAAGGAAGAAGGTGCCTGTCTCTTTCCCAGAAAGCATTGTGAGCAGGAAGTCAGGTGACCTAATGAATATGCATAGTTTAACAAGGCAGAAGATGCACTTACAGCTAAAGGTCACTAGATGGTGCTGAAGGCACACATATGAACACACACATTTACAAACTATGCAATAGTAGGTGAAGAGAAGACAGTACACTCCCCGCTTGACATCAGCCGATGTCACTATTAGAGTTCTCAACAGATAACAGTAGGATTAGTTCAGGCAACTCCTGGACACCACTCTCGGAAAACACATCCGAAAATTCAGAGAGAAAAGATGGCACAGTCTTGGTAGAAACCTCTGAAAGAGATGCCGTGAGGCAATTCTCTCTGCAAAACTTACTCTAACCATTTATTTGCCTTGCTTGCCAATCAATGGTGGGGTTATGTTTAGTGAGCCAGGGTAGCCCCAACACTAGAGGAGTAGGTAATCCGCTTAAGACAAAACATGACATATCCTCAACATGAGCGTCATCCACAGTCAAACGGATATTGTGAACTGTGCCCTTTAACGATCTTTGAGAAAGTGGAGCGGAATCGATAGCAAAAACAGGTATATCCTTTTCCAAAGTGCATACCTGGAAACCATGAGTTATAGCAAATTGATTATCAATGAGATTGACAGCTGCTCCATTATCTACAAAAATCTCACAATGTTCTTGCTGTCTAGCGCCACCCTGGCAGATAGGAGAAAACGGGAACTACAAGCAAACGGCAAACCTTCAATTTCCGCATCAACCTTGCCAATAGTAGCAAATGGATAGTTTTTAGAGTTTTTTTTTTTTCTTTTATTACCCTCAGAAAACTCCATGAATCTCCTAGAGGGGCAAACATTAGCCAAATGATTTATACCCCCACAACAGAAACAAACCTTCCTCTGAGAGCTGAATCCTCTACTATCAGAGGCAAGCAAACCCAGCTGCATGGCCTCCTCCTCAGAGGGGATTGAGAGAGACTGAGACCCCTGCGCACTGAATGAGACAGCCCCACTGTCCTTGGACTGAATATGACGGGAAGGAGTAGTCTCCTCTCTCTCTCTAAGACGCCTGTCAATACGAACAGTTAGACACATGGCAGATTCTAACGAGGCTGGTCTCTCATGAAAAGCAAATGCATCTTTCAATCTCTCCGAAAGACCATGGCAAAATTGACTTCGGAGTGCAGCATCATTCCAACCAGTATCAGCTGCCCATCTCCGAAATTCTGAACAATATATCTCTGCGGACTGTTTACCCTGGCATAAAAGACGCAGTTTAGATTCAGCCAGAGCAATACGATCCGGGTCATCATATATCTGCCCCAGGGCTACAAAAAATTCATCCACTGATCGGAGGGGCCGTGCCCCCACCGGCAGTGAAAAGGCCCAAGACTGAGCGTTATCCCTGAGCAGCGAGATGATGATCCCCACTCTCTACTCCTCATCACCAGAAGAATGGGGAAGTAGGCGAAAATGGAGTTTGCAAGCCTCTCTAAAGCGAACAAAATTCTCACTACCCACGGAGAACGTATCCGAAGGCGAGATCTTAGGCTCGGAACAAACTCCATGAACGCCAGCAGAACCAGTCACCTGAAACTGAGACACAGTTTTACGGAGATCTGCTACCTCCAGCGAAAGACCTTGCATGCGGTCAATCAAGGCTGAAACCGGATCCATGCTTAAGACGGTTATGGCAGTTTATAATGTCACGGATGGTGTTGCAGAAAGCTGGAACTTATAAATAAACATCCGACTGGCTTGATCACAAACTAAGGAGCATATGGGTGAGCCCTATAAAACCCCTAGAGCTCTCCCTGACTGCTATGCCCATGCAAAGGTCTTTATGGTAGACGATTGCATGCCCACGTACCTTATACTGTGTGACACCTGAAAACCCTATAATAGTGAGGGGACACGACCACCGGCTCCCTGCACTTAATACGGACGGAGTCAGGGTCACCTAGAATCAAGCCAGCAAGGAAACACAAATAAAGGAAAAGGACTGAGGAATCAGCAGTAGCAGCCTCCAGCAGTGAGCAACTCATCCAGGAAGAAGTATAAACCGCAAAGTGAGGCAGTATGGGAGGGAATATAAAGGGAGACAATTAGTGTAAATAGGTGACAGCTGGGAGAAGGAAAGGAGATGACAAAGTGAAACCAAAACAAAGAACCTCATGCAAGAGGTAGAGAAGAACGTCTAACAGACCTTCTCACAGAACTGGCGGTGTGTCACCGCCAGATCTCTGAGAAGTTCTGATAGAGGTTCTTCAGTACCTCCTGCATGATGTTCTTTTGTTTTGACATCTCTTCTCCCTCTCCCAGCTATCATCTATTAGCAGTGATTGCCTCCCTATATATCTCCTCCCATACTGCTTCACTTTGCGGTTTATATTACTTCCTGCATTGGGTTCACTGCTTGAAGTTGCTACTGCTGGTTCCTCAAGATAAGTCTATTTCTGTATTTGTGTTTTCCTGTTGCCTTGATCCTAGGTGACCCTGACTCCCTCCGTATTGAGTGCAGGGAGCCGGTGGTCGTGTCCCCTCACTATTATAGGGTTTGCAGGTGTCACTCAGTCTAAGGTACGAGGACATGCAACTTTCTATCATTGAGATCTTTGCATGGGCTGAGTAGTGAGGGAGAGCTCTAGGGCATTAATAGGGCTCACCATTTTGTTCCTTAGTTTGGGATCAAGTCAGTCGGATCTTTATTTGTTACTTATTGTTTCCTGCAACACCATCCGTGACACAGTGACAGTTTCAGGTTGGGCTTAACTGTGTGTCATTTGGTTCTTGTCTGTAAGGTAGGAAGATATTGCTTCTTCCACCTATTCCAGAAAGTATCGGCAAGGCCTTGCACTTGTCTCCATTGGCGTTTGTAGAGATCTTTGGTGCCAAACTCTCCGGAAGGAGCATTCACTAACACACTGTCTTTTGACACAGTTTTTTTGTTGTTGATGCAGTAGAGTTCCTTAGCGAATGTCTCTCTTTGCATGGAACAAATAATTCGATTTTTCGATCGTTCTAGCTCACTTACTGAGTATCAATTCTTGCAATGGTGCCAACCTTTGCAGTTACATTCCATAACAAATGGGGCATGCTTGATAGAACGGGCTACGTGTGCTAAGCAGGTGATAGCTCGCACAAGTGACTTCCAGTTGGAAAACCTGATAAAACGGTGGCTACCGAGCTGATTGTACGAATTTACAGTAAGTAGCACAGATACCTGGGGGCGGATTTCTTTGTCAGAATCTGCATCTAACAGCTCATATGAGTCACAGGCAGAAGAATGTTCTGAGTTGTATAGAAAAGCAGGACCCGTGAACCAAACTGTGTCCTTAAGACTGACCTGGTTGCAAAGTCTGCTGGGTTATGGTCAGTAGGTACAAAGTGCCATTGTTTTGGGAAAGTGGACCTCCTGATTCTTAACACTTGGTAGTTAACGTAAAAATGCCTAGTTTGGTTGTAAATGTAGCCCAGGACCACTTTACTGTCTGTATAAAACTCAGTATCTCGAATCTCTAGGTTTATCTCTGATGTAATTAATTCAGCTAGTTCAACGGCTAGTACAGCGGCACAGAGTTCTAGCCTGGGTATTGTATGTTCGAGAAGTGGTGCGAGTTTTGCTTTGTCCATGACAAACCCTGTGTGGCACTGACCTTTGTTGTCTACAGTTTTAAGATAAGCTACAGCGGCAATTGCTTTGACGGACGCGTCAGAGAATACGTAAAATCTTTGTGTTTTACTTCTGTGGATGGCACAGGAGCGTAAGAACGTGGAACATGGAGGCTAGATAAAGTCTTTAGGGTGTTTCTCCACTCTATCCATATGTTTCTTTTTTTCAGGGGAAATTGGGTGATCCCAATCCAATGTCTCCTGAGTTAAGTCTCTAAGTAGTGATTTGCCCTGGATTGTAACGGGGGCAGTGAATCGTAAGGGATCATAAAGACTGTTTATGGCAGATAGGACACCTCTACGGGTAAAGGGCTTCTCTTCCTGGCTGACTTGGAAGGTAAATGTATCTGATTTTAGATCCCATAGGAGACCAAGGCTACGTTGTATAGGAAGGGAGTCAGTCCCTAAGTCTAAGCTCTGTAGGTCATTTGAGTGGTCTTGAGACGGGAAGTCACTGACTTTCTGCATCTATGCTGGTCTTGTAAATACGTTCTGGAATTTTGGCAGGGGGTATACGAAACCATCAGAGGTAGGATTGGCATTGTACTCCCCTTTGATCCACAGGTTGCAGTTCTTAATAATTTGGGAGGTTCCGTGTGCCTTAACCAAATTCCTGAGTGCATTACCAGAGTGCTCCTCTTGGCCCGTGTGATTATTGCACGGGTGTGGATGGCTAGAGAACCCCCCGTATAAATAACTGGATTAATTTAGTGAATAAAGTGAAGGTTTATGAGAGAATTATTTATTCAACAAGAAATAAATTAGATGTCTGGTCAAAAGTATGGTCTATATGGTAGGCCACCACCCCTTTTTTTTTTCTTCTTCGGTACAACCTCACCCCCACAGTTTTATGTGGTTATTTGTGCTCTTTTTATTTTTCTTTGTAATGTGTTCTTAAAAATGTATAATAAAGTATAAAAGGGGGAAGGAAAAAAAAAAAAACATATAGGAAGAACCTTTAAGATGGAAAAAGCGCCAAGCTCCATGCTGAAACCCACACCTCTTAGTATAGTACTGTAAAGTAAGGTAAAAACTTTTTACCAGTTGCACTTACAGCTTGACAGAACACTTTTTCCACCTGTTAGGTAATTCATAAAGCCCTATAGATACAACGGACATAAAAATCTAATTTAGGGAGCTGTGAATGTGATGGTTAGAACACATAAAATAAGTTCTTCATTCACTTATCAATAACAATTTGCTTAAATGACAAAAATTACTTCCATTTGAAAATGACAGTTTTCAGTTCTTCCTTTTTTTCCCTTTTAGGATGGCTGTGTCACCATCAGCAACTTTCAGCCTGAAGAGAGCACTAACTTTTCGTGAATGCCGTTTTGTTGCTTTCCACACTCGACAAGCCTTGCAGATTTCCTTTAGCAACCGGCTGGTCATGGAAACCCGAGCAGCAGATTGATTGAGGTGTTGTCAGCTTAGAACAACAGATACGCATTGCTTGAATCTCTTGTGCACAATTGCTCTCTCTATAATGGTTTACTGTGGACATAAAACAAATGTGAACATTACAATATTGCACTGAATAGTAAGCGGTAGAATGTATCGATTCTTATTACGGCGTACACTGCAGGCATTTCTGGATTGCACATGCCTCTTTCTGACATGGATCTTTTCTCTGAGACATCACTAACCTAAGGAAAAGAGATACAAAAGATAGAAGTTAACACAGAACTCATAGGGCCCCATGGCAAAACATGCCAAATGTGTATAAATAAGCATAACGGATGCCTAACCCCTTCTACCCTGGGCCAGTTGTCACCCTCCTGCCCAGGCTAATTTTTGCAGATCTGACATGTGTCACTCTATGTGGTAATAACTTTGGAACACTTTCACTTATCCAAGCCATTATGAGACTGTTTTCTCGTGACACATTGTACTTCATGACAGTCATAAATTTGAGTCAATATATTTCACCTTTATTTATGAAAAAATCTAAAATTTACCTTCAATTTCTTAGCTTTTTACCTGTAGGGGACCCACCCTGGAAGTGACTTAAGGACCAGTGCTGTACATGTTCTGTGTGAGGATGGCGGGGGAATTGGGGCGCGATGGCTGCTCTTACCAGCATAGTTTGGAAGTTGGATTTCTGTTTTGGGGGGGGTTTAGTTTTTTTTTGGAGGTGTGGTCCTAAACTTTTGATCAGCTGAAAAACAGCCTGTTTCAGTTTATTCGTTGTTTTCATTAAATTGAATGCTCAAAAAATGTTTTGTCTCACTCCCATTTCTTCTTGTTGCATGGTGAAGCTCTACTTGGAACCTTGTTAAGATCCAGCCATGCTAAATATAATTTCTTGCCATTTTTCAAGTGGTCTTAAACTTTTGATCAGGACTGTATAAAGAAAGGATTACCGGTATGTTTTGCTTTCAATGAGACTAATTGTAGGTTCCTGAATAATTGGAGATACAGGCATGAATGTTTTTTTTGTGCAGGTCCTTATCCTTTGTTTTGTTGCTTCAAGACAGCAAACCAAATTAGGCAGTCAATTCCCCAGAATTGAGATATTTCAAAAAGCACGGACCCAGTGAAGCTGGAAAATGTTACCGTGGCTAGAGGCTTAGGCCCCTTGCAGACAAGCGTTTGTCAAGCTGTGAGTCCGCAGAGCAGCTCCCGGCCTGACCTCCCAGCATTGCCGGGGTTGCATAGCATTATATTGATTTATGATGCTATGTAACCCTTAGAGATCTGGAATGTATTGGATAACACTGACAGCATTATATCAGTGTTACACAATACATTCCAGATCTCTAACACTGATATAATGCTGTCAGTGTTATCCAATACATTCCAGAACTGTAAGGGTTACATAGCATCATAAATCAATATAATGCTATGTGATCCCGGCAGTGTCAGGGGTTTCGTTTGGGCTTTTATATCCCCAAATTTTCTGGTTCTGGGTGTTTATTTTTTTCATTTGTTATCAGTGAGGAAGAATCCATCAGTGGTTAGAGAAAAAAACTAATAAGGAAATAGTTGAAGGTAGGGTGATGGGTCCTTTTAGTTCTCTGCCTTTTCAGAATTTTCGGTGGGTTTGGTACAAAAAAAAATATTCAAAATGATTTTTGCCTGATTTATCATCTTTCTTTTCCTAAAGACTATTCTCTCAAAGATGAATTAGACAAAAATGTAGTTTCAATGGAGTACTGTTTATTTGATGATGCTATTAATTTATTGAATTCTTTTGGTAAAGGTTGTTTGATGGCAAAGGCCGATATTAAATCAGCTTTCCGACTCCTTCCTGGTCATCCAGATAGTTTTAATTCATTAGGTTTTTATTTTGACAGTTCTTATTATTTTGACAAGTGTTTACCTTTGGGTTTTTTGTTATGTTTTTATTTTGAATCCTTTTCTACATTTTTACATTGGGTCGTTGAAGATAGTGTTAAAAGGTGGGGTTATTCATTATTTAGACAATTTTTTTGTTTGTTGGCCCTGTACAGGAGCCGGCGCTGGAGCGCTCCTCTCCGTCTGTACAGGAGCTGGCGCTGGAGCGCTCCTCTCCGTCTGTACAGGAGCCGGCGCTGGAGCGCTCCTCTCCGTCTGTACAGGAGCCGGCGCTGGAGCGCTCCTCTCCGTCTGTACAGGAGCCGGCGCTGGAGCGCTCCTCTCCGTCTGTACAGGAGCCGGCGCTGGAGCGCTCCTCTCCCCTGGCTTTAGTGACTGGACACCCCTCTCCTGTGCCATTCAGCTATGGGGTGCAAAAACACAAACATGTCACCACACAGCCACATAAGTAGAACATTTAAGATGAGGCATTAAACCCCAGACCACCACATGAAGCCCACACCCAGGATCCACAATCCAGACATACATGCCATACAATTCCTTGTAACTGCCTTGAGCTAATTCACAGCAACACCCCCTATTCCAGACGGTGTAGTTTCTATACCCCATAAATATATTACAACTGACGGCCCCCTGGCTTTACAGATTCCACTAAAAAGTCCTAGGGCCGCTACTCATGCCACTCCACTCTAGCAGACATCAGGACAAGTACCCCTGCATGGTACAGCGCTGCACTGTACCCTGACACATGGTCAGGTCATAGTGCACATAAGCTAGGAGACTAGGGCTAAGAGGGGGAGATGGTGGCACTGAGGGGGCAGCTGATGGCACTGAGGGGCACTATTTTTATAAAGAAAAATGTTCTTTTAATTAGTTTTTTGTTATTAGAGTACTCTATTAATCGTTGGATTAATCGATAGAATACTCGATTCCAAAAATAGTCGATAGCTGCAACCCTAATTATAAGTAATACATATCTAAAGCTCAATGTACTGATAAGAACTCATTACTAATATTTACTTTGAGCTGTAAAATGATGAAAATTACACATCAATTTTTTTCACGGACACGGGAAAAAAAGTCACCTGTTTTTACGGACTGTCCAGAAATTTCTGGACCATTGGCAACCCTGCCCAGCACACAGATCGTCATCTCTGTGCACCCCCCCCACCCTCAGCACAACAGGTTGCCACCTCTACCCACTTCCCATAGCTCTCCCCAATGTGAGTGGTGAAAATAAAATTGGGAGTATAGGGCGCAACATGTGCGGTATCGGTTGTTTCATGTCACAACAACTGTAGATCGTTTGGTTGGTTATTTGGTATCCCGACCAGCAGGCGGTTGTCCTGGGCTGCAGCCGTGGTCCTCTGTGTTTGCTGAAAGGCAATCTGCAGGCAAAGTGGAGACTTTAAAAATAATTCAGGATCTTTGGAGGCGCTGCCTGGACTCGAATGAATGATACAAAGTAGTAAGCAGCACTACAAATCCCATCACGGGATAAAACATACCAGTGGTCCCGGAACCTAAGAATCAGGTCCAGACAGTGGTGCCCGCGGAGTAAGGCCTCTTTCAGATGGGCGTTGCGGGAAAAGGTGCGGGTACGTTGCGGGAACATGCGCGATTTTTCCGCGCGAGTGCAAAACATTGGGGCCTATGCAGCAGTATTTTCTCCGTACAAAAACCGTACAGTGACTGCACTGAAGACATCTAGATGCATCCTGAACGGATTGCTCTCCATTCAGAATGCATTAGGATAAAACTGAGTTTGTTTCCGGTATTGAGCCCCTAGGATGGAACTCAATACCGGAAAAGTTTAACGCAAGTGTGAAAGTACCCCACCTGTAACAGTAGCGTGTGGTTTTTTTCTTGGTGTTGAAATTAACATATAAACAGGTTGATGTGTACAAAACATTTACTTTGTATAAAAGTAGCCCCTTTATATTGAGGAGGTGAGGTGGTTATAGAGAGGGGATCTCGGTGAGGAGCTACTGTCAGCGCTGGAACTCAACTGCTGTTAGCTGAGCTATTATCACCACATGCCCCCTTCTCACAGATCTGCACCCCCATGTACCCAGAATACACCACATGCCCCCTTCTCACAGACCTGCACCCTCATGTACCCAGAATACACCACATGCCCCCTTCTCACAGATCTGCACCCTCATGTACCCAGAATACACCACATGCCCCCTTCTCACAGACCTGCACCCTCATGTACCCAGAATACACCACATGCCCCCTTCTCACAGACCTGCACCCCCATGTACCCAGAATACACCACATGCCCCCTTCTCACAGATCTGCACCCTCATGTACCCAGAATACACCACATGCCCCCTTCTCACAGACCTGCACCCCCATGTACCCAGAATACACCACATGCCCCCTTCTCACAGATCTGCACCCCCATGTACCCAGAATACACCACATGCCCCCTTCTCACAGATCTGCACCCTCATGTACCCAGAATACACCACATGCCCCCTTCTCACAGATCTGCACCCTCATGTACCCAGAATACACCACATGCCCCCTTCTCACAGACCTGCACCCTCATGTACCCAGAATACACCACATGCCCCCTTCTCACAGACCTGCACCCCCATGTACCCAGAATACACCACATGCCCCCTTCTCACAGACCTGCACCCCCATGTACCCAGAATACACCACATGCCCCCTTCTCACAGACCTGCACCCCCATGTACCCAGAATACACCACATGCCCCCTTCTCACAGACCTGCACCCTCATGTACCCAGAATTAGGGATCGACCGATATTGATTTTTTAGGGCCGATACCGATACCGATAATTTGTCAACTTTCAGGCCGATAGCCGATAATTTATACCGATATTCTGGGTATTTTTATTTTTGAGGAAAAAAAAAAATTCCTACACAAATCTGCTGAAAATTAATGTTTATTGTTAACGTGTATTATTATTTTATTTTTTTTGTAAATCTTTTTCATTTATACTTAATATTTTTGTGTTTTTTTTTTTTTTACTAACTTTTAGCCCCCTTAGGGACTAGAACCCTTGTCCCATTCACCCTGATAGATCTCTATCAGAGTGAATAGGATCTCACACTCTCCCTGCTGCCCTGTGCTCTGTGCACACAGCAGCATGGAGCTTATCATGGCAGCCAGGGCTTCAATAGCGTCCTGGCTGCCATGGTAACCGATCGGAGCCCCAGGCTTACACTGCTGGGGCTCCGATCGGAGGAGCAGGGGAGAGGGGATCCTGTGGCCACTGCCACCAATGATTAGAACTGGGGGGGGGGGGCGCACTGCGCCACCAATGTTTTTACTATTGGGATGGGGGTGGGGGGCGCACTGCGCCACCAATGACTAATACTAGGGGGCTTGAGGGGGGGGGCGCACTGCGCCACCAATGTTTTTACTATTGGGGTGGGGGGCGCACTGCTTGAGGGGGGGGGGCGCACTGCGCCACCAATGAAGATACCTCTCTTTCACATACAGGAGGCGGGAGCTGGCTGCAGAATCACATAGCCGGCTCCCGACCTCTATGAGCGGTAGCTGCGATCCGCGGCACCTAAGAGGTTAACTACCGCGGACCGCAGCTGCCGCTGATAGAGGTCGGGAGCCGGCTATGTGATTCTGCAGCCAGCTCCCGCCTCCTGTATTTGAATTAATGAAAGACTCATCTTCATTGGTGGCGCAGCGGCCACAGCCCCTCCCCTCCTCTTGTCTTCCGTCCTGTCATTGGAGGCAGCGGCAGCAGCATCACAGGGGGAGGAGACTCTGCTTCCTTCTCCCCTGTGCTGCGGAGGGAACACAGAACGCGCTGAGAGCAGCGCGTTCTGTGTTCCCAATACGTTATCGGTATATCGGCAAAATAGATGCCGATACCGATAACGTTCAAAATCCTCAATATCGGCCGATAATATCGGCCAAACCGATAATCGGTCGATCCCTACCCAGAATACACCACATGCCCCCTTCACAGATCTGCACCCCCATGTACCCAGAATACACCACATGCCCCCTTCTCACAGATCTGCACCCCCATGTACCCAGAATACACCACATGCCCCCTTCTCACAGATCTGCACCCCCATGTACCCAGAATACACCACATGCCCCCTTCTCACAGATCTGCACCCCCATGTCTCCAGAATACACCACATGCCCCCCCTCACAGATCTGCCCCCCCATGTCTCCAGAATACACCACATGCCCCCCTCACAGATCTGCCCCCCCATGTCTCCAGAATACACCACATGCCCCCCCTCACAGATCTGCCCCCCCCATGTCTCCAGAATACACCACATGCCCCCCTCACAGATCTGCACCCCCATGTACCCAGAATATCACCACATAGCCCCCCTTCTCAGCAGATCTGCACCCCCTATGTACCCAGAATACACCACATGCCTCCCTCTCACAGATCTGCACCCCACATGTACCCAGATTACACCACATGCCCCCTTCTCACAGACCTTCACCCTCATGTACCCAGAATACACCACATGCCCCCATCTCACAGATCTGCACCCGCCCATGTACCCAGAATACACCACATGCCCCTTCTCACAGATCTGCACCCCCATGTCTCCAGAATACACAACATGCCCCCCTCACAGATCTGCACCCCCATGTACCCAGAATACACCACATGCCCCCTTCTCACAGATCTGCACCCTCATGTACCCAGAATACACCACATGCCCCCTTCTCACAGATCTGCACCCTCATGTACCCAGAATACACCACATGCCCCCTTCTCACAGACCTGCACCCCCATGTACCCAGAATACACCACATGCCCCCTTCTCACAGACCTGCACCCCCATGTACCCAGAATACACCACATGCCCCCTTCTCACAGATCTGCACCCTCATGTCCCCAGAATACACCACATGCCCCCTTCTCACAGATCTGCACCCTCATGTCCCCAGAATACACCACATGCCCTCTTCTCACAGATCTGCACCCCCATGTACCCAGAATACACCACATGCCCCCTTCTCACAGACCTGCACCCCCATGTACCCAGAATACACCACATGCCCCCTTCTCACAGACCTGCACCCTCATGTCCCCAGAATACACCACATGCCCCCTTCTCACAGATCTGCACCCCCATGTACCCAGAATACACCACATGCCCCCTTCTCACAGATCTGCACCCCCATGTACCCAGAATACACCACATGCCCCCTTCTCACAGACCTGCACCCCCATGTACCCAGAATACACCACATGCCCCCTTCTCACAGACCTGCACCCTCATGTACCCAGAATACACCACATGCCCCCTTCTCACAGACCTGCACCCCCATGTACCCAGAATACACCACATGCCCCCTTCTCACAGATCTGCACCCCCATGTACCCAGAATACACCACATGCCCCCTTCTCACAGATCTGCACCCCCATGTACCCAGAATACACCACATGCCCCCTTCTCACAGATCTGCACCCTCATGTCCCCAGAATACACCACATGCCCCCTTCTCACAGACCTGCACCCCCATGTACCCAGAATACACCACATGCCCCCTTCTCACAGATCTGTACTGTCGCACCAGATTCCACCCCACAGCCCAGATACGCCTGCACTCTATAAACCCCCTCCCCTCCTATATAAGCTCCATATGCTGCCCCTCACCTGCTCCGCATGAACTAGCTCTCTGTCCTCCAGGACTGCACAGTGCACACAGCCCCTCCTCCTGCTGCAGTCCGTGTTTGCCAGCACTTCCTACATTTGGTCGTGTGACCATGAAGGGGCATGTGACCAGTGACGTCACAGACCTCCATTCTCGCATCTATGATGGCGGTGCAGGCTGTACACATAGAAGGAGACGCGTTCTTGGTCTGTGTGGCTCACTCGCTGAGCACGGAGCGAGAAGAGGTTATGGGCTTATGTATAGGCGAGGTGAGCGGACTACCAATCAGAACGCCGTTTTCATTTCGGCCTGTGAGAGAGGTTTGACATCTGGACTCTGGTTGGCTGCCTGCTATGGACAGCAGTGCCGGTTTGGGGTGAATTGTCCTGTATGAGGACCAGTAGACAGACATGTACATATATATACACATACACCTGGGATGTGCCATCAGGTGGGGACCTGACCTGTGGAGCCACCTCTAGGCACCAGCTATAGAGGAGGTCTATCAGATTCCCAATGTGGACATGATACATTTCTATCGCTGTTCCTGATTTAGTTGTTCAGGGGAGGTCGTCTCTGTACACATCCAGTGCTGTGACTGAGCCTCTCTGTACACATCCAGTGCTGTGACTGAGCCTCTCTGTACACATCCAGTGCTGTGACTGAGCCTCTCTGTACACATCCAGTGCTGTGACTGAGCCTCTCTGTACACATCCAGTGCTGTGACTGAGCCTCTCTGTACACATCCAGTGCTGTGACTGAGCCTCTCTGTACACATCCAGTGCTGTGACTGAGCCTCTCTGTACACATAGAGTGCTGTGACTGAGCCTCTCTGTACACATAGAGTGCTGTGACTTAGCCTCTCTGTACACATACAGTGCTGTGACTGAGCCTCTCTGTACACGTACAGTGCTGTGACTGAGCCTCTCTGTACACGTACAGTGCTGTGACTGAGCCTCTCTGTACACATCCAGTGCTGTGACTGAGCAGTCTCTGTACACATAGAGTGCTGTGACTGAGCCTCTCTGTACACATACAGTGCTGTGACTTAGCCTCTCTGTACACATACAGTGCTGTGACTGAGCCTCTCTGTACACATAGAGTGCTGTGACTGAGCCTCTCTGTACACGTACAGTGCTGTGACTGAGCCTCTCTGTACACGTACAGTGCTGTGACTGAGCCTCTCTGTACACGTACAGTGCTGTGACTGAGCCTCTCTGTACACGTACAGTGCTGTGACTGAGCCTCTCTGTACACGTACAGTGCTGTGACTGAGCCTCTCTGTACACGTACAGTGCTGTGACTGAGCCTCTCTGTACACGTACAGTGCTGTGACTGAGCCTCTCTGTACACGTACAGTGCTGTGACTGAGCCTCTCTGTACACGTACAGTGCTGTGACTGAGCCTCTCTGTACACGTACAGTGCTGTGACTGAGCCTCTCTGTACACGTACAGTGCTGTGACTGAGCCTCTCTGTACACGTACAGTGCTGTGACTGAGCCTCTCTGTACAGTGCTGTGACTGAGCCTCTCTGTACAGTGCTGTGACTGAGCCTCTCTGTACACGTACAGTGCTGTGACTGAGCCTCTCTGTACACGTACAGTGCTGTGACTGAGCCTCTCTGTACACGTACAGTGCTGTGGCTGAGCCTCTCTGTACACGTACAGTGCTGTGGCTGAGCCTCTCTGTACACGTACAGTGCTGTGGCTGAGCCTCTCTGTACACGTACAGTGCTGTGGCTGAGCCTCTCTGTACACGTACAGTGCTGTGGCTGAGCCTCTCTGTACACGTACAGTGCTGTGGCTGCGCCTCTCTGTACACGTACAGTGCTGTGGCTGAGCCTCTCTGTACACGTACAGTGCTGTGGCTGAGCCTCTCTGTACACGTACAGTGCTGTGGCTGAGCCTCTCTGTACACGTACAGTGCTGTGGCTGAGCCTCTCTGTACACGTACAGTGCTGTGGCTGAGCCTCTCTGTACACATACAGTGCTGTCCATCACTGATAACGCGTTCCCCTTTTACAACTGAATTTCCACGTTTCCGAAGGTGAACTATGTATCACTCGCTCAGCTTCTCCTGCGCTTCTATAACTTGCTGCCTGCAGATTAGGTTGGGTTCACGTTACGTTTTTTTCCTAACCTATACCTTAACCACTTCAGCCCCCAGTGCTTAAACACCCTGAAAGACCAGGCCACTTTTTACACTTCTGACCTACACTACTTTCACCGTTTATTGCTCGGTCATGCAACTTACCACCCAAATGAATTTTACCTCCTTTTCTTCTCACTAATAGAGCTTTCATTTGGTGGTATTTCATTGCTGCTGACATTTTTACTTTTTTTGTTATTAATCGAAATTTAACGATTTTTTTTGCAAAAAAATGACATTTTTCACTTTCAGTAGTAAAATTTTGCAAAAAAAAAACGACATCCATATAGAAATTTTGCTCTAAATTTATAGTTCTACATGTCTTTGATAAAAAAAAAATGTTTGGGTAAAAAAAAAATGGTTTGGGTAAATGTTATAGCGTTTACAAACTATGGTACAAAAATGTGAATTTCCGCTTTTTGAAGCAGCTCTGACTTTCTGAGCACCTGTCATGTTTCCTGAGGTTCTACAATGGCCAGACAGTACAAACACCCCACAAATGACCCCATTTCTGAAAGTACACACCCTAAGGTATTCGCTGATGGGCATAGTGAGTTCATAGAACTTTTTATTTTTTGTCACAAGTTTAGCGGAAAATTATGATTTTTTTTTTTTTTCTTACAAAGTCTCATATTCCACTAACTTGTGACAAAAAATAAAAAGTTCTATGAACTCACTATGCCCATCAGCGAATACCTTGGGGTCTCTTCTTTCCAAAATGGGGTCACTTGTGGGGTAGTTATACTGCCCTGGCATTCTAGGGGCCCAAATGTGTGGTAAGGAGTTTGAAATCAAATTCTGTAAAAAATGACCTGTCAAATCCGAAAGGTGCTCTTTGGAATATGGGCCCCTTTGCCCACCTAGGCTGCAAAAAAGTGTCACACATCTGGTATCTCCGTACTCAGGAGAAGGTGGGGAATGTGTTTTGGGGTGTCATTTTATATATACCCATGCTGGGTGAGAGAAATATCTTGGCAAAAGACAACTTTTCCCATTTTTTTATACAAAGTTGTCATTTGACCAAGATATTTATCTCACCCAGCATGGGTATATGTAAAAAGACACCCCAAAACACATTCCTCAACTTCTCCTGAGTACGGGGATACCAGATGTGTGACACTTTTTTGCAGCCTAGGTGGGCAAAGGGGCCCATATTCCAAAGAGCACCTTTCGGATTTCACTCCTCATTTTTTACAGAATTTGATTTCAAACTCCTTACCACACATTTGGGCCCCTAGAATACCAGGGCAGTATAACTACCCCACAAGTGACCCCATTTTGGAAAGAAGACACCCCAAGGTATTCCGTGAGGGGCATGGCGAGTTCCTAGAATTTTTTATTTTTTGTCACAAGTTAGTGGAAAATGATGATTTTTTTTTTTATTTTTTTTTTCATACAAAGTCTCATATTCCACAAACTTGTGACAAAAAATAAAAACTTCCATGAACTCACTATGCCCATCAGCGAATACCTTGGGGTCTCTTCTTTCCAAAATGGGGTCACTTGTGGGGTAGTTATACTGCCCTGGCATTCTAGGGGCCCAAATGTGTGGTAAGTAGGTAAATGACCTGTGAAATCCGAAAGGTGCTCTTTGGAATGTGGGCCCCTTTGCCCACCTAGGCTGCAAAAAAGTGTCACACATCTGGTATCTCTGTATTCAGGAGAAGTTGAGGAATGTGTTTTGGGGTGTCTTTTTACATATACCCATGCTGGGTGAGATAAATATCTTGGTCAAATGCCAACTTTGTATAAAAAAATGGGAAAAGTTGTCTTTTGCCAAGATATTTCTCTCACCCAGCATGGGTATATGTAAAATGACACCCCAAAACACATTCCCCAACTTCTCCCGATTACGGAGATACCAGATGTGTGACACTTTTTGCAGCCTAGGTGGGCAAAGGGGCCCATATTCAAAAGAGCACCTTTCGGATTTCACAGGTCATTTTTTACAGAATTTGATTTCAAACTCCTTACCACACATTTGGGCCCCTAGAATGCCAGGGCAGTATAACTACCCCACAAGTGACCCCATTTTGGAAAGAAGAGACCCCAAGGTATTCGCTGATGGGCATAGTGAGTTCATGGAACTTTTTATTTTTTGTCACAAGTTAGTGGAATATGAGACTTTGTATGAAAAAAAAAAAAAAAAAAAAAAAAGCATTTTCCACTAACTTGTGACAAAAAATAAAAAATTCTAGGAACTCGCCATGCCCCTCACGGAATACCTTGGGGTGTCTTCTTTCCAAAATGGGGTCACTTGTGGGGTAGTTATACTGCCCTGGCATTTTCCAGGGGCCCTAATGTGTGGTAAGTAGGTAAATGACCTGTGAAATCCTAAAGGTGCTCTTTGGAATATGGGCCCCTTTGCCCACCTAGGCTGCAAAAAAGTGTCACACATGTGGTATCGCCGTATTCAGGAGAAGTTGGGGAATGTGTTTTGGGGTGTCATTTTACATATACCCATGCTGGGTGAGAGAAATATCTTGGCAAAAGACAACTTTTCCCATTTTTTTTATACAAAGTTGGCATTTGACCAAGATATTTCTCTCACCCAGCATGGGTATATGTAAAATGACACCCCAAAACACATTCCCCAACTTCTCCTGAGTACGGCGATACCAGATGTGTGACTTTTTTGCAGCCTAGATGCGCAAAGGTGCCCAAATTCCTTTTAGGAGGGCATTTTTAGACATTTGGATACCAGACTTCTTCTCACGCTTTGGGGCCCCTAGAATGCCAGAGCAGTATAAATACCCCACATGTGACCCCATTTTGGAAAGAAGACACCCCAAGGTATTCAATGAGGGGCATGGCGAGTTCATAGAAATTTTTTTTTTTTTGGCACAAGTTAGCGGAAATTGATATTTTTAATTTTTTTCTCACAAAGTCTCCCGTTCCGCTAACTTGGGACAAAAAATTCAATCTTTCATGGACTCAATATGCCCCTCACGGAATACCTGGGGGTGTCTTCTTTCCGAAATGGGGTCACATGTGGGGTATTTATACTGCCCTGGCATTCTAGGGGCCCTAAAGCGTGAGAAGAAGTCTGGAATATAAATGTCTAAAAAATTTTACGCATTTGGATTCCGTGAGGGGTATGGTGAGTTCATGTGAGATTTTATTTTTTGACACAAGTTAGTGGAATATGAGACTTTGTAAGAAAAAAAAATAAAAATTCTGCTAACTTGGGCCAAAAAAATATCTGAATGGAGCCTTACAGAGGGGTGATCAATGACAGGGGGGTGATCAATGACAGGGGGGTTGATCAATGACAGGGGGGTTGATCAATGACAGGGGGGTTGATCAATGACAGGGGGGTTGATCAGGGAGTCTATATGGGGTGATCACCACAGTCATTGATCATGCCCCTGTAAGGCTTCATTCAGACGTCCGGATGCGTTTTGCGGATCCGATCCATCTATCAGTGCATCCGTAAAAATCATGCGGACATCTGAATGGAGCTTTACAGGGGGGTAATCAATGACAGAGGGGTGATCAGGGAGTCTATATGGGGTGATCACCACAGTCATTGATCATGCCCCTGTAAGGCTTCATTCAGACGTCCGGATGCGTTTTGCGGATCGGATCCATCTATCAGTGCATCCGTAAAAATCATGCGGACATCTGAATGGAGCTTTACAGGGGGGGTGATCAATGACAGGGGGGTGATCAGGGAGTCTATATGGGGTGATCACCACAGTCATTGATCATGCCCCTGTAAGGCTTCATTCAGACGTCCGGATGCGTTTTGCGGATCGGATCCATCTATCAGTGCATCCGTAAAAATCATGCGGACATCTGAATGGAGCTTTACAGGGGGGGTGATCAATGACAGGGGGGTGATCAGGGAGTCTATATGGGGTGATCACCACAGTCATTGATCATGCCCCTGTAAGGCTTCATTCAGACGTCCGGATGCGTTTTGAGGATCGGATCCATCTATCAGTGCATCCGTAAAAATCATGCGGACATCTGAATGGAGCTTTACAGGGGGGTGATCAATGACAGGGGTGTAATCAATGACAGGGGGGGTGATCAGGGAGTCTATATGGGGTGATAACCACAGTCATTGATCACGCCCCTGTAAGGCTTCATTCAGACGTCCGGATGCGTTTTGCGGATCCGATCCATCTATCAGTGGATCCGTAAAAATCATGCGGACATCTGAATGGAGCTTTACAGGGGGGTAATCAATGACAGGGGGGTGATCAATGACAGGGGGGTGATCAGGGAGTCTATATGGGGTGATCAGGGGCTAATAAGGGGTTAATAAGTGACGGGGGGGGGTGTAGTGTAGTGTAGTGGTGCTTGGTGGGACTTTACTGAGCTACCTGTGTCCTCTGGTGGTCGATCCAAACAAATGGGACCACCAGAGGACCAGGTAGCAGGTATATTAGACGCTGTTATCAAAACAGCGTCTAATATACCTGTTAGGGGTTAAAAAAAACACATCTCCAGCCTGCCAGCGAACGATCGCCGCTGGCAGGCTGGAGATCAACTCTCTTACCTTCCGTTCCTGTGAGCGCGCGCGCCTGTGTGCGCGCGTTCACAGGAAATCTCGCCCATCGCGAGATGACGCATATATGCGTGACTCTGCGCAGGGCTGCCACCTCCGGAACGCGATCCTGCGTTAGGCGGTCCGGAGGTGGTTAAAGGGGTTGTCTCATCTCAGACAATGGGGATATATCACTAGGATATACCCCCATTGTCTGACCGCACCTATATCGAGAACGGAGCCCCAAAAGTGGCGCACTGCCCACCATTTATTTCTATGGGGCCGCCAAAAATAGCCGAGCTATTTCCATTTTGCCCATAGAAGTGAATGGGAACAGGGGCTGGTCATGCCTGGTGCGGTCCCATTCACTTCTATGGGGAGAGTGCTTGGTGCTGGCCGAACGGAGTCCTCCAGCCACCACTTTGCGGGGCTCCGTTTAGTAGATAGGTGCGGGTCCCAGTGGGACTGCACCTATAAGACGATGGGGGTGTATCCTAGCGATATGCCCCCACTGTCTGAGATGAGACAACTCATTTAAAGGGGTTGTCTCACTTCAGCAAATAGCATTTATTATGTAGAGAAAGTGAATACAAGGCACTTACTAATGTATTGTGATTGTCCATATTGCCTCCTGTGCTGGCTGGATTAATTTCTCCATCGCATTGTTTCCATGGTTACGACCACCCTGCAATTCAGCAGCGGTATAGGAAAAAGCACCAGCCTATGTGAGCTCCCACGGTCCCGGCGACCAGAGAGGCAGGCGCTTTTTTTCTATAATGTGCAAGTACGACCATCACTGATGGATTGCAGTCTGGTTGTAACCATGGAAACGAGCAGTGTATAATGTGATGGGAATATGAATCCAGTCAGTAAAGGAAGCAATATGGAGAAACACAATACATTAGTAAGTGCCTTGTGTTAACTTTCTCTACATGATAAATGCCATTTGCTGAAGTGAGACAACCCCTTTAAGGTGAAATAAGGCTGTGTCCTTAAGGAGTTAAGAAGGAAAACGAGGTAAGATAACACTTGGCTTCTGCGCAGTATGCACGAGCTCAACATCTATGGGTCCGCGCCATGTTGTAATGGTGGTCTTCCTAACCTCAATTCTACATACATCATATGTGACACTTCAAGGAGGTGCTTTTCTATAAGCGGTGAATAATATGTGTCTATGTATCCAGCTAAGTGATTGGCTTAAGCATACTTCCACAGTGCATACATCTTCCTTGAAGCATCTGTACAAAGAGAAGACAAACACTGCCCACAGCACAGCCCTCTGCCCCCCCCCCCCCCTTCCATTCTCTCTCTCCAGTGTGGAGGGAAAAGGGAGGCAATATACGGCAGTATTAAGAAACCGCAATATCACTGTTTCCTAATAACAGCGGTATTTAATGACGTCATAGGAGCAGTCGCATGTGTGCCGACCGCTTATAAAATGTCCACGTCCTGCCACCTGCATACATTACATTCCCGCATCAGCCGCATCCTCCTTGCTCCTATTTCCCCGTGACCCCACGTCCCACCCACCAAAGTCAGGAAATAGCCGGACGCACAAGCCAGGCGGCCAACGTCAGCAGCACAGTGAAAGAGGCGAAGCCAGTCTCTCTCAGGGAGTTCTCCCACCTTGGACGGTGGCAGGCCAGGACCTGGAGAAGTGTGATCGCGGCACGGGAGGTAAAAGATAGTACTAGGTACTGATGAATAAAGGTGGTCCTCTCTTCCTGCCTAGATCCGCTTAGGCCCATCAGCAGCCCCTACCCCCAGGGCTGTTGCTCTCTACCCAATAGCAGGAGATGGGGAATATACCTGTCAGGAGTCCCATCAGTAGAAGCCCCATACAGTATAATGTCTCCCTGTTGCCCCCATACAGGAGCAACAAGGAGACACTACTGTATGGGTCAAGAAGGAGACGTTATACTGATGGGGGGGGGATTGTTGCCCCATGCAGTATAATGTCTCCATTTGGCACCCGTCTCATGCAGTATAAGGTCACCAGCCAGCCCTTGCAGTATAATGTCTCCTTGTGGTCCCCATACAGTATAAGGTCACCAGCCAGCCCTTGCAGTGTAATGTCTCCTTGTGGTCCCCATACAGTATGACGGCTCCTTTTGGCTCCCTGCTGCATGCACTATAATATCTCCCTGTGGCCCCAAATGTTTTTTCTTCTAAATGGGTATTTATTGTGATAAATTTCTTAATATTGTTATTGTGGTAATATTTTTGTTATCGCCCATCCCTAGATAAGGGGCAGTGTTAAATGTAAACTTTATAGATGCTTTTGTGTTTGGTGAGCCTTATTTGGCCCTGTGATCCAGACGCTGGTAAAGGTTTCGGTTATGGTGTCAAATAACGGCCTAATTCGGTGCAGTAAGGACTTTAGCCAATCTCTGTCCTCGGCAGTAGACCGTTTACAGTTTGCATCGGTGAGGTGCTGGTGGCATGTGACCACGTCAGTCAATCGTCCTCTGTGGTCTAAGACCGAGGACAGTGATTGCTTAGGTGACCTTCCATACATCTGCACGTCACATACCGTAACTGCTGCACCCAATCACTGTCCTCAGGGTCCCTCATGACGGATCGGCTACAGAGAAACACCAATCTTAATAATTTACCCCCTATGTTTTCTGTGAGGCGCCACAAGATTTCATAGTACTGCCAGTTTCAGAAAGGCTTGTTCGGTACGGGACCATTTTCCACGCCAAACTTCCAGCATCATAATGATTTATGATGTGGTCTGGCAGGAGCTCAAAGCACGTGTCCTGTGCTGCTCTGAGTTTGGCCTCATGCACACGACCGTTGTTGTGTTCCGTTCCGCAAAATGGGGTTCCGTTGTTCCGTGATCCATTTCCGTGTGTCTTCCTTTATTTTTGGAGGATCACCAGACATGAAGGAAAGTAAAAAAAAAGTCTAAGACAAGTTTGCCATGCAAATGATAGGAAAAAAACGGACGCGGATGACAATCTTGTGTGCCTCCGCATTTTTTCACGGTCCCATTGACTTGAATGGGTCCGCGAACCGTTTTCCGTGAAAAAAATAGGACAGGTTATATTTTTTTGACGGACTGGAACCACGGATCACGGACGTGCATTAGCAGAGTTTTCAACGGACCCATTTAAAGTCAATGGGTCCGCAGAAAATCACGAAAAACGGAACACAACAACGTTCGTGTGCATGAGGCCTTTGGGTCACATGAGCAGTGTTCAGTCCGGGATGTGGGGCCATGACACCTAGGGGTAGATTTATCAAAACTAGTGTTAAGGAAAACTTGGCCATAGCAGCCAATCAGATTCCAGCTTTCATTTTTCAGAGCTCCTTTGGAAAATAAAAGGTGGAATCTGATTGGCTGCTATGGGCAAAACAAGCCCGTTTTGCATTAAACCAGTTTGATGAGTCTCCGCCAGGGTGTGTTTCTGAAAACGCTCGTGTGAAACTGGCCTAAGACGTAGTGGCAGATTTACTAATCTATATATGGCGTAAACCTAAACGGGCTGTCGAGCCGTGCACAGAATTTCACAGGAGCCCAGGCTTGATGATAAATGTTGTGCAGGGATAGACACTTTTCTCTGATTCTATACCAACTATTGGTTGGTATTTTACTATCGATGACCTATCCTGAGGAGATCGGCCAATCAGCTGTATAATGAGACGGCGCACGCACGTGCCGTCTCCCTTCTTGTCCGCTGCTGCGATCTATGGCAAGTACATAGACATACAGCAGCGGACAGGAAGAGAGAAGGGAGATGGCACGTGTGTACTGCATGTGCCGTCTCCTCATACAGCTGATTGGTGGTTCTGAGGGTTGGACCCCCGCCGATCTGATATTGATGGGGCATCAATAGTAAAAGCCGGACAACCCTTTTAAGGACTCATGCACATGACCACATGTATTTTGTGGTCTGCAGAAAGTACGGATAACGTCTGTGCGACCTCTGTATTGCATCTGTTTTATTTTTTTTTAGGATCCATTGTAACAATGCATATCCTTGTCTGCAAAACGGACAAGAATAGGACATGTTCTATCTTTTTTCGTGGGCCTATTGAAATGAATGGGTCCGCATCCTGTCCGCAAAAAAAAAACGGAACAGACACTGAAACTAAATATATTCGTGTACATGAACCCTAAGACAGAATTTAGTGGTAGGATTGGGGCATATTAGGCCATGCCCTTTCCTGTGAAGCCACCTTGCTGTTTTGAGAAACCATGTCGGCTTGTTGGGCTAGGTATGGATAATTTCAGTAAATCTAAATGCGCCATATTGTGCCACCTTTTGGCTCAATGTATGTGACAATCTATAAGACGACGCGCCTATAGTTAAAGCAGCATGAAAATGATGACCGGCTCCCTTTATGGAATTATTATATAGTTATCTAATCTTTTTATATTAAAGTACCTTCAAGATGAACTAATCTTTATATGTAAGGTATTTGAATGCAGCTACTAAATGATGTCTTCTGCTCCATTTTGCGCAGGTTGACCCACAGAGAGTTGTACACATTCACTCAGTGATCATCTTGCGGCGATCAGACAAGAGGAAGGATCGAGTGGAGATCTCACCTGAACAGCTGTCAGCAGCGACTACAGAAGCTGATATATCCTACTATGATTGATGGACCACAGTCATTTTTCATCCTTTTACCACCTAGCACCAAGCTATAATTCTACAGTGTTGATCCAGACTAAGGCAAAACCCCTATGAGGCAGTTGCCAATGACCTCATATTGTGATTGTCCAATTTGCCTCCTTTACTGGCTTGATTAATTTTTCCATCACATTATACTCTGCTTGTTACCAGGGATTAAATCCACCCCGCACTCCATCAGCGGTGGCCGTGCTTGCACTTTTATTTCTATGGTGGATTACAGGGTGGTCGTAACCATGGAAAGCAGAAAGTGTATAATCCAGCCAGCACAGGAAGCAATATGGACAATCACAATCAGGGGCGGATTAAGTGCATGATAGGCCTGGGGCTGTCTAACCAACTTGGGCCCCCCCCCCCCCCCATTTTAGTTTAGTGTTTTTTTTTGTATGAAGAGGCTGCGGTGCTTCATGAGCGCCACAGTCTCTTCTTAGGCCATATGACATCTTCAGACAAAAAAAAAATACCCCAAATTGGGTCCTAAACTGAAAAATTTGGTCGCTAAATTTAAAATACATATAATTATACTAAAAAAGACATGGAGGAGAATACAGCACCACATACCTCTTACATCCAGTGACATCTCCTGTCATGTAGACCTTCTCTTTCCTCTTCTCCGCCATTTGACCCAGACCACCATGGCAAATTCTTTCAGCCGCATCTCGTCTCTACAGTTTGTAGCACAGACACGTTAGATTTCTCAATTCCTCCTCATCCTGGTGTCCCCACAGTGTCATCCTGCTGCCACTCCCAATACTGTGCCTGTTGTGCCCCCCAATGCCCCAGGAACTATACTGCTGAAAAAATAGTGACCCTAATAGACATAATTGGGGTCATTTATCAAACTGGTGTAAAGTAGAACTGGATTTCCAAAAGAGTTGTCAAATATGAAAGGTGGAATCTGATTGGTTGCTATGGGCAACTAAGCCAGTTCTACTTTACACCAGTTTGATAAATTACCCCAAATGTCCCTATACTGTCCACAGCAATTATAATGTCCCCTAGAGACCCCCAGTAATAATAACACCCTATATTGTGCTCCAGGTAATAATCCCTGTATAGTGTCCCCAAAAATAATAGAATTGCCCCTACAGTGCCTCCCCAATAGCAACACCCCCATATAGTAATTTCCACCACACTGCCCCCACATAGTAATTCCCCCATTGTAATTTGCCCCCACACAGTAATTTCCCCCAAACTGCCCCCATATAGTACTTTGCCCCCACACAGTAATTTGCCCCACACTGCTCCTACATAGTAATTTCCCCCACATAGTAATTTGCCCCCACATAGTAATTTGCACCCACACTGCCCCCACATAGTAATTTCCACCACACTGCCCCCACATAGTAATTTGCCCCTACATAGTAATTTCCACTACACTGCCCCCACATAGAAATTACCCCACACTGCCCCCACACAATAGTTTCCCCCACATAGTAATTTGTCCCCACATAGCAATTACCCCACACTGCCCCCCACATAGCAATTTCCCCCACACTGTCCCCACACAATAGTTTCGCCCACATAGTAATTTGTCCCCACATAGCAATTTTTCCACACTGCCCCCCACATAGAAATTACCCCACACTGCCCCCCACATAGCAATTTCCCCCACACAATAGTTTCCCCCACATAGTAGTCCCTCCCATAGTAATTTGCCCCCACACTGCCCCCACATAGTAATTACCCCACACAATAGTTTCCACCACACTGCCCCCATATAGTAATTTGCCCCCAGACTGCCCCCACATAGTAATTTACCCCCACACTGCCCCATATAGTAATTTGCCCCCACATAGTAATTTTCCCCCACACTGCCCCATATAGTAATTTGCCCCCACATAGTAGTCCGACTCCCATAATAATTTGCCCCCACATAGTAGTCCCTCCCATAAAAATTTAGCCCCACACAGCCCCACATTCCCCCTCCCATGTACTCGAGGTCCCTTCCCTAATATGTCCTCCTCTGTGTCTCGTCCCCCACATGTCCCCCAAAGTAGGCACATGAAATAAAAAAATAAAAATTGGAAAAAAAAATGAAAAGTTAAATACTTACCGTCCAGGGCCAGGCACTTGATTGCAGACGAAGGCGGGATGAGGCAGGCACACGTCAATGTGCTGTGTCCCGGCACAGGCGCGTGATGACGTCATCACGCACGCCTGCGCCGGGATTTCACTACCGCATAGGCCTCAGGCCTACTAGGCCTGAAGCCTATGGCGGTGATAGGCGACGGGACAGGGAGCTATGGTCAGGGCCGGACTGGGGATAAAAACCAGCCCTGGAAAAAGTTGCATACCAGCCCCACAGCATTGTGTCCTGTTTATAATAGGAGAAAGCATTAATTTTAAAACACGTGTGTAAACACGAATATGAACTTTGCCCCACAATAGCTCTTTTGTAGAACCCCCATTGTTTATATTAGCACAGTAGACCAGCTTTTCCCAAACAGGATGCGATAACGATATGCGATGCGATATTTTAAGGGAATTGTGGTAGAGGTCTATTTGCAGTGTTATGGGGGATCTGTGGATGACACTGTTATGGAGGGGATCTGTGGATGACACTGTTATGGAGGGGATCTGTGGATGGCACTGTTATGGAGGGGATCTGTGGATGGCACTGTTATGGAGGGGATCTGTGGGTGGCACTGTTATGGAGGGGATCTGTTGGTGGCACTGTTATGGAGGGGATCTGTGGGTGGCACTGTTATGGAGGGGATCTGTGGGTGGCACTGTTATGGAGGGGATCTGTGGGTGGCACTGTTATGGAGGGGATCTGTGGGTGGCACTGTTATGGAGGGGATCTGTGGGTGGCACTGTTATGGAGGGGATCTGTGGGTGGCACTGTTATGGAGGGGATCTGTGGGTGGCACTGTTATGGAGGGGATCTGTGGGTGGCACTGTTATGGAGGGGATCTGTGGGTGGCACTGTTATGGAGGGGATCTGTGGGTGGCACTGTTATGGAGGGGATCTGTGGGTGGCACTGTTATGGAGGGGATCTGTGGGTGGCACTGTTATGGAGGGGATCTGTGGGTGGCACTGTTATGGAGGGGATCTGTGGGTGGCACTGTTATGGAGGGGATCTGTGGGTGGCACTGTTATGGAGGGGATCTGTGGGTGGCACTGTTATGGAGGGGATCTGTGGGTGGCACTGTTATGGAGGGGATCTGTGGGTGGCACTGTTATGGAGGGGATCTGTGGGTGGCACTGTTATGGAGGGGATCTGTGGGTGGCACTGTTATGGAGGGGATCTGTGGGTGGCACTGTTATGGAGGGGATCTGTGGGTGGCACTGTTATGGAGGGGATCTGTGGGTGGCACTGTTATGGAGGGGATCTGTGGGTGGCACTGTTATGGAGGGGATCTGTGGGTGGCACTGTTATGGAGGGGATCTGTGGGTGGCACTGTTATGGAGGGGATCTGTGGGTGGCACTGTTATGGAGGGGATCTGTGGGTGGCACTGTCATGGGGGATCTGTGGATGGCACCCGGGGCTGCCGACCCGAACGTCCCTATTGCAATCCGCCACTGATCACAATACATTAGTAAGTGCCTTGTATTAACTTTGTCTACATGATAAATGCCATTTAGTGACGGGAGACAGCCCCTTTAAGTCCAGGGTTACAAGGTGACATGTCACACGACCAAATACAATTGTGAGAATTGTTTGCAACTTGACCATTTTAGAGCTGTGATTTGGCAAGTTGCATTGTGGTCTATGGTGTAAGGTTGCATGTGACCTGCGACCAAAACCCAACAGTGCTGCATCATTTGCAACTGTCACGTCAGATCCACATCATGTCATGTGTTCCATTGTGTCTCTATTGAAAGTCATTGCACAAGCAATGTCACAACGCAGCCAAATGTTTTTGGTCGCATGACTTATCTGAGACTTGCTATTGAGCAACACGTCGTTGTGTAGCCCAAGCCTTAGGCCTCTTTCACACGGGAAAATGTGCGGGTGCGTTGCGGGAACACCTGCAATTTTTCCGCGCGAGTGCAAAACATTGTAATGCGTTTTGCACTCGCGTGAGAAAAATTGCGCATGTTTGGTACCCAAACCCGAACTTCTTCAAAGAAGTTCGGGCTTGGGATCGGTGTTCTGTAAATAGTATTATTTTCCCTTATAACATGGTTATAAGGGAAAATAATAGCATTCTGAATACAGAATGCAAAGTAAAATAGCGCTGGAGGGGTTAAAATTTTTTTTTAATTTTTTTAACTCACCTTAGTCCACTTGATAGCGCAGCCCGGCATCTCCTTCTGTATTCTTTCTTTAGGACCTGGGTTCACATGATCTTTTACCATGGTGAATCACCATGGTAAAAGATCATGTGACGTACCATGTGATGACCGGAGTGACGTCATCAAAGGTCCTGTAACTGTATTTAATGCTCACCATAGGTCCTTCAACAAAGGAGACAGAAGGAGATGCCGGGCTACGCGAACAAGTGGATTAAGGTGAGTTAAATTATTTTTTATTTTTTTTAACCCCTCCAGTGCTGTATTCAGAATGCTATTATTTTCCCTTATAACCATGTTATAAGGGAAAATAATAATGATCGGGTCTCCATCCCGATCGTCTCCTAGCAACCGTGCGTGAAAATCGCACTGCATCCGCACTTGCTTGCGGATGCTTGCGATTTTCACGCAACCCCATTCACTTCTATGGGGCCTGCGTTGCGTGAAAAACGCAGAATATAGAGCATGCTGCGATTTTCACGCAACGCATAAGTGATGCGTGAAAATCACCTCTCATCTGAACAGCCCCATAGAAATGAATGGGCCGGTATTCAGTGCGGGTGCAATGTGTTCAACTCACGCATCGCATCCGCGCGGAATACTCACCCGTGTGAAAGGGGCCTTAGTATATGGCTACACTGGTCGAACGACAGCTGTGGCAGCTGGAATAGCAGGGATTGCATGTGTGCCATGACTGCGAACCCTGAATCGTAAAAAAAAATATATCAAACTCCGCTATGGGGTTACCGCTACACTATGACGCCCCTGCGATCCTGGCCGTGACCGCTGTCGTGCAAACAGTGTCTCTATGTATCCGTACCCTTGTGCCTATTTTCTGCAGCTTTATTACTAAGGCCTCATGCACACAACCATATTTCAAAAAAATATATATATATATATCTCAGAACATGGAGACATTAAAACATCATTTTTTTTGTTTCAAAAATGCTATTATTGTGTTAAAGTGAAATAAATAAGAAAAAGTAGACATATTAGGTATTGCCGCATCCGTAACAACCAGCTCTATACAAATATCACATGACCTAACCACTCAGATAAACACCGTAAAAAATAAATACCGTGCCAAAAAAGCAATCTTTTTTGTCACCTTACATCACAAAAATTACAACACCAAAATAGTACCTATCAAACCGTCACCTCATCCCGCAAAAAATTAGACCCTACCTAAGACAGTTGGTCAAAAACTAAAAAAGCTATGGATCTCAGACTATGGAGAGACTAAAACATAATCTTTTGGTTTAAAAAATGCTATTATTGCGTAAAACATATACATATTAGGTATTGCCGCGTCCTTAACGATCTGCTCTATAAAAATGTCACATGATCTAACCCCTCAGGTGAACTCTGTAAAAATAAATATAAACTGCGCCAAAACAACCTATTTTTTTTGGTCACCTTGCCCCATAAAGTGTAATAATGAATGATCAAAAAATCATATGTACCGAAAGATGGTACCAATAAAAACATCAATTCTTCCTGCAAAAAACAAGCCCCTGCACAAGATGGGCGGAAAATGGAGACACAAAAACATAATTGTTTTCCCAAAAATTCTTTATTATGTAAAACTGAAACAGACAAAGAAAGTAGACATATTTGATATTATCGTGTCCGTAAACAACCTGCTCTATAAAAATAGCACATGATCTACCCTGTCAGATGAATGTTGTAAAAAATTAAAACAGTGCCAAAACAGACATTTTTTGGTCACGTCATCCATGCGTGTGGGGTGCCCTGACGTCACTCTGAAGCGCCCCGGGAGCCGCACGGACGGTAAGTATACTGCTCCCCCGCTCCCCACTACACTTTACCATGGCAAACAGGACTTTAGTGTCCTGGATGCCATGGTAACCATTTAGAAAAAGCTAAATGTCGGATCCGGTAATGCGCCGAAACGACGTTTAGCTTAAGGCCGGATCCGGATTAATGCCTTTCAATGGGCATTAATTCCGGATCCGGCCTTGCGGCAAGTGTTCAGGATTTTTGGCCGGAGGAAAAATCGCAGCATGCTGCAGTATTTTCTCCGGCCAAAAAACGTTCCGGTCCGGAACTGAAGACATCCTGATGCATCCTGAACGGATTTCTCTCCATTCAGAATGCATGGGGATAATCCTGATCAGGATTCTTCCGGCATAGAGCCCCGACGACGGAACTCTATGCCGGAAAAGAAAAACTCAAGTTGAAAGGGCCTAATAAATATTGAGATGAAGTAGAAAAATGCTCCAGCACCAAAGGACGCTTTATACAAAATCCCGTTCTTTATTGAATTTTTCACCAAAATACAGGTACAGACAGCGACAGTGGCACGGGGACCCACTGCTTCCCACGACCTACGCGTTTCGAACGGTGTCGTTCTTACTCAGCAGACCATGAGTAAGAACGACACCGTTCGAAACGCGTAGGTCGTGGGAAGCAGTGGGTCCCCGTGCCACTGTCGCTGTCTGTACCTGTATTTTGGTGAAAAATTCAACAAAGAACGGGATTTTGTATAAAGCGTCCTTTGGTGCTGGAGCATTTTTCTACTTCATCTACTTACTGCTGGACTGGCTTGAGTCCGCCCCGTGCACCGTCAACAGGATCGGAAGGTGAGCTGGCTGTAACTCCTTTTTCTAATAAATATTGAGTTTTGTTTGGCTGTTAACCCTCGATGTGTTAAAGAATAAAATGGAAAATCTGCCAAAAAAGTAAAATTTAGAAATGTCATCTCCATTTTCCTTTAATACTTGTGGAACACCTAAAGGGTTAACAAAGTTTTGTAAAAATCAGTTTTGATTAACTTGAGGGGTGTAGTTTTTGGAAATTTTCGGAAAAATTTCAAGAATTGCTTCTACAATTCGAAGCCTTCTAATGTCCTAAAAAAATAAAATGACATTTACAAAATGATGCCAACATAAAGCAGACATATGGGGAATGTTAAGTAATACATATTTTATGAGGTAGCACTTTGTTTTTAAAGCAGAGAAAAAAAATTTGGTTATTTTATAAATAAAGGTGAAATATATCGACTCAAATTTACCTCTGTGTGGCTGTCATGGCCCATAAACAGGTAGGAACTAGTGTTAGGGACCACTCAATGGAGGCGACCTTGACGTGGTGAGTGGCTTATTATGCTTTGGCCAAAATGTACACCAATGCCTCATCCAGCATAGAGGCAGGGCAGAATGCTGGTTGCAGAGTGCTATTGCATTTGTGTTTTGCGTTTGTATATGTATTTCGCCATAGCGATGTGCACCTGCATACAGGGTTGTGCTGACTCAATCACCCACATTTTTTCTTTGTAGTATATATTGGAGGCGTGGCGATCTCCTTTGAGTCATGCACACCTGACCAGTCAATCTGTCCTGGAGGCTGGTTTTAAAGTCAGTATAAAACTGAGTCTGCTTATATAGAACCTACCAGTAGCCATTTGGCTCCAGGAGAAGTATATGGTGGGCTCAGCATGCATGTTGGTACTTGCATCCCTGGATCCGATGAAAGCTGTAATGGCACCGGACGGGGTTAAAAGCAGAGTGTGCTTGGCTTGCATGCTGACCTGCATTCCCTGGACTTTGTGTGGCTGTCATGGCCCATAAACAGGTAGGAACTAGTGTTAGGGACCACTCCATAGAGGCGACCTTGACGTGGTGAGTGGCTTATTACGCTTTGGCCAAAATGTACACCAATGCCTCATCCAGCATAGAGGCAGGGCAGAATGCTGGATGCAGAGTGCTATTGCATTTGTATTTTGCAAATTTACCACTGTCATGAAGTACAATGTGTTACGAGAAAACAGTCTCAGAATGGCTTGGATAAGTAAAACCGTTCCAAAGTGACACATGTCAGATTTGCTAAATTAGGTTCTGTCAGGAAGGGGGTAAATGAAGTGGTTAGAATGTTATATGGATATGTTTTTCTTTAACTCCTCTGCACAGATTGTCTGAGATTACTGGACGTCCGATGAGGGTTGTTGGCTGGTATCACTCTCACCCACATATTACAGTGTGGCCATCCCATGTTGGTGAGAGACTAATGGCTATTATATTTAGATATGTACAAAGGTGTAAATGTTTATTAGTGTCCCCTTCTGTCCTTGCACTACAGATGTGCGCACCCAGGCAATGTATCAGATGATGGATGTTGGATTTGTGGGATTAATCTTCTCCTGCTTCATAGAGGACAAGAATACCAAGGTGAGTTGTACGATTTGGGCTGTAATCAATCTGAAATTTGGACCAGTAAAAGGGATTTTGTGAGCTACGTTTCAAATTTGTCAGGTGTTTTTAATCCATTGTTGTCCACTACTCCACGGACATATACTTTTTAAGGGACACCCATTTTTTCTGTTGCAAAATCTATCACATATTCAGTTTTGAACTGTACTTTTATGGTTCACCTTGAATTTTACATTTCTTATATATTTTTTTTCCTCCTCAGACAGGTCGTATTCTCTACACCTGTTTTCAGTCAGTTCAAGCACAGAAAAGCAATGAGTAAGTCACCTGTAAGATTCAAGAACCCATGCTTGTGTACAGAGAAAATTGTTAAAAGTAAGGCTATTTTCACACTAGCGGCAGGACGGATCCGACAGGCTGTTCACCCTGTCGGATCCGTCCTGCCGCTATTTCGCCGGACCGCCGCTCCGTCCCTATTGACTATAATGGGGACTGGGGCGAAGCTCCGGCGCAGTTCGCGGTGAGAGGCCGCCGGACTAAAAAGTCAGACATGCAGTACTTTTAGTCCAGCGGCCTTTCGCCGTGCACTGCCGTGCTGCGCCGGAGCTCCGTCCCCGTCCCCATTATAGTCAATGGGGACGGAGCGGCGGCTCGTCGAAATAGCGGCAGGACGGATTTGACAGGGTGAACAGCCTGTCGGATGCGTCCTGCCACTAGTTTGAAAATAGCCTAAGACAAAAAGCTGAAAAGAAAGTATTGTTAGAGTAAAAGAAGCCATTGAAAAGTTTTTTCCAACGTTAAATGGGTAATGTTATGAAAATAAAACCAACAGGGATATTTGAAATAAAATAAAAAATGCTATTTTTCCAGAAACAGCATCACACTTGTCCATTGGCTGCACATGGTATTGCCGCTTAGTCCAATTGACTTAATGGGACTGAGCTGCAGTATTGGGGCTCATGCACAAGACCGTATGTATTTTGCAGAACAGAACAGCAGGTCCATAGTAGAACAGTCCTATCCTTGTCCGTAATGCAGACAATAATAGGACATGTTCTATTTTTTTGTGAAATGGACATACGGAAACGGAATGCACACGGAGTAACTTCCGTTTTTTTGCGGACCCATTGAAATGAATGGTTCCACATATGGTCTGCAATAAAACTGGAACGGATATGGAAAGTAAATACGCTCGTTTGCATGAGCCCTTAAACAAGGCCCATGGTCAAGTGTGTCCCTGTTTCAAGGAATAAAGCAGAGGCTCTTTTACTCAATTTAACCAGTTTAGTTGTATAATTAACCAGTTCAAGACGAAGCCATTTGCCCCCGTTAAAACGAGACACACTTTACTTTTTTACTATATGTATCTTGGATAGCCATAACTTTAAAGGGGTTATCCAATCTCAGAAACAACCCCCCCCAGTACTGGGCCCCTCACAGGTAATATACTTACCCCGCTCCCTGCGGCGCTCCTGGTCCCCTGATGAAAACATCCAGTGTCGGGGAGGGGGGAGCAGCTAATGGCAGACGGGGACGAGCCTCCCTAGCGTCGCCCTTTATGCTGTCCATACTAACGGCAGAATAAAGTAGAAACAGGTGAGTTGATTTCATCGGTCTGTCATTTATAAGTTAAAAGTAAGTGGTTGCCGAGAACCAACATCACAATCATTGCAGACTGGGCCTGGAAAAGAGGCCATCTGAGAAGAGTCATGGTCATTCATGAATTCCTGCTCTCCTGCCCACCTGCTGATGGCTGACAGTCTTCTACCGAGTTTTCTCTCTTTCTCTCTAGGAGAGAACTGCCAATCATCAGCAGATGGGCGGGGAGAGCAGGAGATTAGGAATAACCAGGACTCTTCTCAGGTAGATTTGACTCTTTTCAAGGCCTGGGCTGTAATGATTATAAAGCTGGTTCTCAGCAACCACTTACTTTTAGCTCATGAGTGACACATCGCTGACATCAGCATTTCTGTCACTATGTTATGCTGCTCTCGGTGAGGTCAGCATAAAGTTGATGACAGGTTCCCTTTAATTTTACTTTTTTTTTTCAGTGATATATGGGTCTTGTCATTTTCATTTTATCTTATTTTTTTATTTAACTTTTTTTTTTAAAGCGGGCAGGGGGATAGTTTTTGTTTTTTACATTTAGGACAACGTGAGACTAAAATATATTTTTAGGTGATGCCTCCTTTCGTTTAAGGTCATTTTGATATATGGGATCTATGAGCTATGATTGCCAGGAGTAGGGCTAGATTGTGTGGTTTGGTGTGGTGAATTTTTTTAGTTTCTCTCTTTTTTTTTTTTTTTTGCTGGGACCGGAGCAAGAAGATGCTTCCTGATCTCTATACGCAGCAATTGTTAAGGCAGGGAGGGTAAAAAAAAATGTCCCTGCCTTCTCTGTGGGGGAGCCCTGCTGTTAGTGATAATGGGCACGTTCCTCCAGCTGCAATCTCTACAAGGACATTTAGAAACCTCCATGCAGATAGAAGTGATGACCACCTGGAAGTATATGGTCAATGAGCGGTTGGCAGGCAGTTAAAGGGGTATTCCCATCACAGACAATGGGGGCATATCGCTAGGATATGTCTGTTTCCCTTAGGGTCTATTCACACGACCATATACGTTTTTGCAGATCCGCAAAACACGGATACTGGATGTGTGTGTTCTGCATTTTGCGGATTGGAGACGTATTCTGTATGATAGAAATATCTATTCTTGTCCGCAAAAACGGACATGTTCTATCTTATTTTGCGTTGCCACAGAATGGAAGAGCGGATTCAGACAGTACACAGTGTGCTGTCCGCATTCTTTTTCAGCCCATTGAAACGAATGGGTCCACTTGACATCTGCAAAATTGCGAAACAGATCCGGACACAAAATACGGTCATGTGAGATGGGCTCTAAGCTGGACTTCCTGACAGCTCATAACTCTGAAAGATAAAATTCCTCTCAGCTTAAATGAGTGTTTAAAGGGTTTCTGTCACCCCATTAAACCGTTTTTTTTTTTTTTTTCTTTAATAACTAATCCCTATAGTGCGATCTCATGATACATAATCAAATTAAAAATTTTGGTTCAGTAGATTTTGCTAAAAAACGATTTTTAAAAATATGCTAATTACCTTGCTACCAGCAAGTAGGGCGGCTACTTGCTGATAAGCAGCCGCATCCTCCGATGGTAATGACGCCCCCCCCTCGGCATGCTGATTGACAGGGCCAGGGAAGGTATCCTTCTCTGCTGGCGCTGTTAGAATTTGAAATCTCGCGCCTGCGCCCGTACCTGGCTTCAATCGGCGCAGGCGCACTGAGAGGCGGCCGCTCTGCTCGACCGCTCCATCCTCCAATGCGCCTGCGTCGATGACGTCATCGCATACACCCGGAAGAGAAGACGCCGGCGGAGCGGCCGCCTCTCAGTGCGCCTGCGCCGATTGAAGCCAGGTACGGCGCAGGCGCGAGATTTCAAATTCTAACAGCGCCAGCAGAGAAGGATTACCTTCCCCGGCCCTGTCAATCAGCATGCCGAGGGGGCGTCATTACCATCGGAGGATGCGGCTGCTACCAGCAAGTAGCCGCCCTACTTGCTGGTAGCAAGGTAATTAGCATATTTTAAAAATCGTTTTTTAGCAAAATCTACTGAACCAAAATTATTAATTTGATTATGTATCATGAGATCGCACTATAGGGATTATTATTAAAGAAAAAAAAAAAAAAAACGGTTTAATGGGGTGACAGAAACCCTTTAATGAGCTATCAGGAGTTCAGAGATAAGGGCTACACATTCAGCCGTCAGAGCAGCTCTCTGACAGATTCACTATAAAGCAGAATGCAGTTTGTAAATGCACAATTTTTTTTTAGCGTAAAATGCAGGTACAAAGGTGTCCCTAACCCTTTAAAAGGGTTGTCCCCAGTTTCAGAGCTGAACATAGAATCATAGAAACATAGAATGTGTCGGGCAGATAAGAACCATTTGGCCCATCTAGTCTGCCCAATATATCGGAATCCTTATGAATAGTTCCCCGGGCCCTATCTTATATGACGGATAGCCTTCTGCCTATCCCATGCATGCTAAAAACCCCTTCACTGTATTTGCAGCTACCCACTTCTGCAGGAAGGCCCTATTCCATGCATCCACTACTCTCTCAGTAAAGTAATACTTCCTGATAGTACTTTTAAACTTGCCCCTATAATTTAAAACTGTGTCCTCTTGTGGGTAGTTTTTCTTCTTTTAAATATGCTCTCCTCCTTTACCGAGTTGATTCCCTTTATGTATTTAAAAGTTTCTATCATATCCCCTCTGTCGCTTCTTTCTTCCAAGCTATACATATTAAACCACTTCCCATCTGGGCCCTTTGCCCCCTTCCTGACCAGGCCAAATTTTGCAAAACTGACATATCTCACTTTATGTGGTAATAACTATGGGAACGCCTTTATTTATCCAAGTCATTCAGAGATTTGTTTTCTCGTGACACATTGTACTTCATGATAGTCATAAATTTGAGTCAAATATTTCACCTTTATTTATGAAAAAATCCCAAATTTACCCAAAATTTGAAAAATTCGCAATTTTCTAAATTTCAATTTCTCTGCTTTTAAAACAGAAAGTGATACCTCATAAAATATTTATTATTTAACATTCCCCATATGTCTACTTTATGTTGGCATCATTTTGGAAATGTCATTTTTATTTTTTTAGGACGTTAGAAGGCTTAGAAGTTTAGAAGCAATTCTTCAAATTTTTAAGAAAATTGCCAAAACCCACTTTATAAGGACCAGTTCAGGTCTGAAGTCACTTTGTGGGGCCTACATAGTGGATACCCCCATAAATGACCCCATTGTAGAAACTACACCCCTCAAGGTATTCAAAATCGATTTTACAAACTTTGTTAACCCTTTAGGCGTTCCACAAGAATTAAAGGAAAATGGAGATCAAATTTTTAATTTCACTTTTTTGGCAGGATTTTCCATTTTAATCAATTTTTTTCTTTAACACATCGATGGTTAACAGCCAAACAAAACTCAATATTTATTACCCAGATTCTGCGGTTTACAGAAACACCCCACATGTGGTCGTAAACTGCTGTATGGGCACACGGCAGGGCGCAGAAGATAAGGAACTCCACATGGTTTTTAGATGCCATGTCCCATTGGAAGCCCCCTGATGCACCCTTACAGTAGAAACTCCCAAGAAGTGACCCCATTTTGGAAACTAGGGGATAAGGTGCCAGTTTTATTAGTACTATTTTTGGGTACATATGATTTTTTGATCATTCATTATAACACTTTATGGGGCAAGGTGACCAAAAAATTGGTTGTTTTAGCACAGTTTCTATTTATTTATTTTTACAGCGTTCACCTAGGGGTTCAGTCAAGTGACATTTTTATAGAGCAGATTGTTACGGACGTGGTGATACCTAATATGTATACTTTTTCTCATTTATTAAAGTTTTACACAATAATAGCATTTTTTGAAACCAAAAATTATGTTTTTAATGTGTCCATGTTCTGAGAGGCTATAGTTTTTTTTATTTTGTGAGAGATTTTTCTTATGTAGGGGCTCATTTTTTGCGGGATGAGGGTGACGGTTTGTATTGGTACTATTTAGTGGGACATACGCGTTTTTGATCACTTGGTGTTGCACCTTTTGTGATGCAAGGTGACAAAAATTGCTTGTTTGACACAGTTTTTTTTTTTTTTTTTTTTTTTACGGTGTTCACCCCGAGGGGTTAGGTCATGTGATATTTTTATAGAGCTGGTTTTTAAACGGACGCGGCAATACTAAATATGTCTATTTTATTTTATTTTTCTATTTTAAATTTTTTTTTTTATTCCTTACTTGGGATTTTTTTTTTTTTTACATGTGAAACTTTTTTTTTTATTTTATTTTTTCAACCCTTTATTTTATTTTTATTTTATTTTACACTTTTCGTCCCCCATAAGGTCATACAAGACCTCTGGGGGACATTTACTTCACTTTTTATTTATTTTTTCACAGTTGATTTCTCCTGTAACTGGGGCTGACATAGTAGCCCCAGTTACAGGACAAATGCACCCCTAGAGAGGCTGTACAGCAGCAATCCAGCGCTGTACAGCCTCAGAGCAGGGCTGATAGAGGTCTCTGAGAGACCTCACACAGCTCCTGCACACTCCGGTCACGGCGGTCACATGACCGCCGGAACAGGAAGCGCACAGCGCTTCCTGCTCTGCAGACACAGCGCTCGGTGAGTGCTGTGTCTGCAGCGATCGTGAAGGCAGGGACACCTGGGCACTGTCCCTGCCTTGTCTTAGGGTTGCCCTGCTGTCACTGACAGCGGGCAACCCGATCAGCAGCTGCACGATTAGCGTGCAGCTGCTATTTCTGACAGGACGTTTTAAAACGTGCTGTCAGAAATAGACGTCCACCCATAGGACGTTTATATCCTATGGGCGGACGTGAGGGTGTTAAGGTCCTTTAACCTTTCTGGTAAGTTTTATCCTGCAATCCATTGTACTAGTTTAGTAGCTCTTCTCTGAACTCTCTCTAGAGTATCTATATTCCTTCTGGAGATATGTCCTCCAGTACTGCGCACAATACTCCAAGTGAGGTCTCACCAGTGTTCTGTACAGCGGCATAAGCACTTCACTCTTTCTACTGCTTATACCTCTCCCTATACATCCAAGCATTCTGCTGGCATTTCGTGCTGCCCTATTACATTGTCTTCCCACCTTTAAGTCTTCTGAAATAATTACTCCTAAATCCCTTTCCTCAGATACTGAGGTCAGGACTGTGTCAAATATTCTATATTCTGCCCTTGGGTTTTTACGCCCCAGGTGCATTATCTTGCACTTATCCACATTAAATTTCAGTTGCCAGAGTTCTGACCATTCTTCTAGTTTTCCTAAGTCCTTTTCCATTTGGCGTTTCCCTCCAGGAACATCAACCCTGTTACATATCTTTGTGTCATCAGCAAAAAGACAAACTTTACCATCAAGGCTTTTTGCAATATCACTTATGAAGATATTAAACAAAATTGGTCCCAGTACAGATCCCGGTGGAACCCCACTGGTAACATGACCTTGTTTTGAATGTTCTCCATTGACTACAACCCTCTGTTGTCTGTCACTCAGCCACTGCCTAATCCACTCAACAATATGGGAGTCCATGCTCAATGACTGCAGTTTATTGATAAGTCTTCTATGTGGGACAGTGTCAAAAGCCTTACTAAAATCTAGATATGCGATGTCTACTGCACCTCCACCGTCTATTATTTTAGTCACCCAGTCAAAAAATTCTATAAGATTTGTTTGACATGATCTCCCTGAAGTAAACCCATGTTGTTTTTCATCTTGCAATCCATGGGATTTTAGATGTTCCACAATCCTATCCTTTAATAGGGTTTCCATTAATTTGCCTACTATTGATGTCAGACTCACTGGTCTATAGTTGCTCGATTCCTCCCTACTACCTTTCTTGTGAATGGGCACGACATTTGCCAATTTCCAATCTTCCGGGACGACTCCTGTTACTAATGATTGGTTAAATAAATCTGTTAACGGTTTTGCCAGTTCACCACTAAGCTCTTTTAATAATTTTGGGTGTATCTCATCAGGCCCCTGTGACTTATTTGTCTTCACCTTAGACAGCAAACTTAGAACATCTTCCTCTGTAAAGACACATGCATCAAACGATTTATTAGTCATCCTTTCTAGTGGAGGTCCTTCTCCTTTTTCTTTTGTAAAAACTGAACAGAAGTATTCATTAAGGCAGTCGGCTAGCCCTTTATTCTCTTCTACATACCTTCCGTCCTTTGTTTTTAATTTAGTTATTCCTTGTTTTAATTTCCTTTTTCATTTATATATCTGAAGAATGTCTTATCCCCTTTTTTCATAGACTGAGCTAGTTTTTCTTCTGCCTGCGCTTTAGAAGTTCTTATAACTTGCTTGGCCTCTCTCTGCCTAATCTTGTAGATTTCCTTATCTTCATTGCTCTGGGTTTTTTTATAATTACAAAATGCTAGCTTTTATTTTTAATGATTTGGGCCACTTCTGCTGAGTACCACAGTGGTCTCTTCCTTTTTTTGCTTTTACTGACAAGTCTAATGCAATTTTCTGTTGCCTTCAATAATGCACCTTTTAAGTAGTCCCATTTCTCCTGGACTCCATGTAATCCGTTCCAGTCTGATAAGGACTCATTTATGACTAATTTCATTTTTGAAAAGTCTGTTTTTCTAAGTCTAAAACTTTTGTTTTTGTGTGGTGGGACTCTTTCACAGTTCTTATATTAAACCACACTGACTGGTGATCACTAGATCCCAAGGTTTCGCCTACAATGACATCATATACCGAATCCCCATTTGTGATACCAAATCCAAAATGGCCTCCCTCCGGGTTGGCTCCTCAACCACTTGTTGTAGAGATAACCCCAGTAGGGAATTTAGAATATCTGTACTCCTGGTAGAACTTGCTATTTTGGTTTTCCAGTTTATATCTGGAAGATTGAAATCTCCCATAATGATAACTTCTCCTTTCATTGTCATTTTAGCTATTTCTTCAACTAGTAGATCATCTAGTTCTTTAACTTGACCAGGTGGTCTATATATCACACCTACACGAGTTACTGCATGGTTAGCAAACTGCAACGTAACCCAAACTGACTCTATGTTGGCCTCACCAACTTGTATTAGGTTAGATTTAATGCTATCTTTCACATACAGGGCCACTCCTCCTCCTTTCTTGCCTTCTCTGTCTCTTCTGTATAAAGAGTACCCTGGTATGGTTATGTCCCAGTCATTTCTTTCATTAAACCATGTCTCCGTAACAGCCACTAAATCTACATTCTCAGAGGCCATTATTGACCTAAGTTCATTGATTTTTTTTTACCTAAACTGCGAGCATTTGTAGACAGGACTCTGAGCTTATCATTTCTTAACCTCTGTGCTTCTGACCTGTTCTGGCATTGTTTCGGGGGGCAATTGGACTCTTTTATTTTCACTCTTTTGCCCCCCCTTCCTAGTTTAAATACTCTTCCGCAAATTCTTGGAGTTGTTCACTAAGTACATTTGTTCCTTTGAGAGAAAGATGCAAACCATCTTTTTTGTACAGTTCCTTTCTATTTCAAGTAGAGCTATCATGAGAAACAAAGCCAAATCCTTGCTCTTGACACCATTTACCAAGCCATATGTTGAACTCCTTTATGCGCCTCTGCCTATCATTCTGAACATTATGCACAGGCAGAACTTCAGAAAATGAAATGGTGGATGCAAAATCCTGTACGTCATTACCAAGTGTGATAAAAGATTTTTTCACCTCTGACACTTCATTGCAAGCCAGGTCATTTGTCCCTAGATGGACAAGAACATCCACGTCCCCTTCCTGCTTTGCTTGCTTAACAATATTAATAATACGTCTTCTATCTCTTCTAGCAGTAGCCCCAGGGAGACATCTCTCAAAACCATTTTCTTTAAGCTCCACACTTCTTATGATTGAATCACCCAGCAACAGCTGCTTCCTTTGAGACTTCACTTTATCTTTTTTGTCCTTGGCTGCAGTCTTGCATACATTAGACATAGGAGTCGATGGTTTCTCACCCTCTGTGCTTGAGTCCATATCCATGTTGTCCTTACATTTTGAGAGTGCTGCAAATGAATTATGGAGAACCACCGACTGTGGGACATGTCTTCTATCCACCACTCTAAGACTTCCAGAACCTACAGTAACCCATCTGCCATTTCTGGGGGTCCTCTGTGGCAGTGGCATTGCAGCAGTCCTAGCTGGAGTTTGTTAACAGATAATTTAAATATTTCAGATTTCAAAAATGCAATTTCCTGCTGCAGTAAGGAGAACTGTCTACAGATCTGACAGCATCCGAATCTCCAAAGAGTGGAACATGAAATAAATGCACAACAATTCCTGCACATAACCAAGTCTGCCATTTTAAAGAGGAGAAAAAAATAAAATAAAAATTGTAAATTTAAATCAAACAAATCTTACCTTTTTTTTTTTGTATTGTTTCCACCTTCCAGCCTACCTCCTGACTATCTCCTGCAATATCTCTTCAATGTACTTAATGTAGTACTTGAAGGTAGTACTTGCAGCTAATGAATTGTCTACAATAACGCACTGCTGGGCAGATGCCACCGGCTCTGATGTGCGTGCTTTAGTGATGCCCTAGCTGTTTTAAAGGCTAGGGCACCCTAAAGCCTGCCCATTAGTGCTGGTAACATCACTGGGCTTACTGCTGGGCGTAAGCCTCCGCCTGGCAGTCACTATGGAGAGCCCGGTACGTCACCGGAATGCATAAAATGCTCCGATGCTCATAACAGGGGGTTGTCTTGGTGAAATTGTGGGTATCTGAACTCGGACGACCCCTTTAAGTTATTGAAATTTCTAGTACACCTTTACCATTTTTAATTGTTGGGTTGAGCCATACATACCTAGTCCTTCTCACAAATAAGTTAAGTTTAGACTGTCATTATGACCTGCACAGTGTTCTACCTTTACTGTTTGGATGTAAAAAAAAAATTATGATAAAAGAATATTCACATGAAATGACTACAAGCGAAGATATTATGGTGGTTGCGGTGTAGTAATGTGTTGCATGGCAAAACCACACACAGCATAGTTTTATTATGCTTTTTTTCAATCTCCCTAGAAAGTCTTTTTTAAAGAGGACCTTTCATGTTGTAGTGTTTTTTTTTTGTTTTGTTTTTTTTGTGTTTTAGTTTAGATAAATGCCTTTCCTTGCTCGGTACCTCCCAGTGATGCTTCCACTTTGCCAGTTTTTTTTCAAATATCGCTGGTACGCCCGCTGTGTCCCCCTGCAGTTTTCCCGCCCAGTATGTTAATATTGAGCATCGGTACAGGGAGGAGGAGACGCCAGGGTTTCTCAGTGGGCGTCTCCTTCTTCCTGGCTGTGCCGCGATCCAATCTCGGCGGAGAGTGTCACAGCCAGGGAGAAAAAAAAGCTCACCTTTACCCTGACTGTGACATTCTCCACTGTGATTGGATCGCGGCACAGCCAGGAAGGAGACGCCCACTGAGAAACCCTGGCGTCTCCTCCTCCCTGTACCGATGCTCAATATTAACATACTGGGCGGAAAAACTGCAGGGGGACACAGCGGGCGTACCAGCGATATTTAAAAAAAAACTGGCAGTATCAGTGGGGGGTACCCCGCAAGGAAAGGTATTTTATCTAAAATAAAAAAAAAACATGAAAGGCCCTTGCTAATATTTGGACTCTCAATTGCTATTATACCACATTTTACATTGTATTCAACAGATATGAAAGAATAGAAATACCACTTCATGTTGTCCCACATGACACTATTAGGAAAGTTTGCTTGGAGTCCGCTGTGGAACTACCCAAAATTTTGTGCCAAGAGGAGCAGGATGCCTATCGCAGAATACACAGGTATCGGTTCAAGTTTATGTACAAAGAGTGGATTTTCTGCAGAGGAATTTCTGCAGCAAAATGTAAGACAAATTCATGGCAAAATGCAGTTTACATATTGCTGTGGAAATCGGCAACCTAACTAGACATGCTGCGGGTTTAAAATCCTCCATCCCTATACACTTCAAAGGGACGATGCCATCCTATTCACTTGAATAAGAAGGAGCCGTCCCATTGTAGTTGTAATTACACCTGCTCGACGTGGACAGAGAAGAGAACACAGCGCTCATCCGAAACAAACAGCTGATTGTGGGGGGTGCCGGCTCCTTGCTGAGGATAGGTCATCAATAAAAAAAATGATGCTATTGAAAAATACAACTTGTCCTGCAAATAATAAGCCCCCATGACTATGTGAACAGCAAGTTAAACAAGTTATGGCTTATGGAATGTTTGGAGGAAAAAAACTAAAATTGGCCCAGTCCTTTAAAATGTAACTGCTATTTAATTTTTATTTGTGTAATGTGTAGGGGCAGTGATACTGACCATTTTTGTAATCTACTTTAATTATTGAAATCATACATTTCTATTAGAAAAACAGCTTTAAAGTGGCCCATTTTGAGCCTTAGCAAAACCCCCTGTCTTCTGTTTACATTACAGGGGAGACTTGCTAACACTGACTGTGTTATGTAAACAGAAGACAGAGGAGTGTTGCTAAGGCTCACAATGAGCCACTTTAACCACCTCCCGACCGCCTAACGCAGGGATGCGTCCTGCGGGCAGCCGGGTTATTCCTCCTAGACGCATATACGCGTCATCTCGCGAGATTTCCTGTGAACGCGCGCTCACAGAATCGCAAGGTAAACGAGTAGATCTACAGCCTGTTAAATAACACAACCAATTCAAGTAGGTCAAACTACTGTTGGTAATATTGGGCTAAACCCTTCAAATCAAAAGAAATCACAGTAAATGGGTAGCTTAATTAAAACTTAACATTTTAATAATGTCTAGAGATAAAATAATGGGTCCAGACAATGAGACATACAAAAAAACGCAACTTGGGCTGCGTACTCTCCTTTGTAGATGGGTACGAACAAGGAGATGGGAAAGGACCATGCAGGGATAGCGGTGTAATGATAGAGTAGGAGGAGAAGAACATAGAAGGAGAGACACAATGCTGGGTCCATCGCCCTAGGTGTCCCTTGCTCTATCCCCTGTCCTACTACCCTACTGTATTCACCCTGCCGTCACCCTCCCTAAAAATGGACTGCCCAGCTTTGCCCGATAGACAGAAAGAGGTCCGTAGCTTCCCTCAATTAATTAATCGGTACAAGAGAGCAATTGAACTGACAGAATGATAGAGTTGACAAAACTAGACTGCAGTATAGCTGTGGAAAACTGCAATGAACAGTAAGTCAACAATCTGACATATATGTTGATGGACATGTGGCTATCAAATTACAATTTCCTGACAGAGGAGTGGAGTCAACGGAACCGAGTAGCAACTGTGGCTAGTCAAGACCACAATGTGCAGTGCAGTTAACAATCTGACAGGTGTATGAGTAGCCATATACCCAAAAGGTTATGGAAGTCCCGACGCGTTTCCTCAATGGTTACTGATTCCTCAGGGGACCAAGTCAAATGTCAGTGACCCATCGATGAGAGGTCACTTAATTCAAGTAGGGAGTAAGTAGAGAATACAAGGACAACAATGCATGAAGTACATGGATGGGGTTACTTACTATAATAAGTAGAGAACCAGGTTTCATACAGCACCTTTTAATTTTGTATGGAGGAGGATTGTGGATTGTTGGTTTTATCACTTCCATGTGCCTTACATTATTAGTAAGTGATCCCATGATCTACCTCCTCACATAAAGGGCAATAGATACTTTACAAATAAAAAGAAATACACGTTAATGTCTGGGTATTTTTTTTTATTTGCATGGTATTGAATTGTTATTATCACAATACTTTTCTTGATATGGAAACCGAATCAAAATTCTGACCCGCTAACCCGCTTTTGGCTTTGGCTCAAAAAGTGCCACAAAATGCTGTGAGTGACACCACCCTTTGGATAAAGGTGAATCGGGGGAGCTTTGGGCGTATAGATTTATATTATTTAATGCTTTATTTTGGTAAATAAAAAATGGTGTATCATCTGTAGGATGTACATATTGTATGCTTTAACAAAGCTTCTTATGTGCTGTTGGCAGTGAAGAGTTTTAGATTGCTGGTTCTGAGAAGAAGTAAAATCCAAGAATGGCCTATTTTATTGCATATTTAGGATTCATTAATCTCTCACACTAATTTATGTTATTTTCACTTTGTAGTCTTGGACACTTAGATTCCATTACCAAGATTCATAATGGTTCTGGTAAGTGCTAAGATAGTAATACGTTTTCAATAGTTAATTGGAATGGAATGTCTTGTCAGAAAATGATCTGTTGTTTAAATCCTATTTTTATGTTAAACATTTGAAAAATTGTTTTAGTGGTTATTTTATCTGTGTATAAAAAAATATATATATATATCCTAAAACCCTGCAATTTTCGCCCTGCCCACCACTTCCTGGTCTGCACAGATCACTTTTCAGCAGTTACCTCATTATTAATGACAGATATCACCTATATGTAGACAGGATAAGACCAGATCCACCATTCACAGTAGGTGATTGTCAAAGCTCATCTAATACCGCCTTCTACAATGACCTCTGCACAGGTCACGGAGCATGCCTAGAAAACTCTCCCATAGAAGTCCTCGAGTCTCCTCCGGTCTGTTATGTCTATGACTAATGATGGCTGCTGTAAAGCATTTCTCTGACTGCTGTTAACAGTTTAGGCAAGACAGCTGCCCCCATAATCATGTTAACAAATTAGAGTGACACATTCTCTTTAACCCTTAGACGTTTTCAAGCAGCAGAGGCCTGGGGGAATGTGACGTATTTTTTAATGTTGAGTCCCTAAAAAAGAAAATTCCAATCCCTTGTGCGTTAAACAAATGCAAAATTAGGCAGTTATGACTTTCCCCCGGAAAGAGAACTCTCCATAGTGTCTCTCCCTATTCTATTGACCCATTCCCATGTCGGGAGCCTTCTGGTAACTCATGGATTCACCCTGACACATGACACAAGGATAGTGCCCCACTTAGCTGTGATATACACAAAGGCCCTAATAACAGTAACCTCCACAGCATCCTGCCCCCTTAAGTGACCCTTCCGGTGACCCGCCCCCTTAAGTGACCCGCCCCCTTAAGTGACCCTTCCGGTGACCCGCCCCCTTAAGTGACCCGCCCCCTTAAGTGACCTTACCCGCATACTGGCCTTATAATAGTGAAGAAAGATGGGTGAGCTGTTAAGGAAACCAGTGTATATCAGTGAGGCGAAGACTGAAGGACCTGCAAGCTTCTATTGGCCAATAAGGGTCACGTCTCCATGTGTATGTCAAGATATGAGTGAAGGACCTGCAGGCTTCTATTGGCTAATATGGGTCATGTGATAGTACATTATTTGCATTTTTTTGTGAATATCTCAAGAACTACGTCCTATAGAGCTTAGACCTGGTCTAAAACTTTTCTAATCACCTGATTTACCTATGTGCCAAATTTGGTGCAGATTGGTCCAGTCATTTGGCTGTGCATAAGGAACGGAAAAAACTGAAAGTGTGTCTGTGTGTGTGCGTGTATATACAGTGGGGGAAATAATTATTTGACCCCTCACTGATTTTGTAAGTTTGTCCAATGACAAAGAAATGAAAAGTCTCAGAACAGTATCATTTCAATGGTAGGTTTATTGTAACAGTGGCAGATAGCACATCAAAAGGAAAATCGAAAAAATAACTTTAAATAAAAGATAGCAACTGATTTGCATTTCATTGAGTGAAATAAGTATTTGAACCCCTACCAACCATTAAGAGTTCTGGCTCCCACAGAGTGGTTAGACACTTCTACTCAATTAGTCACCCTCATTAAGGACACCTGTCTTAACTAGTCACCTGTATAAAAGACACCTGTCCACAGAATCAATCAATCAAGCAGACTCCAAACTCTCCAACATGGGAAAGACCAAAGAGCTGTCCAAGGATGTCAGAGACAAAATTGTAGACCTGCACAAGGCTGGAATGGGCTACAAAACCATTAGCAATAAGCTGGGAGAGAAGGTGACAACTGTTGGTGCGATTGTTCGAAAATGGAAGGAGCACAAAATGACCATCAATCGACCTCGCTCTGGGGCTCCACGCAAGATCTCACCTCGTGGGGTGTCAATGGTTCTGAGATAGGTGAAAAAGCATCCTAGAACTACACGGGAGGAGTTAGTTAATGACCTCAAATTAGCAGGGACCACAGTCACCAAGAAAACCATTGGAAACACATTACACCGCAATGGATTAAAATCCTGCAGGGCTCGCAAGGTCCCCCTGCTCAGGAAGGCACATGTGCAGGCCCGTCTGAAGTTTGCCAATGAACACCTGAATGATTCAGAGAGTGACTGGGAGAAGGTGCTGTGGTCTGATGAGACCAAAATAGAGCTCTTTGGCATTAACTCAACTCGCTGTGTTTGGAGGAAGAAAAATGCTGCCTATGACCCCCAAAACACCGTCCCCACCGTCAAGCATGGGGGTGGAAACATTTTGCTTTGGGGGTGTTTTTCTGCTAAGGGCACAGGACAACTTATTCGCATAAACGGGAAAATGGACGGAGCCATGTATCGTGAAATCCTGAGCGACAACCTCCTTCCCTCTGCCAGGAAACTGAAAATGGGTCGTGGATGGGTGTTCCAGCACGACAATGACCCAAAACATACAGCAAAGGCAACAAAGGAGTGGCTCAAGAAGAAGCACATTAAGGTCATGGAGTGGCCTAGTCAGTCTCCGGACCTTAATCCAATCGAAAACCTATGGAGGGAGCTCAAGCTCAGAGTTGCACAGAGACAGCCTCGAACCTTAGGGATTTAGAGATGATCTGCAAAGAGGAGTGGACCAACATTCCTCCTAAAATGTGCGCAAACTTGGTCATCAATTACAAGAAACGTTTGACCTCTGTGCTTGCAAACAAGGGTTTTTCCACCAAGTATTAAGTCTTTTTTTGTTAGAGGGTTCAAATACTTATTTCACTCAATGAAATGCAAATCAGTTGCTATCTTTTATTTAAAGTTATTTTTTCGATTTTCCTTTTGATGTGCTATCTGCCACTGTTACAATAAACCTACCATTGAAATGATACTGTTCTGAGACTTTTCATTTCTTTGTCATTGGACAAACTTACAAAATCAGTGAGGGGTCAAATAATTATTTCCCCCACTGTATGTGTGTGTGTGTGTGTGTATATATATATATATATATATATATATATATATATATATATATATATATATATATATATATATATATATATATTGTGTTTGTGCAAACACACATTGAAAAAAACTGCAGCAGAGCCCAGAAAAATGTGCACTTAAATATGCTTCTTTTTTTTTTCCTGCTGAGTGAATATTCAGTGTGGAATCTACAGTGGAAAAAAGCTGTTTGTGACCTATATTTCATTTAATTACATATAACCAGTAAGGATATGGGCTGTAACTGGTATAAACTTAGGCTACATACTGTTGGCATACATACTCTCTATTCAACTTTTTAAGAGTAGTTAACTATGCTGCGGTTTCTTGGTGAAAGATTTATACTGCATATTATCCTCTTTTTTTTTAATATATAATAGGAATCTGTGGTTGACGTATGCAGCTGTATGGTATACAATTGCTTAAAGGGTTTATCTAATACTATAAAAATGTCCCCCATATGCCAGGCCCCTCCCAGTGAATATACTTACCCTGCTCCCTGCACTGTCGCTGCAGCTGATCCCCGTGTGCAGATGAAAGGATGAAAACATCCAGTGTCGGGGGGGTTGAGCAGCCAATGGCAGGAGGGATGGGGACGAGCCCGCGATGCTAGGGAGGCTCATTCCCGCCTGCCATTGGCTGCTCCCCCCCCCCGAAACCGGATGTTTTCATCCGCACACGGGGAGAAGCTGCAGCGGCGGTGTGGGGACGCGGCGCGTGTGGGGGCGCGGCGCGTGCAGCCTAGGTGGGCAAAGGGGCCCACATTCCAAAGAGCACCTTTAGGATTTCACAGGGCATTTTTTACACATTCTGATTTCAAACTACTTCTCACGCATTAGGGCCCCTAAAATGCCAGGGCAGTATAACTACCCCACAAGTGACCCCATTTTGGAAAGAAGACACCCCAAGGTATTTCGTGATGGGCATAGTGAGTTCATGGAAGTTTTTATTTTTATTCACAAGTTAGTGGAATATGAGACTTTGTAAGAAAAAATAAATAAAAAAAATCATCATTTTCCGCTAACTTGTGACAAAAAATAAAAACTTCCATGAACTCACTATGCCCATCAGCGAATACCTTAGGGTGTCTACTTTCCGAAATGGGGTAATTTGTGGGGTTTTTCTACTGTCTGGGCATTGTAGAACCTCAGGAAACATGACAGGTGCTCAGAAAGTCAGAGCTGCTTCAAAAAGCGGAAATTCACATTTTTGTACCATAGTTTGTAAACGCTATAACTTTTACCCAAACATTTTTTTTATCAAAGACATGTAGAACAATAAATTTAGAGAAAAATTTATATAGAAATGTAGTTTTTTTAGAAAAATTTTACAACAAAGTGAAAAATGTCATTTTTTTGCAAAAATTTCGGTAAATTTCGATTAATAACAAAAAAAGTAAAAATGTCACCAGCAGTGAAATACCACCAAATAAAAGCTCTATTAGTGAGAAGAAAAGAAGGTAAAATTCATAGTATTTATAGTATTGGATAACTCCTTGCTAAGCATATTATTTTCACAATACGTTGATAATTTGCTGTTTATTACATTTTACCCTGCAGTTTTCACTAAGAATTTATGTGGTCAAATGTCTGCAGTAAGTGGCCCACTTCTACAATGGCTTGAAGATCGTCTACAGCAAAATCACCAGCGTGCCCAGGAGCTAGAACAAGAAAAGGAGAGACTAATGCGGGAGTTAGAGAGCCTGGACTGATTATTTTATTGACTATGGTCACGGCAGTGGAAAGTTCCAGTATTGCAGTTACCAACGTGACCTAGCCATTGAATGGTAACCACTGTATATTGAACTTTGGACATTGATTCTACGAATCTAAAGCTAAATAGAAAAAGCTGTGAATACAGGTTCTACGTTCACAGATTAAGTGAAGTAACTTCATATTAACACAAATTACGTTTATTGTCAAGAAGAGAACACTTTTTAACTTGTTTTGTTTCCCATCTGCTGAATACTCTGTCTTCCAATTGTTCATTAAACAGTTGTTTATAAACCACTTATGTACAGTAATTTAAACTTTATGGCATACAGCCCTCTGTATTAATAGTGAGTTTACACGCCATTACAAACATTAGTATAAATGCTCGCTCCCGATAATCGGCCCATGTCAGGGTGCCACAGATCACCTGATGAACGAGAAACACGTTTGTTCGTTGGTTGAAATTATCTTTTATGCGGACACCTAAAGCATTGCTGCTGGGCAGCAGATTGTGCTATATAGGTAGAATGTTTTGTAAGGGAAGCACAAATACGCTGAAATTCAGGAAAGCAAAATTTTGACCAGCTGAGAAAGACATTAGCTGGGACCGTGTCCTCAAAACTAAAATTCAGACACAAAATGGGATATTTTTAAAAGCATTCAAAATTTTCATTGTGAGTGGTACTTCCCTTTATGGCACTAAAAGAGTTAGGAACAGGAAAAAAATGTGGACAAATAAAAATGTGAAATGGGCAATAAATAGCAAAAAGAAAGCATTCAAATTAATAAAGCAATTTTTTTTGTTTACAACAAAACCAAAAATAAATAAAAACAGCAACCTTTATCCTTAAAACCATGCTGTTTTGTTTTGGTATATTCTTTTTCTGTACTATACATTTAATAAAGTTGAATTACTAAAGCAGGAGGTTTATAAGCACTAAAATATAACAAAAAAATAATATGTAAAAGATAGACAATGGCAGCCAAGCTAGAGACAGAAATGCTAATTGCCAAAGAGTAAAACAAACCTTAAAATGTTCTTCATTTATGTAATTGGTAAAAATGTTAAACCTGAAAGTGTTGGCCTTTTAAAGAATGATGAGGGAGGGGTTGTAGAGAACGATGAGGAAAGGTGTTGATTTCCAACGTTAATCTGTTTTCCCTTAGTCCAAACAACAGCAGAATAATGGGGTATTTCTGCCCCTGTGTACTGGTAGGAAAGATGTAACTTTTACTTTAATAATAATTACTTAATTAAACCTGCCCTACAATAAAGGCTAGCTAGCCAGAACCTATTGTATAATTAACAGGTACTAAATAAGTGAGGGAGACTTGTGCTGCTGTTGGGACAAAGAACATCCTACCAGCAGCACAATAATGAGGAAGTATCCCAATAGGGAGATACCTCTTATACAGAACTCTGCACAGACCGCCCAAAGGCAGTACTTTCCGATATCCAGGCAGACAACCTATAGTGGTCGAAGAATGATGAAAGTGAGCTCAAAGAACATATCTTTTCTGGCCAAAAGGTGGAAACTGGGCAGGTAAAATGAGCACTAACAAAACTTAGTGGATCTAGGCCCTGGGATGAAAAGGAAAGAGAAGTTTATTTTCTAATCCAGCTGCTCAAAGTAGGCTCTGAAACTTTAGACCCTTTGTTTCTGCCAGAAAAATGAACCAAAATGTTCACATCGTTGCTGAATTTTAGTCTTCTGCCTACAGTGCCTTGAAAAGTTATTTACACCCCTTGAACGTTTACACATTCTTTCATGTTACACCCACAAACTTTAAATGTATTTTATTGGGCTTTTGTGTGATGGACCAACAGAGTAATGTGGGAAGTGAAAAGAAAATGTTTTTTTTTTTTCAATAAATAAAAATCTGAAAAGTATGGCATTTATTTGTATTCAGCCCCCTGAGTCAATACTTTATACGATCACCTTTTGTTTCAATTACAGATGCAAGTCGTTTGGTGTATGTCTCTACCAGCTTTGCACATATAGTGGCTGAAATTTTTCCAATTCTTCTTTGCAGAATAGCTCATGCTCAGTCAGATTGGATGGAAAGCGTCTGTGAACAGCACAATGAACAGATTCACAATGGGACGTAGGTCTGGACTTTGACTGGGCAAATCTAACACATGAATATGCTTTGATCTAAACCAGTGGTGCCCAACCATTTTTTATCTGAGGGATGCACTAGACATGGAATAAATTTTGCAGGCCGGAACCACGTAGCTTTGCCAGAAAGAAAAGCAATACATCATGTGGTGAAAATCTGCAAACCTTTCTTCAAAATTTTCACTTAACAGCTTGAGAAGCTTGTTTTTGCTCTGCAGCTTTAGATTGAGTTAATTTAAATACGCAATCAAATCGTCCAAGATTGCTAAATCCCAGAGTCATGATGGATCCCTATTCGCTAATCTCGGGAAGCTGTTTGTATTTTTTTTTTAGTCATGAAGATATCAATCTCATATCTCAGCGTTTCAACACTTTGCTTCGACTCAGCCAGCAGACTTCACTGTGAAAAACAACATCTTCATGTTCAGATTCAACTTCAATGAGAAATTCTTTGAAAGTCCTGTGATTTAGTGCATGTGATCGTATGAAGTTTACACATTTAACAACAACCTTGTTCCAAGTTCAACTGCTTCCCGCAGAGATTTTGTTGGTGAATTATGTAGTGGAGCTCCAGTGGTGGAAAACCATTGGATTCTATCCCTATTCTAGCTACCAAACCACTGTGCCGCCTAACCATGCTTCTTGCACCATATGTAGTCACTCCTATTAGTGAGGTGAGACAACCCCTTTGTTTTATTTATTAAAATTAAACACTATTATAAGCCACTTCTTAACCCCTTCAGGACCCTGCCATTTTTCACCTTAAAAGGTTGTTTTTTGGAAATTTGACATCTCACTTTGTGGTAATAACTTTGGAACGCTTTTACTTATCCAAGCCATTCTGATATTTTCTCGTGACGCATTGTACTTTATGATAGTGGTAAATTTCAGTCAATATTTTTATATTTAAAAAAAAAAGACAAAATTTACAAAAAAATTGAAATATTTGCAACTTTCGAAATTTCAATTTCTCTGCTTTTAAAACCGATAGTGATACTTCATATAATAGTTATTACTTTACATTTCCCATATGTCTACTATGTTTGGATCATTATGTGAATGCCATTTTATTTTTTGGGGATGTTAGAAGGCTTTGAAGTTTAGAAGCAAATCTTGAAATTTTCCCCACACGTCCACAACGGCACCACCTGGAGGATATCCCGCCTTCTCAGGGACAGGAAACAACTGTGAGATCAGCCAATAAAAGGCCCCCTCCTTCTTACCTCTCCAGTTGTTTCCTGTCCCTCTGAAGAGCAGGATTGTGGATCAGCGTTGCGCATGGCATTATTGGTTTGTACTCCCGGCTTGCTGGAGGGAGCGCGGGGCAAGTGATGAAAGCTCCTCCCTCCTCTCTGTGTAAATCCGGCGCGTGCTGGTAACCCCGGGCTTTCCGTCCTGATGCCTCGAGAAGACCTCTATGTTCTACTGAGGAGACAGAGTCTCTATTAAGAACCATAAAAGCCACAATCAACTTGGAAGAACCTAAAGAGCCATTATCGGTTCAAGACAAGATGTTCGCGGGTCTTGCGGACAGGAAAAGGCGAGTATTCCTGGTCCATAATAATATAAAGACCCTGAATGGAAATGAACCTGAAAAAAGACAAGCCGCTTCCAGAATGTTCAAAAGGAAATACCCATTTGCGGAAGAAGACTCAGCTTCCTGGAACAAAACCCCTAAAGTCGACGCCCCTGTGGCTAGGATCTCCAAAAAAATCAGCAATACCCTTTGAAGATCTAGGGGGGTGATCAGCAATACCCTTTGAAGATGACAGGGGGGTGATCACCCCATATTAGACTCCCTGATCACCCCCCTGTAAGGCTCCATTCAGACGTCCGTATGTGTTTTGCGGATCTGCAAAACACATACGGACGTCTGAATGGAGCCTTACAGGGGGGTAATCACCCCATATAGACTCCCTGATCACCCCCCTGTCATTGATCACCCCCCTGTAAGGCTCCATTCAGACGTCCGTATGTGTTTTGCGGATCCGCAAAACACGGACACAGCGGATCCGCAAAACACAGACACCAGGAATGTGCTTTCCGCATTTTGCGGATCCGCACATTGCCAGAACTATATAGAAAATGCCTTTTCTTGTCTGCAATTGCGGACAAGAATAGGACATGTTCTATAGGCTCTACAAAAAACGCAGTGTTCGCCCGATCAGGCCTGTTCTTGTGCGCACACTTGCGTTCAGTCCGCCCCACCGCAGTGACAGAATATTTTTTTTTCTGATCACTGCAAAAACACCATATTATCGCTGCCGCGCTGTAAAAAGATCACTTTTGAGGGGCATGGCGAGTTCATAGAAGATTTTTTATTTTTTGTCACAAGTTAGCAGAAATAGATTTTTTTGTTTTTGTTTTTTGTTTTTTCTTACAAAGTCTCATATTCCACTAACTTGTGACAAAAAATAAAATCTCACATGAACTCACTATACCCCTCACGGAATCCAAATGCGTAAATTTTTTTAGACATTTATATTCCAGACTTCTTCTCACGCTTTAGGGCCCCTAAGATGCCAGGGCAGTATAAATACCCCACAAGTGACGCCATTTCGGAAAGAAGGCACCCCAAGGTATTTCGTGAGGGGTATGGCGAGTTCATGTAAAATTTTATTTTTTGTCACAAGTTAGTGGAATATGAGACTTTTTGTAAGAGAAAAAAAAAATCATTTTACGCTAACTTGTGCCAAAAAAAAAATATTCTAGGAACTCGCCATGCCACTCACGGAATACCTTGGGGTGTCTTCTTTCCAAAATGGGGTCACTTGTGGAGTATTTATACTGCCCTGGCATTTTAGGGGACCTAAAGCGTGAGAATTAGTTTGGAATCCAAATGCGTAAAAAATGCCCTGTGAAATCGTAAAGATTCTCATTGGAATTTGGGCCCCTTTGCGCACCTAGGCTGCAAAAAAGTGTCACACATGTGGTATCGCCGTACTCAGGAGAAGTAGGGCAATGTGTTTTGGGGTGTATTTTTACATATACCCATGCTGGGTGAGAGGAATATCTCTCTAAATTGACAACTTTGTATAAAAAAAATTGAAATGTTGTCATTTACAGAGATATTTCTCTCACCCAGCATGGGCATGTGTAAAAAGACACCCCAAAACACATTGCCCGACTTCTCCTGAGTACGGCGATACCACATGTGTGACACTTTTTTGCAGCCTAGGTGGGCAAAGGGGCCCACATTCCAAAGAGCACCTTTAGGATTTCACAGGGCATTTTTTACACATTCTGATTTCAAACTACTTCTCACGCATTAGGGCCCCTAAAATGCCAGGGCAGTATAACTACCCCACAAGTGACCCCATTTTGGAAAGAAGACACCCCAAGGTATTTCGTGATGGGCATAGTGAGTTCATGGAAGTTTTTATTTTTATTCACAAGTTAGTGGAATATGAGACTTTGTAAGAAAAAATAAATAAAAAAAAATCATCATTTTCCGCTAACTTGTGACAAAAAATAAAAACTTCCATGAACTCACTATGCCCATCAGCGAATACCTTAGGGTGTCTACTTTCCGAAATGGGGTAATTTGTGGGGTTTTTCTACTGTCTGGGCATTGTTGAACCTCAGGAAACATGACAGGTGCTCAGAAAGTCAGAGCTGCTTCAAAAAGAGGAAATTCACATTTTTGTACCATAGTTTGTAAACGCTATAACTTTTACCCAAACCATTTTTTTTTTACCCAAACATTTTTTTTTATCAAAGACATGTAGAACAATAAATTTAGAGAAAAATTTATATAGAAATGTAGTTTTTTTAGAAAAATTTTACAACAAAGTGAAAAATTTCATTTTTTTGCAAAAATTTCGGTAAATTTCGATTAATAACAAAAAAAGTAAAAATGTCACCAGCAGTGAAATACCACCAAATAAAAGCTCTATTAGTGAGAAGAAAAGAAGGTAAAATTCATTTGGGTGGTAAGTTGCATGACCGAGCAATGAACCGTGAAAGTAGTGTAGGTCAGAAGTGTAAAAAGTGGTCTGGTCATTAAGGGTGTTTAAGCTAGGGGTGCTGAGGTGGTTAAAGACCCCATGGATAAGAAGTGCGAGTCGCTCCTTAAAAAAACTTCGGGGCCCTCCACTGCCATTTTAAGACCTGGAATCTCGGCGACCTATACAGCCAGGACCTTGTCCTTGTGGTTGGGACATTTGTAAAGAACACATTGAGGGTCGGTACTCCCAGGGAAGATATTCTGGCTTCCATCCCGATGTTAAAGCAAGCCTCCAATTTCCTGGCAGATGTCTCGGCTGATATTGTAAAGTTATTAGCAAAAACGGCCGCCCTATCCAACGCATCTCACAGAACTATCTGGCTATGGTCCTGGTCTGGCAATACAGCGTCTAAAAATAAATGATGTTCCTTGCCGTGCGAGGGCGATCGGGTATTTGGCACTGCACTTGATGATATTCTTGAAAAAGCGGTGGTATAGTAAGGACCAGCACTCGCTTCAGTAATAATTTCAAATAGATTTAATGGTCACATACAAATGATAAGTGACGCGTTTCGGCTACTGTGAGCCTTTGTCAAAACATCATTCTTGAAAAAGCATCAGACAGGAAAAAAGGTTTCCCAATGGAATCTAAATTTTACCATCAAAGGCGCTCCTTTCGTCCCCAGAGACGTAATAGAAGAAGAAAAAAGAATCAGCTTCTTCATGGCAGACCTCTAAAGGAAAAGGTTTCCTCTTTAACCCTGACAAGTCTGCTCGCCCTTCTTCCCAATGACGCCAGGGGAGCGGTTGGGGGGAGACTGAAACACTTTCACTCAGTCTGGGAAAATATTCAGGCTTCTCCCTGGGTACTCGCTGTCATAAAAGAAGGGTATCGTTTTGGAGTTCTCGCATCCCCCTCCAGACAGATACATGGAAAACTCCAGACTAGAAGGAGAAGATCAGAAGGCAATGGACCAACAGATTTCTTTCCTCCTAAAGAAGGAAGCCATAGTTCCTGTACCAGTAGAAGAGCAGGGGACAGGTTTTTATTCTCCAATCTTCCTAGTGAGGAAGCCAAACGGAACCTTCAGGGCAATAATCAATCTGAAAATGTTAAACAAATATATTGTTTACAAAAAATTCAAGATGGAAACGATAAGATCAGTTATCAATCTACTGTCAAAGGACTGTTTTATGATAACGTTAGACCTTACAAATGCTTATCATGTCCCTATTCAGTTTCTGAGGACGGCAGTGTGGTTCCAGGGGACCCTCCATCATTTCCAGTTTCAGGTTCTGCCGTTTGGCCTCTGCTCACCCCCAAGGGTCTTTACGAAAATCATGGCAGAAGTTGCAAAGTTTATTCATCTGGCAGAAATCCTGTTCATCCCATACTTGGATGACTTCCTGATTGCAGCTCCATCACAAATTCTTCAGTATCAGCTTCAGAAAATACTGGTCACCCTTGCAGACCTGGGCTGGATTATAAATCGACAAAAATCCTGTCTTCTTCCGTCACAGAAGAGAATTTTTCTAGGAGTATTGCTGGATTCTTAAGTGATGACGTCCTTCCTTCCGGTTCAGAAGAAACAAAATCTAGTCTCCAACATCAGGAAATTCCAGAGACAAAAAGTAACCTCATTTAGGGAGATAATGACTATTCTAGGGCTCTTGACCTCTACGATTCCATCAGTAAAATGGGCCCAGTCCCACTCAAGAATTCTCCAAGCCTTTCTGTTGGAAAAATGGGGAAAAAAAACAATCTTAACCCCTTAAGGACTTAGGACGTACCGTTGCGCTTGCGCTCTGTTTCCCGAGTCCTTAAGGACCCAGGGTGTACCGGTACGTCCTGTGTAGTTTTGATCACTGCCGCACGACCGGCATTGATCGGAACAGGGTGCCTGTTGAAATCATTCAGCAGGCACCCTGTGACAATGCCTAGGGGGGCCTGTGACCCCCCCCGCATTGCCGATCGCTACCAACCGCAGGTCAATTCAGACCTGCGGTTTTTAGCGCTTATGCAAGTTTCTGATCCCTGCGGTCCGTGACCGCAGGGATCAGAAACCTCAAAGTGCCTATATTTTTGAAAGTTAAACCCCCCTGCAGCCCTCTGTGTTTTGTGCCTGCGGGCACAGCGGGGGGGGGGGGGGGGGGGGGGCGATTGCGGGCAGTGCGGGAGGCGGGCGGGAGGCGCGCGACAGTGTGGGGGGCGGGTGCGCAATCTTCCGCCCGCCCCCGTTTATTTTCAGGATGGCCGAGCGGTTGAATCAGAGTGTCAGCTCATTGCTGACACTCCGATTCAAACGGCAGACATCTGTGCAGATGTCCGCCGTTTTAACCCCTTCCATGCCGTGGTCCGTAGGGATCGCTGTATGGAAGAGGTCAAGAGGGAGGGAGCCCCCTTCCCTCTCCCATCGGGGGGCTGCTGTGCCTTTGCAGCCCCCGGACAGGATGGGGTGACAGAGGGAGGGAGCCCTCCTCCCTCCCCTTCCCCGTCTGCTCAGTTGTGGCAGACGGGGAAGGTTCCCATGGCAACAGGACGCCTTCTCAGGCATCCTGCTGTCCATGGTGCTGAACAGATCTGTGCTAAAGGCAGAGATCTGTTCAGATAAAGTGTGAGTGAAATACAGTGCAGTACACTATATAGTGTACTGTACTGTATTATACAGACATCAGACCCACTTGATCTTAAAGAACCTAGTGGGTCTGGGTAAAAAAAAAATGTTAAAGTGAAAAAAAGTAAAAATAAAAAAAACACAATTATCCCTGATTGAAAATTAAAAAAATAAAATTCCCTACACATGTTATATATCACCGCGTCCGTAACGACCCGATCTATAAAACGGTCATGTTACATTTCTCGCACGGTGAACGCCATAAAAAATAAAAACTGATGAAATTTTGCTCACCTTACTTCCAAAAAAAGTTATAAAAGTGATCAAAAAAGTCGTATGTACGCCCAAATAGTACCATTCAAACCGTCGTCTCATCCTGCAAAAAATGAGACCCTAACTAAGACAATCGCCCAAAAAATGTATTGTGTAAAACTTAAATAAATAAAAAAAAAGTAAACATATTAGGTATCCCTGCGTCCGTAACATCCTGTTCTATAAAAATAGTACATAATAAAAAATAAAAACGGTGCCAAAACACGTATTTTTGGGCAAATTTTCCATTTTAATCCATTTTTTTCCTGTAACAAAGCAAGGGTTAACAGCCAAACAAAACTCAATATTTATTGCCCTGATTCTTTAGTTTACAGAAACACCCCATTTGTGGTCGTAAACCTCTGTATGGGCACACAGCAGGGCGCAGAAGGAAAGGAATGCCATATGGATTTTGGAAGGCAGTTTTTGCTGGACTTGTTTTTTGACACCATGTCCCATTTGAAGCCCCCCTGATGCACCCCTAGAGTAGAAACTCCAAAAAGTGACCCCATTTAAGAAACTACACCCCTCAAGGTATTCAAAACTGATTTTACAAACTTTGTTAACCCTTTAAGTGTTCCACAAGAGTCAATGGCAAATGGAGATGAAATTTCAGAATTTCTATTCTTTGTTACTTTGCTTCACAAAAAGTGTATGTACCCTAAAATAGTACCAAAAAACTGCCACCTTATCCCGTAGTTTCCAAAATGGGGTCATGTTTTTGGAGTTTCTACTCTAGGGGTGCATCAGGGGGCTTCAAATGGGACATGGTGTAAATAAACCAGTCCAGCGAAATCTGCCTTCCAAAAACCACACAGCGTTCCTTTCCCTCTATGCCCGGACGTGGGGCCGTAGAGTGGTGTACGACCACATATCTGGTGTTTCTGTAAACCGCAGAGTCAGGGCAATAAATATAGAGTTTTGTTTGGCTGTTAACCCTTGCTTTGTAAGTGGAAAACATTGATTAAAATGGAAAATTTGGCAAAAAATTAATATTCTGAAATTTCATCTCCATTTGCCATCAACTCTTGGGGAACACCTAAAGGGTTAACAAAGTTTGTAAAATCAGTTTTGAATACCTTGAGCGGTGTAGTTTCTAGAATGGGGTCACTTTGGGTGGTTTCTATTATGTAAGCCTCACAAAGTGACTTCAGACCTGAACTGGTCCCTAAAATGTGGGTTTTTGAAAATTTCAGAAAATTTTCAAGATTTGCATCTAAACTTCTAAGCCTTGTAACGTCCCTAAAAAATAAAATGGCATTCCCAAAATGATCCAAACATAAAGTAGACATACGGGGAATGTAAACTAATAGCTATTTTTGGAGGTATTACTATGTATTATATAAGTAGAGAAATTGAAACTTGGAAATTTAAAAAATTTTCCAACATTTTGGTAAATTTGGTTTTTTTTTTAAATAAAAATGATTTTTTTTTACTCCATTTTACCAGTGTTATGAAGTACAATATGGGACAAAAAAACAATCTCAGAATGGCCTGGATAAGTAAAAGCGTTAAAGTTATCACCACATAAAGTGACACTGGTCAGATTTGCAAAAAATAGCCAAATCCTTAAGGTGAAATAGAGTCCTTAAGGGGTTAAAACCAGAAAATTCCATTGCATGTAAAAATCTCTCTATCCTGGTGGACAAACCAGACAAATCTCGCCAGGGGGGTGGAATGGCGACAAACAGACCAGTTAGTCATCACAACCGATGCCAGGGAACAGGGCTGGGGAGCACATATGGAAACAGCCATGAAGCAGGGCCTTTGGAAGATAGAGCTTCAGCAAGCTTCCTCCAATATGCGGGAACTAAGTGTGGTCTGGGAAGTCCTAAAAGCCTTTGCTCCCTCAACTCATCTGAGGAACGTAAAAATTCTCTCGGACAACTCTGCTACACTGGCCAGCCTGAACAAGCAGGGGGGAACGAGAAGTCGCTCACTATCCTTAGTGGCAGGAAAGATCCTTGGTTGGGCGGAGAAAAACCTGTTGTACCTATCAGCAGCCCACATACAAGGGAAAGAAAATCTGCTAGCAGACTTCCTGAGCAGGGACCAACTAAAAGAGGGAGAATGGAGGCTAAATCTACAAGTCTTCAGTCGGATTTGTGCCAGAGGGGGCACTCCAAAAGTCGACTTATTCGCCTCAAGGAAAAACAGACAAGTATCAAATTTTTGCTCCCTATCCATTCTATACCAACCCCTGAAAGTGGACACCTTATCAACATCTTGGCCCCAGGGACTTCTATATGCCTTCCCGCCTTTCCCTCTGATACCAAAGGTCATAACCAAGGTCATAGAGGAGAAAGCTCAAATAATCTTGATAACTCCTTTCTGGCCCAGGAGGGCATGGTTCCCAGTACTAAAGAGCCTGGCAGGGGAAGACTTTTGGATCCTCCCACTCCTTCCGGATCTTCTACTCCAGGGTCCAGTGGTTCATCCCAGGGTCTCCCAACTCCGCTTAACGGCTTGGAAGCTGAAAGAAGCATCCTGAGAGATAAAGGGTTTTCAAATTCTGTAATCACTACTCTGTTACAGAGCAGAAAGCCAGTTACATCTAAAATCTACCTGAGATCCTGGGAATCTTTCCTACGGTTTGTAGGGGGTACGTGGGATCCTTCTATGGCTCCAGATATTGCCCTAATCCTGGACTTCCTACAAGCTGGACTCGACAAAGGTTTGTCTGTAGGATCAGAAAAATAAATTATTCCATAACCTTGACATAAGAAGGTACGTACTTCAATATCTGGAAGCCACAAAAGATCTAAGAAATTCTAACCAACTGTTAGTACAGTATCTGGGACTTCATCAAGGGAAGGTGGCTAGCAAAGCTTCCATTTCCAGATGGATTAAAGCTTGCATCGTTCTAGCTTATGAGACTGAGGGTGTTACTCCTCCGCCTATGCTGAAGGCTCACTCCACTAGAGCAATAGAAGCATCTTGGGCTGAAGGAGCCTCAGCCTCTCTGAAAGAAATCTGTCGGGCTGCTACCTGGTCTAGCCCTTGTACCTTTTTCAAACATTATAGACTTGACATCTCTTCCAACAAGGACTTATCCTTCGGCCGCAAGATCTTATCTGCGGTTGTCCTACCCTAATATGTTTCCTCTGTTATTCCTCCAGGTGGTGCTGTTGTGGAGGCGTGGGGAAAAGACTAAAATTACTCTTACCGGTAATTGGATTTTCCTTTTAGCCTCCACAACGGCACGAGGATTTCCCACCCTAAATAGAAAGAAAAATAGATTTATGTGTGTGTGTGTGTGTGTGTATATATATATTTTTTTGTTTTGTTTTGTTTACTATTCTTATTTTGTTTTTGTTTAAAAGCCTTATTTTCTGAGGCAAGTCTGCCTTATCCTTATATATGTTTGTGAACTTTATTAAATGTTTGTCATCTACTTCTGAGTCCTAGGTTATTAACTGGAGAAGAAAGAGGGAGGGGGCCTTTTATTGGCTGATCTCACAGTTGTTTCCTGTCCCTGAGAAGGTGGGATATCCTCCAGGTGGTGCCGTTGTGGAGGCTAAAGGAAAATACAATTACCGGTGAGAGTAATTTTAGTCTTTTTCCGAAAATTTCCAAAACCCACTTTTTTAAGGACCAGTACAGTTATGAAGTCACTGTGGGGCTTACATAATAGTAACCACTAGTGTTGAGCGAGCATGCTCGGCCGAATACCTGTTCGGCCGAGTACCGCATGTGCTTGAGCGCCATGCTCAGGTCTCCCCACATGTTTCGCAGCTTCTAAGCAGCCAATAAACATGCAGGTAAGTACTTCCATCACTGTAATGCCAGTATCCATGTTGTCTACTGGCATTACAGTGATTGACTGGCCGGAACGTGTCATCGGGTGCTATATAGCACCCGATGATGCGGGTTCGGCTAATTGTGAGTCAGGGAGAGCTGCGCTTAGGAAGGGACAGATAGTGTAGGGATTGTGATCGCACTTTTAAGGACTATTGTGTGTGGTGGCAGCAATATAATTTAGCCAGCAACATTTTTTTGGGATACTTTACAATACTTTTTCGATAGAGGGTATCTGCAGTGACTTGTGACATCTGTGCTGCAATACTTTGTGTGTCAGGGCCAGATATTGGGAAAAATATTACTGACAACAAATATATATATATTTTTTTCCATAATTTATCCACACTATAAACTGTGCCTGCAGTGAGTTGTCACATCTGTGCTGCAATAGCGTGTGTCAGGGCAAGATATTGGGAAAAATATTTGCGAAAACGATAATTTTTTCCATAATTTATCCACATTAATGCTATAAACTGTGTCTGCAGTGAATTGTCACATCTGCGCTGCAATAGCTTGTGTCAGGGTCGGATATTGGGAAAAAATATTAGCGAAAACAATGATTTTTTCCATAATTTATCCACATTTTTTCCTATAAACGGTGTCTGAATTGTCACATCTGCGCTGCAATAGCGTGTGTTAGGCTAGTTTCACACCTGCGTTAGGTGCGGATCCGTCTGGTATCTGCACAGACGGATCCGCACCTATAATGCAAACGCTTGTATCCGTTCAGAACGGATCCGTTTGCTTTACCATGAACAAGCAGCGTTTTGGTGTCCGCCTCCAGAGCGGAATGGAGGCTGAACAGAGGCAAACTGATGCATTCTGAACGGATCCTTATCCATTTAGAATGCATTGGGGCTAAACTGATCCGTTTTGGGCCACTTGTGAGAGCCTTGAAACGGATCTCACAAGCGGACCCAGAAACGCCAGTGTGAAAGTAGCCTTACCAGTTATAACTTGATAGAACATGATAAGGAATTTGGAGAGCAATTTTGATAGTCCATTTAGCATCATATGAAGGTTTTCACACTCTAGGCATGATTGTCACTGATCAAATTAAATGAACTTAGTCCTTTAACAAAGCTTTTAGCTTGAGTATCACAAGTAGCAGATTCCTAAGCTTCACGGAGGTGTTTTGTGGCAATCCAATGGAATAGCTTTTTCAGGAAAAACAAAACAAAACCTAGGCCGTACATAGGCGCTAAATATCTCCTTCTTGAACTCCTAGCTATTCTAACTCTAAATCACTTACTGAAGCTCTTCAGCACTCGCTCTCATTTGAGCTCAGTTCTCCATTTTTGATGCCAGACCTTCTGTCACAGACCTCCTTTCTGTGTGGACAGACCTTTCTTGCTGTGAGCTTTACCTCTGGAGCTGTCTATGAACAGGTGTGCTACAGGTACTCTTTACCCTTGTCTTGGGTCACTCTCCAGTGCCCTCTATCTTCACACATTTTCCAGAATATAACACAGATTTCTTTACCTCCAATTCTATATCACTAAATACTCTAAAAAACTTCCCGTTAACTTCTGGATTAAAGATATCTTATTCTTTCCTATTGCTACACCAAAGTTGGTGATTATAGCTAACCTACCGTATTTTCCGGCGTATAAGACGACTGGGCGCATAAGACGACTCCCAACTTTTCCATTTAAAATATAGGGTTTGGGCTATACTCGCCATATAAGACTACCCCTCCCTGCCCAGCCTTCCCTGTTTCCAAGACGATCTTCTCCAGTCCAGGGAACTGACCATGGCAGCCAGGGCTTCAGTAGCTTCAGTAGCATCCTGGCTGCCATGGTAATCATCTTTTTTCTTTTCACATTCCCAGTTTCCCACATAGGAACTACTAGGAGCTGGGAAAAGATGGTGGGTCCATGCCATGAGGGATCTGTGGATGGCACTGTTATGGAGGGGATCTGTGGATGGCACTGTTATGGAGGGGATCTGTGGATGGCACTGTTAAGGAGGGGATCTGTGGATGGCACTGTTATGGAGGGGATCTGTGGATGGCACTGTTATGGAGGGGATCTGTGGATGGCACTGTTATTGGGGGGAAATATTTGGATGGCACTGTTATTGGGGGGGGGAAATCTGTGGATGGCACTGTTATTGGGGGGATCTGTTGATGGCACTGTTATTGGGGGTGGATCTGTGGATCACACTGTTATGGGAGGGGGATCAGTGGATGACACTATATAGCCTCTTATGCTATATGTGTCATCCACAGATCCACCCCATGACAGTGTCATCCACTGATTCCCCTCTCTATAACAGTCTCATCCACAGATCCCCCTCCCCAATAACAATGCCATCCACAGATCCCCCTCCCCGCAGCTCACAGGAGTATACATTTATAAGCTGTAATCCGTAACTTTAACTTGAAATCAGCGCTCATCTCTTTACTACCTTACTCTCAGCTCCAGTAACAGGCAATGTGGGAGGCAGCGCTCACTCACGGACATCACACGCCTGTGCCGCTTAGTGGGAGGAGCAGGCGCGTGATATCAGTGAGTGAGCGCCGCCCGCACTGCCTGTTACCGGAGCTGAGAGTAAGGTAGTAAAGAGATGAGTGGAGTAAAGTTAAAGTTACGGATTACAGTTTATAAATGTATACTCCTGTGAGCGGCGGGGCCCTGTATATTCTCACCATGGGAACGCCTGGGGGTTAGAATATACCACGACCCCCGACTTTTGAAAAGAATTTCTAGTGTTAGAAAGTCGTCTTATACCATTCATTTACCATATTATATTTAAACATAATATAAATGTTTATATATTATTGAAAATATTATCCGAATACAAAATCCTTTATGTAAGTGTAACATTTTTATCTTTATTCATTCTGTCATGTATCTTTGTGTATAATTATGGAATTTTTATTAATATAAATTATATGGAGTAATTAAATTGATCACACAAAAATATCTTTCCACAGTAAAACCAAATCTTTACCTTTATAATAAAGTAATATTCTGCATGAGATATGATATATTACTCTATTAAATATCATTGTATTCTTCTTCTTTAAAATATAACACAGCTATAAATATAAACCTTTGTTTAGGAAAGCAACAAATATGTATTAACATAATCCCTATAGCTGGATATGCTTTCCAATATTGTTGACCTTAATATTTAAATGACCATTAATAAGGTTCAATTCCCATCACTGATCCAGGATTAACTCCTTCCATATTAGGAACCTCTCTAGACGTAAAGAAGAAGGGTGGGAGACCATATTGGTGATGTAAAACATCGGAGAGACAAACCGGTAGCTAGGCATATCCTAGAAGAGGCGTGCTGGGCTTGTAAGAAAGGCTGGCTGGGCACTGCAGGGGAAGGGGGGTGTTACTGGGCGCTAGAGCAGAGTAATAACGCCCCTCTGGGCACCTTGAGACTTAATTTGCATATCAGAAAAATCGCTTTTTAATAAGAATGAAAAGTTTAATAAAAGAAAGACACATGTAGGTAAGAAGGTATTTTATTGCACATTGCTATGTTAAAGGTCTTCTGTCACCCCACTAAACAGTTTTTTTTTTTTTTTTGTGTGTACTTATAATCCCTATACTGCGATTTATCCATACATAATGTGATTAATCATTTTGGTTCAGTAGATTCTGCTAAAAACGTACTTTTATAATATGTAAATTACCTTGCTACCAGCAAGTAGGGCGGCTACTTGCTGGTAGCAGCCGCATCCTCCTTTCATAATGACGCCCCCTCCTCATGTTGATTGACAGGGCCAGCGGACGGGATCTTTCTCTGGCTGGCCCTGTCTGCTATCAAGATCTCGCGCCTGCACCGTAACGGTATTCAATCGGCCCAGGCGCACTGAGAGGCGGACACTCGCTCGGCCGCTCCATCCTCAATGCGCCTGCGCCGATGACATCACATCTACACCCGATGCAGGTGCATTGAGGATGGAGCGGCCGAGCGAGTGTCCTCTCAGTGCGCCTGCGCCGACTGAAGACAGGTACGGCGCAGGCGCCAGATTTTGAATGCAAACAGGGCCAGCAGAGAAAGATCCCGTTCGCTGGCCCTGTCAATCAACATGCAGAGGGGGCGTCATTATGATAGGAGGATGCGGCTGCTACCAGCAAGTAACCGCCCTACTTGCTGGTAGACAGGTAATTTACATATTATAAAAGTCCGTTTTTAGCAGAATCTACTGAACCAAAATGATTAATCACATTATGTATGGATAAATCGCAGTATAGAGATTATAAGTACACAAAAAAAAAACTGTTTAGTGAGGTGACAGAAGCCCTTTAACGGTTTTATATGGTCAAAATAGGTGACAGATTCCCTTTAAACTATATATGCACAGCATATGTGCATTTGTGACAGTCAAATACAAGCTTGAAATACTGCAATTATATTCTGGGTTCAAAAATATCACCCATTTTTTGCAAGACCCTACATCTGTGGCATTTGCAGCATTTGTCAGTGTGAAATACAAGCTTGAAATACTGTAATAATTTTCTGGCTTTAAAAAAGCACCCATTTTTGGCAATATCCTACATGTGGGGCCTATGCTGCATTTGTTAGTGTAAAATATAAGCTTGAAATACTGCAATAATTTTCTGGGTTTTAAAAATCACCCTTTTTGGGCAAAATACTAAATTTGCAGCCTTTACTGCATCTGTCAGTGTGAAATACAAGCGTTAGATACTACTGTTATATTCTGCTATTAAAAAAACATCAATTTTGGGCAAAATACAAAATTTGCTGCGTTTGCTGCATCTGTCATTGTTAAATACAAGCTTGAAATACTGCAATAATTTTCTGGGTTTAAAAAAGCACCCATTTTTGTCAATACCCTATATCTGGGGCCTATGCTGCATTTGTCAGTGTGAAATATAAGCTTGAAATACTGCAATCATTTTCTGGGTTTTAAAAAACACCCTTTTTGGGCAAAATACAAAATTTCCAGCCTTTGCTGCATCTGTCAGTGTGAAATACACGCGTTAGATACTGCTTTTATATTCTGTTATAAAAAAAAACACCCATTTTGGGCCAAATACTAAATTTGCGGCCTTTGCTGTATTTGTCAGTGTGAAATACACATGTTAGATACTGCTGTTATATTGTGTTATTAAAAAAACACCAATTTTGAGCAAAATACTACATTTGTGGCCTTTGCTGCATCTGTCAGTGTGAAATACACGCGTTAGATACTGTTGTTATATTCTATTCTGACTCAGATTGTAAGTAATAGCTATTTATCCCTAGTGAGACCTCTATGCCTGGCCTGTAAAAGCAGATATAATCACTGCGGACAATCCTTATCAGATAGCTTGAACTAGTTTATCCGTGTAAGTTGCTTTATTCTGTAGCCAGATAACAGAGTACAGCAGAACAGATGGATTGTGGTGTTGTGCGGTCAAAAGATGATGCTTTTGCAAGCTTGCATGAGAATACAAGTGTACCTGCTGAATCCTAGGAGCAGAATGAATATACAGGAAGTGAGGTACAAAGAAATGAATGACAGATGAACAGAAAAACGAAGTGCATTACCAAAAACGGCCACTAGATGGGAGCATATGACCAAATATAGAATATATAAATGGTTAAACGAATTAAACTACAGGGTGGGCCATTTATATGGATACACCTTAATAAAATGGGAATGGTTGGTGATATTAACTTCCTGTTTGTGGCACATTAGTATATGTGAGGGGGGAAACTTTTCAAGATGTGTGGTGACCATGGCGGCCATTTTGAAGTCGGACATTTTGAATCCAACTTTTGTTTTTTCAATAGGAAGAGGGTCATGTGACACATCAAACTTATTGGGAATTTCACAAGAAAAACAATGGTGTGCTTTGTTTTAATGTAACTTTATTCTTTTATGAGTTATTTACAAGTTTCTGACCACTTATAAAATGTGTTCAATGTGCTGCCCATTGTGTTGGATTGTCAATGCAACCCTCTTCTCCCACTCTTCACACACTGATAGCAACACCGCAGGAGAAATGCTAGCACAGGCTTCCAGTATCCGTAGTTTCAGGTGCTGCACATCTCGTATCTTCACAGCATAGACGATTGCCTTCAGATGATACGAGATGTGCAGCACCTGAAACTACGGATACTGGAAGCCTGTGCTAGCATTTCTCCTGCGGTGTTGCTATCAGTGTGTGAAGAGTGGGAGAAGAGGGTTGCATTGACAATCCAACACAATGGGCAGCACATTGAACACATTTTATAAGTGGTCAGAAACTTGTAAATAACTCATAAAAGAATAAAGTTACATTAAAACCAAGCACACCATTGTTTTTCTTGTGAAATTCCCAATAAGTTTGACGTGTCACATGACCCTCTTCCTATTGAAAAAACAAAAGTTGGATTCAAAATGGCCGCCATGGTCACCACCCATCTTGAAAAGTTTCCCCCCTCACATATACTAATGTGCCACAAACAGGAAGTCAATATCACCAACCATTCCCATTTTATTAAGGTGTATCCATATAAATGGCCCACCCTGTATATAAATTTCACTGCGTAGCAGCACATATTCTGTTATTAAAAAAACACCCATTTCGGGCAAGATCCTAAATTTGCGGAGATTGAGGAGGGCGTTGAATAAGGGACGTGGCCCCGGTCGTGGTGCTGATGGTGGAGCTCCTGTTGCCAGGGAGAGGACGTGGTTGATCTGTGCCAGTTACACACACAAGTGAAACACCTCCCTCAGGTGCGAGTAGGCAACAGAACCTTCAGCGTTATTTGGTCGGGCCTAATGCGCCTCTACGAATGGTGAAGCCACAACAAGTACAGGCGATAGTAGATTGGGTTGCTGACAGTGCCTCCAGTTCCTTCACATTGTCTCCCACCCAGTCTCCTGCTGAAAGATCAGAGTTAGCACCTGCAGCCGATGTCCATCAGTCTTTCACCTCACTCCCTTGCAAATCAGCCAAGCAGTCTGAGCCCAATGTCATGCAGCAGTCTCTTCTGCTTTTTGATGACTCTGCTAGCAGGGTTTCCCAGGGCCATTCACATAGCCCCTGCCCCAGAAGTGGAAGAGATTGAGTGCACCGATGCCCAACCACTTATGTTTCAAGATGAGTACATGGGAGGACCACCGCAGCACGTCTCGGATGATGACGAAACACAGGTGCCAACTGTGGCTTTCTGCAGTGTGCAGACCGACAAGGAGGGCAGGGTTGAAGACTGGGTGGAAGATGATGTGGAGGATGATGAGGTCCTCGACCCCACATGGAATAAAGGTTATGCGAGTGACCTGTGTAGTTCGGAGGAAGAGGCGGTGGTCGCACAGAGCCACCAGCACAGCAGAAGAGGGAGCAGTGTGCAAAAGCGGAGCGGCCGTCCCCTAGACAGTACGCCTGATACTGCCCAACGCAGCAAGGGACCGAGCACACCAAAGCCAGTTCCAAGGAGTTACCTGGCGTGGCAGTTCTTCAGACAATGTGCTGACGGCATGACACGAGTGGTTTGCACGCTGTGCAATCAGAGCCTGGAGCAAGGCATAAAGATTCTCAGCCTGAGCACAACCTGCATGACCAGGCATTTAAGTGCAAAGCACGAGCTGCAGTGGAGTAGACACCTCAAAAACCAAGAAAGGTCTCTGGCTCCTCCTGCTTCCTCTTCTGCTGCAGTCTCGGCCTCTTCATCCACCTCTGGAGTGACAGTGCCACCCCGCAAACAGAGGATCTGCCAGCAACACCACCACCTGGGTCACCAAGCTTTTCCACAATGTCCCACGGAAGCGTTCAGCTCTCCATCTCCCAAACACTGGAGCGGAAAATGAAGTACCCCCCTACCCACCCTCAATCCCTGACCCTGAATGCCAGCATTTAAAAATTACTGGCCTTTGAAATTATATCTCCCTAACAGCACACTGGGTAAATGCAGTGGTGGCTGGGCCTGAGGCGGATAGCAGTTTGGCGCATGTCCTTCCACGACCGAGAATTGCAGGGCGCTTCAGTTTGCCTCCGTTTGCTTCCTCCTCCTAATCCGCTTCCTTATCCTCTACCGCCTCCTCATCCGGTCACTGTAACACCTTCACCACCCACTTCAGCACAGCCAGGGGTAAACGACAGCAGGCAGTTTTAAAATGTATCTGTTTGGGGGACAAACCCCACACCACGCAGGAGCTGTGGACGGGCATGGAACAGACCGATGAGTGGTTGGTGCCAGTGAGCCTCAAGCCCAGCTCTGGGACTAGCCGGTTTGACGAACATTCCTTGCCTGGCGCATGTGCTGAATTTGGTGGTGCAGAGGTTCCTTAAAAATTACCCCGATATGTCAGAGCTGCTGCAGAAAGTGCAGGCCGTCTGTGCGTGCATTCGCCATTCACACCCTGCTGCTGCTCACCTGTAAGCGCTGCAGAGTAACTTCCCGCTCACCACCTCATATGCGACGTGCCCACAAGGTGGAACTCCACCTTGCACATGCTGGCCAGACTGTGTGAGCAGCAGCAGGCGATAGTGAAGTTTCAGCTGCAGCACGCATGGGTGAGTCGCTCTGCGGAACAGCACCACTTCACCACCAATGAGTGGGCCTCCATGCGAGACCTATGTGCCTTGTTGCGCTGTTTTGAGTACTCCACCAACATGGCCAGTTCTCAGCGTTACTATCCCACTTCTATGCCTCCTTGAAAAAATGCTTTTGGCGATGATGGAAGAGGATGTGGCACAGGAGGAGGAGGAGGAAGAGGGATAATTTCATAGGGTTTCAGGCCAGTCATTCACAAGTGGCTCTGAGGGTGGGTTCCTGCACCCACAAACACCAGGTACACAATTGTCCAGCCAGGGCACAGTTCTGGAGGATGACTAGGTGGAGGATGAGGAGATGGAGGAGGAGGATCCGTGTTCACAGCAGGGTGGCACCCAAACCAGCTCATGTCCATCACTGGTGCGTGGCTTGGGGGATACAGAGGACACAGATGATATACCTCCCACACAGGACAGCTTGTTGATGCCTCTGGGTAGCCTGGCACACATGAGCGATTACATGCTGCAGCGTCTCCGCAACGACCACCGAGTTGCCCACATTAACTTGTGCTGATTACCGGGTGGCCACGCTGCTGGATCCCCGTTACAAGGACAATGTACCGTCCTTAATTCCATCACTGGAGCGTGATTGTAAGATGCGCGAGTACAAGCGCACGCTGGTTGACTCACTGCTGGTGGCATTCCCACCTGACAGCAGGGGCACAGTGGAAGCACACGGCGAAGGCAGAGGAGGAGAAAGAGGTCGCCAACGCAGCTGGGGCACCACTAGCACCTCAGAAGGCAGGGTTAGCATGGCCAAAATGTGGAAAAGCTTTGTCAGTACGCCACAACAACCAGCACCACCAGCTGATATGGAACGTCTTAGCAGGAGGCAGCATTTCAGCAACATGGTGGAGCAGTATGTGTGCAGATGCCTACACGTACTGAATGACGGGTCTGCCCCCTTCAACTTCTGGGTCTCCAAATTGGGCACATGGCCTGAGCTTGTCCTTTACGCATTGAAGGTGCTGGCCTGCCCTGCAGCCAGTGTATTGTCTGAACGTGTGTTTATCACGGCAAGGGGCGTTATTACAGACAAGCGCAGCCACCTGTCCACAGCCAATGTGGACAAGCTCACGTTCATTAAAATGAACCAGGCATGGATCCGACAGGACTTGTCCGTGCCTTGTGCAGAATACACATGTATACCGGCCTTACCAAGACATTGTTATACTACAGCGCAATTGCCCATTCTTGTATTTTTGATATTTCCCACCGTTTTGGAGTGTACCCTAATTAAAAAAAAAATCTAAATTAAAAATTAAAACCAAAAACCAGTGTTAGCTACCTCCTCCTCCACCGCCGCTTCCACCTACACCGCTGCGTCCACCGCCTCCCAACCTCCTACTCCATATGGATGTCCACCTCATACATCAAGATTTTTTTTTTTTTTGTACGTATTGTATTGTCATTTCACTAATTTGTCTGTTACATTTTCGGGTGAAATTCACAAAGTTTTGGCTGTGATATACCCCTGCTCTACCTAGAAGACAAGTAAACAAATTTCACAAATTTGTCTGTTACATTGTCAGGTGACATTCACCAATTTTTGGCACTGATATACCCCTACTCTACCTAGTGGACCGGTTAATACATTTCACAAATATTTCTGTTACATATTTGTATGACATTAACCAATTTTTGGCTGTGATATACCCCTGCTCTACCTAGTGGACAGGTTAATAAATTTCACAAAATTTTCTGTTACATAGTTGTATGACATTCACCAATTTTTGGCTGTGATATACCCCTGCTCTACCTAGTAGACAGGTTAATACATTTCACTAATTTTTCTGTTACATTGTCGGGTGACATTCACCAATTTTTGGCTGTGATATACCCCTGCTCTACCTAGTGGACAAGGAGATATATTTCACAAAATTTTCTGTTACATAGTTGTATGACATTCACCAATCTTTGGCTGTGATATACCCCTGCTCTACCTAGTAGACAGGTTAATACATTTCACTAATTTTTCTGTTACATTCTTGGGTGACATTTTACCATTTTTGCCGTGAATAAACCCCTGCTCTGCATAGGTGACAGGGCCTGAAATTTTTTAAAATCATCTGTTCCATTGGTGGGTGACATTAACCCATTTCTGGCGATGAAAAATCCCTGCTCTGCATAGGTGACAGGGAATAAATTTTCTAAAATTCGTTTTTAATTGACGCGCGCCACCTCCTTTCATTCGATGCTTCAACTTTAACAACTTGTCCCACATTTCAACTTGATCACATTGCAGCCATTGACCTCCCTTGGATGTGGGGTCCCTTTCTCATGCTCCCTTTTCCGGCGTGGAACCCTGATTCGCCGCTAACCGTGATCAACATGGTAGGCGCAGAAAATAACTTTGATTGAACTTTGAACCTGAGTTAGTCTATCAATGATTGTCAAAAGATCTGTAATTACCTTATTATCATAGCTTTCATTAATGTCCTCTGTCCCTTTCCACTGCTCCCTTTAAAAGAAAGTTTCTATGGCTTGTCTATCTCTGGCTAAGAAGACAGGAAGAAGGAGGGGCGGTCCTTAACACTGCATGCCAGCATTAGGCTTCAGAGTGAGGAGGTGTGTCTCTTAATAATCCAATCTGATTGGCTGGCAGGGAGCTGCTGGCTACAGCAAGTGTGTATGGGAAGTGAGGGAAAGCAGTTTTGGCCTCAGATAACTGACAGAGGAGCCATCTTGTGAAGGTTCTCATATTGTAAATGTTTAAAAAGCAGTGGTATGTGAAGAAACTAAAGATTGCTATATGCATAATGCTGCTGTAGCAGTAACATATGCTAAAATTGTGATGTTTGTGATGAAAACATGACAGTTACCCTTAATGGAGACTTTTAATCCAAAGGTAAAACTAGTGAGAAACTGAATGAATAATTAAATCTGTGAAAGAATATACAGTGAGGAACAGAAGTATTTAAACACCCTGTGATTTTGCAAGTTCTCCTACTTAGAAATCATGGAGGGGTCTGAAATTCACATTGTAGGTACATTCCCACTGAGAGACAGAAATTTAAAATAAAATTCAGGAAATTACATTGTATGATTTTTAAAGAATTTATTTGTCTTGCACTGCTGAACATAAATATTTGAACACCTGAGAAACAGCAAGAATTCTGGCTCTCAAAAACCTGTTACTGTGCCTTAAAAAAGTCCACCTCTACTCCACTCCACTCCACTCATTAATCTAACTTAGTAGTAGAGATGTCGCGAACATAAAATTTTCAGTTCGCGAACGCGAGTTTCTGCAAATGTTCGCTAACGAGCGAACCGCCATAGACTTCAATAAGCAGGCGAATTTTAAAACCCACAGGGACTCTTTCTGGCCACAATAGTGATGGAAAGGTTGTTTCAAGGGGACTAACACCTGGACTGTGGCATGCCGGAGGGGGATCCATGGCAAAACTCCCTTGGAAAATTACGTAGTTGACGCAGAGTCGGGTTTTAATCCATAAAGGGCATAAATCACCTAACATTCCTAAATTGTTTGGAATAACGTGCTTTGAAACATCAGGTATGATGTTGTATCGATCAGGTAGAGTAAGGGTTACGCCCGCTTCACAGTGACAGACCAAACTATGACAGACCAAACTCCCCGTTTAACGCACCGCAAACAACCGCAAACAGTCCATTTGCACAACCGCAAACTCCCCATTTGCACAAGGTTGGATAATAAGCTAGCCATGTCCCGTTCCTTGTCCTTACTGACGTCATTGAAGGTCTCTTCCTCCACCCAGCCACGTACAACACCAAGGGTCCTCGAAAGGTGACAACAAGCCCTCTGGGAAGCCTGCTGTGGTTGGTCTTCCACCTCCTCAAAGCCACCTTCCTCCTCTGACTCCTCTTCTTCAGACTCCTCTCTCTGCTTTGACGCAGGTCCAGCAATCGGCGACGACGAGGCTGCTTCTGGTGGTGATGGTGACCACAACTCTTCCTCTTCATGCTCATCTACGGCCTGATCCAGCACTCTTCGCAGGGCACGCTCCAGAAAAAACGCATATGGGATGAGGTCGATGATGTTGCCTTGGGTTTGACTGACCAGGTATGTCACCTCCGGAAAAGGACGCATGAGCCTACAGCCATTGTGCATGAGCGTTCAGTAACGTGGCCAAAAAATACCCAGCTCCGCAGAGGCTGTCCTCTTTTTTTTTTTTTTTTTTATTAAAAAAATCTGTTTTTACCAGTTTAATCTCTGTTTTGTCCCCTATCAGGGGCCGGTGTGGTGTATGGAATAGATTTTAGGAAACGGGAGATGGAAAAAGATGCTTGGTCGGTCCTCTTACTTCCAATTTGGGGCACTGCGCGTGCGCCGTGCAATGTACTGTGCCACCCTATATGAGTGGTATATTAAGTAGTACTATTCTTATCAGTTTAATCCCTGTTACGTCCCCTATCAGGTGCCGGTGTATGGAATAGATTTTAGGAACTGGGAGATGGAAAAAGATGCTTGGTCGGTCCTCTTACTTCCAATTTGGGGCACTGCGCGTGTGCCGTGCATTGTACTGTGCCACCCTATATGAGTGGTATGTTAAGTAGTACTATTCCTATCAGTTTAATCCCTGTTACGTCCCCTATCAGGGGCCGGTGTATGGAATAGATTTTAGGAACCGGGAGATGGAAAAAGATGCTTGGTTGGTCCTCCTACTTCCAATTTGGGGCACTGCGCGTGCGCCGTGCAATGTAATGTGCCACCAAATAGGAGTGGTGTGTTAAGTAGTACTATTCTTAGCAGTTTAATCCCTGTTACGTCCCCTATCAGGGGACGTGTATCGAATAGATTTTAGACAACCGCAAAGAGTTGTCAATAGTTGACATACTCATGACATAAATTTTATTCCTCTATGCGTCAATCTTGGTGTAGTGATGACTGTGCTCGTGCGCACGTTTGGGAGATTGCAGGCGATGGTGGTTTTTCAAAGCCTATGGTCGTGCTGAGGTAGTTCAGTGACAGTTAAGTGACCCAGAAAACAATGATTCTGCAGTGTGGGCCCATTGTTGGCCTAGTAGGCTTTAATGATCACCTTAGATGATCACAAAGAAAATTAATGTTTTTTCTATGCAAAATTATCCAGCCGATCGCTTTTGGTCTGTTCACAATGAAGCAACGACCTTATCATCTGGGGTGTGCCAACATTGCCATTGCCAACACACTCATAGAGGTGATCGCTTTATTGTGATACGCAAGCCCCTTCACCACAACAAGGTAACGATCACGAAGGGGAATTGACACATGTATGTGCCTTTTTTTTTGTTTTGTTTTTGCAGCCACAGTGCAGCACCAGAGTCCAGAAAAATTAGGCATCTACACATGCCTGAAAAACTAGGTATTGTGCAGGCCAGAAGTTCTATCGCAAATTAGGATAGCTCAGACCACAGGTCAAGCCTGCACACCCAGTAGTCAAGGGGTTCATCGCTCCTCAGAGTGTCGATATCTGCAGTTAAGGCGAGGTAGTCTGCTACCTGTCGGTCGAGTCGTTCTCTGAGGGTGGACCCCAAAGGGCTGTGGCGATGCGTAGAGCTTAAAAAGCTCGTCATGTCCTCCATCAACAACACGTCTGTGAAGCGTCCTGTCCTTGTTGGCGTGGTCGTGGTAGGAGGAGGATTACTTTCACCTCTTCCCCTGTTAGATTCCCGTTGTGCTGTGACATCACCCTTATACGCTGTGTAAAGCATACTTTTTAACTTGTTTTGGAACTGCTGCATCCTTTACGACTTCCGGTAATTTGGTAACATTTCAGCCACTTTCTGCTTATACCGGGGGTCTAGTAGCGTGGCCACCCAGTACAGGTCGTTCTCCTTCAGCCTTTTTATACGAGGGTCCCTCAACAGGCATGACAGCATGAAAGACCCCATTTGCACAAGGTTGGATACCGAGCTACTCATGTCCCGTTCCTCGTCCTCACTGATCTCATTGAAGGTCTGTTCTTCCCCCCAGCCACGTACAACACCACGGGTACCAGATAGGTGACAACGAGCACCCAGGGATTCCTGCTGTGGTTGGTCTTCCTCCTCCTCAAAGCCACATTCCTCCTCTGACTCCTCTTCCTCAGACTCCTCTTCCAGCGTTGCCGCAGGTCCAGCAAGTGATGCTGATAAGGCTGTTTCTGGTGGTGATGGTGACCACAACTCTTCCTCTTCACGCTCATCTACGGCCTGATCCAGCACTCTTCGCAGGGCACACTCCAGGAAGAAAACAAATGGGATGATGTCGCTGATGGTGCCTTCGGTGCGACTGTCACCTCCTCAAAAGGACGCATGAGCCTACAGGCATTGCGCATGAGCGTCCAGTAATGTGGCAAAAAAATACCCAGCTCTGCAGAGGCTGTCCTAGCACCCCGGTCATACAAATACTCGTTGACGGCTTTTTCTTGTTGGAGCAGGCGGTCGAACATTAGGAGTGTTGAATTCCAACGTGTCGGGCTGTGGCAAATCAAGGGCCTCACTGGCATGTTGTTTCGCGGCTGAATATCGGAAAAGTGCGCCATGGCCGTGTAGGAACACCTGAAATGGCCACACACCTTCCTGGCCTGCTTGAGGACGTCCTGTAAGCCTGGGTACTTATGCACAAAGCGTTGTACGATCAGATTCAACACATGTGCCATGCACGGCACATGTGTCAACATGCCCAAATTCAATCCCGCTAACAAATTGCTTCCGTTGTCACACACCACTTTGCCGATCTCCAGTTGGTGCGGAGTCAGCCACTGATCCACCTGTGCGTTCAGGGCGGACAGGAGAGCTGGTCCGGTGTGACTCTCTGCTTTCAGGCAAGTCAACCCCAAGACGGCGTGACACTGTCGTATCCGGGATGTGGAATAGCCCCTGGGGAGCTGTGGGGGTGCAATTGATGTGGGGCAAGACGCAGCAGCAGAAGAGGACTCAGCCGAGGAGGTTAGCGAAGAGGATGGAGTAGGAGGAGTAGAGGAGGTGGCAGCAGGCCTGCCTGCAAGTCGTGGCGGTGTCACCAACTCCTCTGCAGAGCCACGCATTCCATGCTTGGCAGCCGTCAGCAGGTTTACCCAATGCGCAGTGTACGTGATAAACCTGCCCTGACCGTGCTTTGCAGACCAGGTATCAGTGGTCAGGTGGACCCTTGCCCCAACACTGTGTGCCAGACATGCCTTGACTTCTTTTTCCACAATAGAGTACAGGTTGGTGATTGCCTTTTGTGAAAAAATGTTTCGGCCGGGTACCTTCCACTGCGGTGTCCCAATAGCTACAAATTTTTTGAAGGCCTCAGACTCCATTAGCTTGTATGGTAAAAGCTGGCGGGCTAAGAGTTCCGACAAGGCATCTGTCAGACGCCGGGCAAGGGGGTGACTCTGACATTGGCTTCTTACGCTTAAACATTTCCTTGACAGACACCTGACTGTGGGCAGATGAGCAGGAACTGCTGAAGGTGAGAGGCGGAGTGGCGGATGTTTGAGAGGGGGCAAGGAGGACAGCAGTGGTTGACGTGGCTGAAGATGCTGGACCGGGAGGAGGATGGTGGCTTTGAGATTGTGTGCTGCTTGTACTCATCATGTGTTGATCCCATAGGCGTTTGTGATGTGAGATCATGTGCCTTCGCAAAGCAGTTGTACCTAAGTGGGTGTTTGTCTTCCCACGACTCAGTTTCTTTTGGCACAGGTTGCAAATGGCATCGCTGTTATCAGAGGCAGACACACAAAAAAAATGCCACACTGCTGAGCTTTGCAATGACGGCATCCTGGTGGTGGCAACAGCATGCGTTGATTGGCGTGCTGTCTGGCTGTCCCCATGTGCTGATACATGCTGTCTGACTGTACCACTAGCTCCTTGCGATGACCTCCCCCTGCTTCCAACTCGTCTCCTCCTCCTCTCTGTCTCCCCATCTGAACTTTCCCCCTGTTCTTCTTCTCTTCGAGCGGGCAGCCACGTGACATCCACGGACACATCATCATCATCAACCGCTTCACTTGTATCTGACAACTCAGCAAAGGTAGCAGCAGCGGGTACAACAACATCATCATCACACCATACGTCCATGTGTGTAATGCTGCCTGACTGAGACATATCCCTGTTATCTACATCCTCTGGCAATAATGGTTGCGCATCACTCATTTCTTACAACTGATGTGTAAATAACTCCTCTGACAGATCAAGTGAAGCAGCTGTGGTGCTAGTGTTGGTGGTGGCGGCAGGCGGGCGAGTAGTAACTTGAGAGGTGCCCGAAGCTGAGCTGGAGGAGGATGGTGCATCAAGGTTCCGAGTGGAAGCTGTAGAAGATTGGGTGTCCTGTGTTAGGCCTCTTTCACACTTGCGTTGTTGGGATCCGGCATGCACTTCCGTTGCCGGAGGTGCCTGCCGGATCCGGAAAAACGCAAGTGTACTGAAAGCATTTGAAGACGGAACCGTCTTCCAAATGCTTTCAGTGTTACTATGGCACCCAGGACGCTATTAAAGTCCTGGTTGCCATAGTAGGAGCGGGGAGCGGGGGAGCGGTATACTTACAGTCCGTGCGGCTCCCCGGGCGCTCCAGAATGACGTCAGAGCGCCCCATGCGCATGGATGACGTGATCCATGCGATCACGTGATCCATGCTCTTGGGGCGCCCTGACGTCACTCTGGAGCGCCCGGGGAGCCGCACGGACGGTAAGTACACTGCTCCCCCGCTCCCCACTACACTTACCATGGCTGTCAGGACTTTAGCGTCCCGGCAGCCATGGTAACCACTCTGAAAAAGCTAAATGTCGGCTCCGGCAATGCGCCGAAACGACGTTTAGCTTAAGGCCGGATCCGGATCAATGCCTTCCAATGGGCATTAATTCCGGATCCGGCCTTGCGGCAAGTGTTCCGGATTTTTGGCCGGAGAAAAAAGCGCAGCATGCTGCGGTATTTTCTCCGGCCAACAAACGTTCCGTACCGGAACTGAAGACATCCTGATGCATCCTGAACGGATTACTCTCCATTCAGAATGCATTAGGATAATCCTGATCAGGATTCTTCCGGCATAGAGCCCCGACGACGGAACTCTATGCCGGAAGACAAGAACGCAAGTGTGAAAGAGCCCTAAGCCAGTCAACTATGTCCTCAGAACTTTTCGAGTTCAGGGTACGTGGCCTCTGAACACTGGGCATTATTCTAGGGCCAAAGGAAATCACAGCACCACGATCACGACGGCCCCTGCAGGGTGGCCTGCCTCTGCCTGTCATTTTTTTTTAGATTAGTGGTACTATGCGTGCAAGGTACTGTGCCACCCGATATGAGCTGTGGGCACTGGCAGTGGGCACAGTAAACTCTGTGGGCCTGACGCACACTGGCAGGCAACTGCAATTATATTACAGAGAAAAAATTGTTATACTGTTTTAAATGCAAGCTACTGTGACACCAGATATGAGTGGTGGGCACTGGCAGTAGTGGGCACAGTACACTCTGTGGGCCTGACACACGCTGGCAGGCAACTGCAATTATATTACAGAGAAAAAATTGTTTTACTGTTTTAAATGCAAGCTACTGTGACACCAGATATGAGTGGTGGGCACTGGCAGTGGGCACAGGACACGCTGTGGGCCTGACACACACTGGCAGGCAACTGACAATTATATTACAGAGAAAAAAAAAAAAAGCAGACTGATGTACTAGCCCTAAAAAGGGCTTTTTGGGGTGCTGTCAGGACGCTGTCCTTACAGCAGATCAGATGAGTCTTTGAGGACTGGAGTGGACACAGAACACTGGCCTATCTAACGATTTCCCTATTAAATCAGCAGCAGCTGCACTCTCCCTGCTCTCACTAACACTGCACTTCAGAATGAATCTAAGATGGATGCTGTCCTTGCTTTTTGATAGGAGGTGGGAGGGTCTGGGGGGGAGGGTATGCTGCTGATTAGCTGGAATGTGTCTGCTGACTGTGAGGTACAGGGTCAAAGTTTGCTCAATGATGACGTATAGGAGGCAGACCGAACATCGCATATGTTCGCCCGCCGCGGCGAACGTAAACAAGCGATGTTCGCCGGCGAATAGTTTGGGACATCTCTATTAAGGAGAGGATGAATTGGGCCATTTATTGTGAGATTTTGAGCAACAACCTCCTTCCCTCAGTCAGAGCATTGAAGATGGGTCGTGGCTGGGTCTTCCAACATGACAACGACCTGAAGAACACAGCCAGGATAACCAAGGGGTGGCTCCGTAAGAAGCATATCAAGGTTCTGGAGTAGCCTAGCCAGTCTCCAGACCTAAATCCAATAGAACATCTTTGGAGGTAGCTGAAACTCGGTGTTGCTCAGCGACAGCCCCGAAACCTGACAGATCTAGAGGAGATCTGTGTGGAGGAGCGGGCCAAACTCCCTGTTGCAGTATGTGCAAACCTGGTCAAGAACTACAGGAAACGTTTGACCTCTGTAATTGCAAACAAAGGTTTCTGTACCAAATATTAACACTGATTTTCTCTGGTGTTCAAATGCTTATGTTCAGCAGTGCAAGACAAATCAATTCTTTAAAAATCATACAATGTGATTTCCTGATTTATTTTATTTTATTCTGTCTCAGAGTGGGAACGCACCTACAATGTGGGAGAACTTGCAAAATTGCAGGGTGTTCAAATACTTCTGTTCCTCACTATAAACAAAAAAGCACTAATACTATTCCATGTACAGGGAGTGCAGAATTATTAGGCAAATGAGTATTTTGACCACATCATCCTCTTTATGCATGTTGTCTTACTCCAAGCTGTATAGGCTCGAAAGCCTACTACCAATTAAGCATATTAGGTGATGTGCATCTCTGTAATGAGAAGGGGTGTGGTCTAATGACATCAACACCCTATATCAGGTGTGCATAATTATTAGGCAACTTCCTTTCCTTTGGCAAAATGGGTCAAAAGAAGGACTTGACAGGCTCAGAAAAGTCAAAAATAGTGAGATATCTTGCAGAGGGATGCAGCACTCTTAAAATTGCAAAGCTTCTGAAGCGTGATCATCGAACAATCAAGCGTTTCATTCAAAATAGTCAACAGGGTCGCAAGAAGCGTGTGGAAAAACCAAGGCGCAAAATAACTGCCCATGAACTGAGAAAAGTCAAGCGTGCAGCTGCCAAGATGCCACTTGCCACCAGGTTGGCCATATTTCAGAGCTGCAACATCACTGGAGTGCCCAAAAGCACAAGGTGTGCAATACTCAGAGACATGGCCAAGGTAAGAAAGGCTGAAAGACGACCACCACTGAACAAGACACACAAGCTGAAACGTCAAGACTGGGCCAAGAAATATCTCAAGACTGATTTTTCTAAGGTTTTATGGACTGATGAAATGAGAGTGAGTCTTGATGGGCCAGATGGATAGGCCCGTGGCTGGATTGGTAAAGGGCAGAGAGCTCCAGTCCGACTCAGACGCCAGCAAGGTGGAGGTGGAGTACTGGTTTGGGCTGGTATCATCAAAGATGAGCTTGTGGGGCCTTTTCGGGTTGAGGATGGAGTCAAGCTCAACTCCCAGTCCTACTGCCAGTTTCTGGAAGACACCTTCTTCAAGCAGTGGTACAGGAAGAAGTCTGCATCCTTCAAGAAAAACATGATTTTCATGCAGGACAATGCTCCATCACACGCGTCCAAGTACTCCACAGCGTGGCTGGCAAGAAAGGGTTTAAAAGAAGAAAATCTAATGACATGGCCTCCTTGTTCACCTGATCTGAACCCCATTGAGAACCTGTGGTCCATCATCAAATGTGAGATTTACAAGGAGGGAAAACAGTACACCTCTCTGAACAGTGTCTGGGAGGCTGTGGTTGCTGCTGCACGCAATGTTGATGGTGAACAGATCAAAACACTGACAGAATCCATGGATGGCAGGCTTTTGAGTGTCCTTGCAAAGAAAGGTGGCTATATTGGTCACTGATTTGTTTTTGTTTTGTTTTTGAATGTCAGAAATGTATATTTGTGAATGTTGAGATGTTATATTGGTTTCACTGGTAAAAATAAATAATTGAAATGGGTATATATTTGTTTTTTGTTAAGTTGCCTAATAATTATGCACAGTAATAGTCACCTGCACACACAGATATCCCCCTAAAATAGCTAAAACTAAAAACAAACTAAAAACTACTTCCAAAAATATTCAGCTTTGATATTAATGAGTTTTTTGGGTTCATTGAGAACATGGTTGTTGTTCAATAATAAAATTAATCCTCAAAAATACAACTTGCCTAATAATTCTGCACTCCCTGTATATATTTATGCACAATGCATCTAACCTGGTATTTTATCAACAATATAAAAATAAGAGTGTTCCACATAAAATACAATTAAATGAAATTACTTACAAAATAGAAAGCAACCTCTACCTCATTTACATAACTTTAACATTTCATTAAAAGCTAGCATGAGTTAATAGAACTAATATAGCGAACAATTATATGAAAGGAAAGATATAAATGGAAGTATGTAATGTTGTAATATTCAAATGTAATACTAAAAATAGCCACTAGATGTCATTGTGGTACAAAGGATATTCTTATTGGAAAATTCTGTTTATAAACATTCTGATTGTCTATTTGTATATAAATATAAGAAAGGGGCTGTGCTAATACATATAACAACCTAAGGCTACATGCATACAACAAAAACGTCCATTAAAAACTGTCAGTTTAAGGCCATTTTTAAACTATTTGTGCATTCTTTTTTTGGTTGTCTGTCCGTTTTTAATGGCCGTTTTGCATCAGTTTTTCATGGCCGTTAAAAACTGAGGAATTTCATTGGCTTTTTTTTTCCATAAAGATCCCAACCCCTGCAGTGCCCTCAGTACACATAATGTCCCCCATAATGGCCCTCATCTGTAATAATGTCTCCCATAATAGCCCCCATTTGTAATAATATCCCTTATAGTGGCCCCCATTTGTAATGTCCCCCATAGTGTCCCCACAGTAATAATATCTCCCATAGTAACCCCAGGCAGTTATAATGTCTCCTATAGTGGCCCCAAGAATTAATGTCCCCCATAGTGGCTCCCAGCTTAAAGGGGTTGTTTCATCTCGCCGTTACTAAGGCAAGATGAGACACATTGTTGACCACCTCCCAGCCGGGAAACAGCAGAGGGCTCCGGTGCTCTGCTGTTTCAGTAGCTCTCATTGCTGTGCATGAGAGCTACGGAAACAGTATAGCACAACGAGCTATGTTGTTTCCCTAACTCAGAAACATCATAGCTTCCTAATAGTGTCCCTCAGCTGTAATGTTTTGTTTTAGCAAAAAAAAAAAAAATCAAAATACTCACCTCATCCACTTGCATGTGCAGCGGCAGTCACTCCTCTCTTGATTGAAAAGGATCTGCCGAAGTATCTGCGCTCAGCATGATGACATCACCACGTGCTCCCAACATGGGCACGTGATGACATCATTACGCTGAACGCAGGTCTTTTTCAATCAAGAGATGAGTGATCGCCGCTGCGCAGGCAAGTGGATGAGTTTTTTTTAACCCCTAAAATGCCATATGGTTCTAGTTTACCCATTTGTAATGACTGTTAGACAGGTGCACTCTGTCTAAGTGGCTGTTAAAAACGGTCCCATTGATTTCCTTGGGATCCATCTTGCCATGAAAACGGACAAAAAATAGGACATATGCTATTTTTTGACAGCCCCTATTCACTGGCCATGTAGACGGTTATTGGTGCTAAAAATGGTCATGTGACGGCTTTTACTTAACCAGCTGTCACATGGCAATTTTTAACTGTCATGTGCATGTAGCCCAAAGCTAATTTGTAAGGGCTTAATCACCTCCCGACCAGGCCATTTACCCCCTTCCTGACCAGGCCTAATTTTGCAAATCAGACATGTGTTACTTTATGTGGCAATAACTTTGGAATGCTTTTACTTTTCCAAGAAGGTTTTTTCAAGACACACTGTATTTCATGTAAATGGTAACCTTGAGTAAATATGTTTTACCTTTATTTAATTAAAAAAATCCCAAATTTACTAAAAATGTGATCTAAATTTGAATCTCTCTCATTTTAAGATAGTGATACCTGATGAAATACTTATTATCATTTACTATATGTCTACTTTATGTTGGTAATGTTGTTTTGGTAATGTTGTTTTATATTTTTAGGATGTTGGAAGGTTTAGAATTTTAGAAGCAATTTTTGAAATTTTTAAGAAAATTTCCAAAATCATCTTTTTTAAGGACCAATTCAGTTCTGAGGTCATTTTGAGGAGCTTACATAATAGAAACCACCAATGAATTACCCCATTTTAGAAACTACACCCCTGAAACTATTCAAACCGTTTAAGTATTCCACACGAATTTAAGCATGTTGCAGGTAAAATTTCTAAATTTCACTTTTTTTTGTAGATTTTCCAATGTAATCAATTTTTCCTGTAACACATCAGGTCTTTGGGCACCATGTTGCATTTCAAGAGACCATGAGGTACAACCACAGTGAAAACCCCCAAAAAGTTACCATATTTTGGAAACTACACCACCTAAGGAAGATTTAAGAGACGTAGTGAGCACTTTGATCCAACAGGCATCTTGTAGAATTTATAACACTTCACAGGCCCAAACTTTCTTTTTCACAAGGGATAACAGGAGAATATCACCCCACATTTTGCTACCCATTATCTCTTGAGTTTATAAGTACCCCATTTGTGGTAGTAAACTGCTGTTTGGGGATACGACAGGGCTCAGAAGGGAAGGAGCGGCATCTGGATTTTCTAACATGGAATTTGCTTTCAAGAACCATAACTTGTTTATATTTTGTTGACTTTGCAGTGTGAGGGCTTATTTTTTGTGGGACAAGCTGTGCACATTTGGCTTTCTAATAGCTTTTTATCTCATTTTGGGAGGTTCACCTTGTGGTATATATGATAGGATAATTTTATTCTGAAGCTTGATACGATTATGGAAATACCAAATTTATATATTTTTTTCATGTTTTACTACTTTGCAATATCAACTATGTCTATTCTTTATTTTTTATGTCCTTTTTTTTTTTTTCTATTTTTAAATGACTTAATTGGGTGAAAAGGGTGCTTTTTTACATGTAAACTTTTATTTTTTTATTTTCTATTTTACACTTTGTGTCCCCTATACCAGACATCTGGGGAACATTTATCATCACTTTTTTTTTTTTTTTTTTTTTACTATTGATTTCTCCTGTAACTGGGGCTGACATAGTAGCCCAGTTACAGGAGAATACAGTGCCCAGGAAGACCCAACAGCTTCTGCAGTCACATGATGGTCGGGCAGGAACAGGAAGTGGCACATCGCTTCCTCAGCTGTATACACAGTACTGAACAAGTGAGAGAGAAATGGTCCCTGCCTTCTCTATGGGATGCCCTGCTGCCACTGACAGCGGTCCCGCATCACAGCAGCTGCACAATTAGCATGCAGCTGCAATCTCTGAATGGACGTTCTAAAATGTCCATTCAAATATAAATCCTGACCTCCTGGACCTATAGGCGGTGGTGAATTGGTTAAGTGACCGAGCAGATAAAACATGTTACTATTAGATTTAAAAACAATAAGCTAGATATAAAGGAAAGAAGTTGGATTGGCAGATAAGTAATACTGAGATATTATCCATTCTTTAAAAAATTCAAACAATAGTTTCCATTATCGTAGTGAGAGCTAAAGGGGTAAGCTTTGTACATTCAGTAGACCTCTTTTTTTTTTTTTTTTCAGAATTATCAAATACTGTCTATGGAATGTGGTCAATCAGGATGATACTGAATGGGTGTTCTATTGTTGTGTTTAGATACAATGGGGCAAATTTATCATAGGTTAGCAGCATACTTTGGCTTTGATAATCTGGCACGCTGCCAGGCGCTGTGCCTGATTTATGAAAAGGCATATACCTCGTCATAAATTAGATGCAACATCTGTTCTGAATTCATATACACCAGAAAATTGCTGTAGAAAATGATAAATGTGGCAGGGCTGCTGGCCCCACCGCCTCCCCGCTCTCGTTTAGCACTGGTGCCTTGCAAAGCTGGGGTCCTAGGTTTGAATCCGACCAAGGACAACATCTGCATGGAGTTTGTATATTCTCCCTGTTTCTGCCTGGGTTTCCTCCAGGTACCCCGGTTCCCCCCCAATTCCAAAGGCATATTGATAGGGAACTAAGATTGTGAGCTCCATTGGGGACAATGAGGGACAAACGTGAGGCTAATGTCTGTAAAGTGCTGTGGAATATGTCAGCACTATATAAGTAAACAAAATAAATAAATGTGGACATGGCCTTAGTTGAGGACATTGAAGGAAATTTCTTGAGTTTTGAACTGTAATTTTGAAACGTTTTCTCTGGTTAAAAATCTCCCTTATCCCCTAACATGCTATATATCACTACTACTGGCTATATATCACTACTTGACGAAGTGTGCAGTCTGCCTTTGAAATGCGTTGTATAGACATAATAAATAGTTTCTTAAAGTTATTACTAAGTAGAAATATACAAAACGTGTCCACACACAATGAATGTGCACAGTCAGGGGTAGACTGGGAACTTAAACTGGCCCTTGGAAAAAAACTAAAAGTAGCCCCATGTTGTAGGTGGGTACAAACTGAAAGAAGGTGGGAAAATACAAGTAGGTAGGGACAGCAGAAGTAGGCTGCGCTAATAATACTGTCATTTAGCACTTAGTGTTGCCCCAGCAGAAGCAAATACCACAGTGCAGCATAAAATTCTGCAACCCCCACAGTATTCACCTGTATCGCCATCCTGAGGACTGGAATTCAGGAGGGCATCTGCAGCAGGGCATACAGCCCACCCCTGTACACAGTCCTTACAAAGCAGTTTCTAACAAGGTTCTGACAAGGCTGAAGCAAGGTTCCCAATCCTGCAATATCCTTTAGGAAGAAGTAGCCACTTTCTCTAGATGCAAATCCTAAAACAGTCATCCCTCTGATGTTCAATCTCCAGTTGAGAGCTGCACAAATTTCTCCAATATCTGCAATTCCATCTACTTCACAGATTCACAAGCAGCAACACTAGCTGCAGACAAATGTGATTGGGTTCTGGCTTCCAGACACCCTATCAAAGCTATGAGGCCTATATCCGAATCAAAAACTGTCTATTGCATACTCCTCTGTCTGGTCCCTCTATTTGGTTAGTGACATAAATGGCTTGGCCAGACCAGGAGCCTAAGACCTAGGACCTGGGCCCATGACCTCTGTCTTCTCATTAGACTCATCTCTAAACTGCCTGAACTAGACAAACTTGACTGGACAGGAAAAAGAGCTCAACAGAGTTTAGCTATGACCTCCTTCCAGAAGTTTCTGCAGAGAATCAAAAATAAAGAGAGAGGGAATTGTGTCTCTGCCTAACAACATATCTAAGACATTTCTTAAATCACATTTTTCTCTGCAAGTACATACAAATACTGCAAAAACAGTATAAAAAATTAAGCATGTTCCTGCAAAAATAAAAATACAACCAACACAAATCTTTATCTCTTAGGACACTCCATACTCCCCCTTTTTAAAGTAAGTCAACTTTGGCATCTCTTCCATGGTGGAGCAACAGAAAACCTATAAATAAAGGTTAGGCTACATTCACACGTCAGTATTTTTCTATAACCCGATTTTCGGTCCGTTTTTTGCGGATCCGTTGTTCTTGAAAATGTTTCCGTATGTCATCCGTATGTCATCCGTTTTTTGCGGATCCACAAAAAACGGAAACATGTATAAATTTCAATAAGCAAATAAAGTTGTTTGGATTTCTTTGAAAAAAAAAAAAATTTAAATGTAATTTCCAGGAACGGAATCCGCATAAAACGGATGACATACGTAATGACATCCGAATGTCTTCCGTTTTTTGCGGATCCATTGACTTTGTATTGTACCAGGATCCGAATTTTGCGGAAAAGAATAGGACATGTTTTATATTTAAACGGACATGCGGAACGGAACAACGGAAACGGACAGCACACATTGTGCTGTCCGTTTTTTCCCAGGACCCATTGAAAATGAATGGGTCCAGATCTGGTCCAGATCTGTTCCGCAAAAAACGGAACAGATCAGGAAAGAAAAAACGGACGTGTGAATGGACCCTTAGGCACATGAAAAATACCACATCTGTTTTCGGTGTGATCATCAAAAATGAAAACAGTCCTGAACAGTCCCCAAAGTACAGTGTGTTAAACAATAATAGGTTAGGAATAGGTTGGGGGTGGCCGGCCATACGTGCTGAGGCAGGTTGGTTATAACACCTGGATACGAGCAGGGTATATTGTGATGGAAAAATTTATCACGCCAGCAAAGGAAGCAATATGGACAATCACAATACATTAGAAAGTGCCTTGTATTAACTTTAACCTGATCCCAGGACCTTTTTTTACCTCGTATGTTTTACTTGTTTTTTATCTATCTGCAGACAGAAGTTGTTCTCTGGGTGCTGTCCAGTTACGCATATGACTGCACAAAGACTAAAACAGAGATGACTACTACAGATGCTACAGTAGCAATTCTGTTGGGTGCTTTCTTTCGTATAACACCTGTTTTTTGTTTTCTACCTGTATGTGTATTCTAGAAAAACTGTAATATAGAATATTTACTGGGGTTGTTAACCATAATTTTCAAATTGACCAGTGTGTGGCAGCGCAAGACAACAAATGAGTTATATTGTCAATGACTTTCATTTATCAAGGCAGAGCCACCAGAGGGCTGCACACAATAAGAAACAACACGTAGATGATCACCTAGTGCTGAAACGCACCGACGTACTGCAAATATATGCATGAACGCCCACAGAAAAATTGCTTCCTTTTTGAAATAAGCGATAGGTACCTACAGAATAATAAGCTTGGCAATTGTAATAAACCATTGACCTGTTTATAAATTTCTCAGATGATCTTTAGATTTGATGTGGTCATTGGATGGCTTCAAATATTATATTTTACAGTAAGGACACATGACATTAAAGTGTGAATGAATCATTCTAAAACTGTATATTTTATTGTGTAAATGTATTTTTTGTGACATCTTGCCCACCCCTTTATTGTCTTAATTTGATAAATGTGATTGGTATGTTGATTATATTCCAAGAAAACTCATTTAAAACTGAATCAGGCCATTGAAATGACCCGTCATTAAGAGTACGTACAGAGTTTGGAGGTGATGTCTTCTCTTTGTTATAAGGGTCACTTGACGATAAATCTATCACAGGGTGCTGGAGCAGTCAACTGTAATCCAGGAGAGAATTCAGCAACAAGTGTTCACTTTCCCAGAAGAGACACCACAAGGGCAATGAAGCATTTAACAGTTCCTACTGGAATCAATGGGCTGTGTTTATAATGTAAAAACACGCAGGCTCCTTCAGAGAGAAAAGGTTTTTGTACATGTTCTAGGCTCTAATAGTTAAGGATCCTGAATGGCAGTCCCCCCTCCAGGACCGGATTAAGGTTGGTGGAGGCTCATGGGCAAAAAAATCTGGTGGGAACCAGATTTTTTATTTTTTTTTAAAATGTAACAATAGCTGTCATAGGGGGAGGGAGTGCCTGAGCTGCATGCCTATCTGCTACTGTCAACCTCCACCCATACCTCAGTCACTGCCTGTCTGACTAAGTGGTAAGCGCTAGAAGGAGGAACAAGGGTGTATCATGCAGAAGCTGGCCGTATTCACTCTTGTCAGTCTCTTTCTACCTCTGTTCTGCAGTCTGCCCTGGCGTGCTCATCTCCTCTGCAGATTTTGCTGACCGTTTATCCCTCTACTCTGATGTGCTGCTCTCTGGGATGAATTCAGAATTGAGAAAACATAAAGCCACATCAGCCACATACATAGAAAAAATAGGGCAGGCATCAAAACCCAGATCCTGGTCAGCTCCCCACTAGCACATGGCATTTGGTGTCTGGTAGCAGTGGCACTCCAGTAGGCACAATTACTGAAGGGCTTCAACACAATTCTTCTAATAAACCATATTACAACCCCAATGCCAAAAACATTGGAACGTTGTGTAAAATGTAAATAAATGTAACAAATAAACAATGCAATAATTTGCAAATCTCATAGATCCATATTCACAATAGATCATAGAACATATCAGATGTTGAAATTGAGACATTTTACCATTTTATGAAATTTTTTTATTCATATAGAACTTGATGGCAGCAATGCATCTCCAAAAAGTTGGTACAGGGCATGTCTACCGTTGTGTAGCTTCCCCTCTTCTTTTAACAACAGTCTGTAAATGTCTGGGAAGTGAGGAGACGAATTGCAGGAGTTGTGGGAGAGGAATACAGTATTGTCCTATTCTTGTCTGATGTAGGATTCTAGCTGCTCTAGTCCTGGGTCTTGTCGGATTTTTCATTTCATGAGTCAAATGTTTTCTATTTGTGGAAGGTCTGGACTGCAGGCGGCCAATTCAGCACCTGGATTCTTCTTCTGTAAAGCCATGCTGTTGTGATAGATGCAGTATGTGGTTTAGCATTGTCTTGCTGAAATATACAAGGAATTCCCTGAAAGAGAAGTCTGGATAGGAAGATATGTCCAACCTCCATATAGTGTTCAACATTCATAGCGCCTTTCCAAATATGTAAGCTGTCTATATCTTAGGCACTCATGCAACTCCATACTAGAGATGAGCGAATCGAAGCTGACAAAGTGGAATTCGATCCGAATTTCAGGAAGAATTGGATTTGCACCTAAGCCGAATTATTTTGCGATTTGTGGTAACGAATCAAATTTTTTCCTAAAATGGCTACTGCAGGTGTGAGGACATGGAGCAAGGAACTCTGGGAAGGTCGGATCACCCATAATGCCATGCATGCAGCCAATCAGCAGATAGCCAGCCCTGTGATGTCACAGCCCTATAAATAGCTTCAGCCATCTTGGATTCTGCCGTTTTCCAGTGTTCTTAGTGCAGGGAGATATGTCAGCAAGCGCTAGGGACAGTGCTTGAAAAAACTTCATTGTGTAAAAAAACAATTTACAAGTGCAGGGAAAGATTATTCAAGGTGTAGGGAAAGGATAGGGAGGAATCATTCCACAGCATTTATGTTGAACAGGGTTCAGTAGGGGAGGATACAGCCTAGGTAATAGGAACAATCCTATTACACCTTGCTGCACTGATTGGGGATCCAAATTGCCATTATACAGCTCTAATTCCAGCAAACCTTTCTTATTAGGGTGCAAGTGCTGTTTCATACAGGCATTAACAAGGTTTATTACAAGGAAATATTTCTACAACTTAATTGTCTTTGTGCAGTGCAGTTATATGTTCTAAAGCATTTTTTGGCTAGTATTAGTAGGAAAAAAAGGGCTTATTAGCTATTGTGTGGTGAAGTGCTAAAATTACAGTGCTTTTTGTCGTATATTAGTGGAAAAAGAAAAAATATATTTCCCGTTCTGCAGTGCAGTTATATGTTCCAATGCCTTTTGTGGCGTGTATTAGTGGCAAAAGAAAAAAATATATTTACGCTCAGCTTTGCAGTTATATGTTCTAAAGCCTTTTGTGGTGTGTATTAGTGGCAAAATAAAAAATATATTTACTGTTCAGCGGTGCAGTTAAATGTTCTAAAGACTTTTGTGGTGTGTATTAGTGGAAACGAAAAAATATATTTGCCGTTCAGCAGTGCAGTTATATGTTCTAAAGCCTTTTGTGGGGTGCATTAGTGGCAAAAGAAAAAAAAATGCTGTTCAGCTTTGCAGTTATATGTTCTAAAGTCTTTTGTGGCGTGTATTAGTGGAAAAAAATATATACACTGCGTGCAGAATTATTAGGCAAATGAGTATTTTGACCACATCATCCTCTTTATGCATGTTGTCTTACTCCAAGCTGTATAGGCTCGAAAGCCTACTACCAATTAAGCATATAAGGTGATGTGCATCTCTGTAATGAGAAGGGGTGTGGTCTAATGACATTAACACCCTATATTAGGTGTGCATAATTATTAGGCAACTTCCTTTCCTTTGGCAAAATGGGTCAAAAGAAGGACTTGACAGGCTCAGAAAAGTCAAAAATAGTGAGATATCTTGCAGAGGGATCAGCACTCTTAAAATTGCAAAGCTTCTGAAGCGTAATCATCGAACAATCAAGCGTTTCATTCAAAATAGTCAACAGGGTCGCAAGAAGCGTGTGGAAAAACCAAGGCGCAAAATAACTGCCCATGAACTGAGAAAAGTCAAGCGTGCAGCTGCCAAGATGCCACTTGCCACCAGTTTGGCCATATTTCAGAGCTGCAACATCACTGGAGTGCCCAAAAGCACAAGGTGTGCAATACTCAGAGACATGGCCAAGGTAAGAAAGGCTGAAAGACGACCACCACTGAACAAGACACACAAGCTGAAACGTCAAGACTGGGCCAAGAAATATCTCAAGACTGATTTTTATAAGGTTTTATGGACTGATGAAATGAGAGTGAGTCTTGATGGGCCCGTGGCTGGATTGGTAAAGGGCAGAGAGCTCCAGTCCGACTCAGACGCCAGCAAAGTGGAGGTGGAGTACTGGTTTGGGCTGGTATCATCAAAGATGAGCTTGTGGGGCCTTTTCGGGTTGAGGATGGAGTCAAGCTCAACTCCCAGTCCTACTGCCAGTTTCTGGAAGACACCTTCTTCAAGCAGTGGTACAGGAAGAAGTCTGCATCCTTCAAGAAAAACATGATTTTCATGCAGGACAATGCTCCATCACACGCGTCCAAGTACTCCACAGCGTGGCTGGCAACAAAGGGTATAAAAGAAGAAAATCTAATGACATGGCCTCCTTGTTCACCTGATCTGAACCCCATTGAGAACCTGTGGTCCATCATCAAATGTGAGATTTACAAGGAGGGAAAACAGTACACCTCTCTGAACAGTGTCTGGGAGGCTGTGGTTGCTGCTGCACGCAATGTTGATGGTGAACAGATCAAAACACTGACAGAATCCATGGATGGCAGGCTTTTGAGTGTCCTTGCAAAGAAAGGTGGTTATATTGGTCACTGATTTGTTTTTGAATGTCAGAAATGTATATTTGTGAATGTTGAGATGTTATATTGGTTTCACTGGTAAAAATAAATAATTGAAAAGGGTATATATTTGCTTTTTGTTAAGTTGCCTAATAATTATGCACAGTAATAGTCACCTGCGCACACAGATATCCCCCTAAAATAGCTAAAACTAAAAACAAACTAAAAACTACTTCCAAAAATATTCAGCTTTGATATTAATGAGTTTTTTGGGTTCATTGAGAACATGGTTGTTGTTCAATAATAAAATTAATCCTCAAAAATACAACTTGCCTAATAATTCTGCACTCCCTGTATATTTGCCGTTCAGCTTTGCAGTTAGATGTTCTAAAGCCTTTTGTGGCATGTAAACTAGGGACTGGGGGGGAGGGAAATTACATTATAGGAGGGGAAGATAGTGCAGATAGGGACTGGGGGAGGAATGGAAGGAGGGACTAGAGCAGTTCAGAAGGAAAGGTGTAGGGTAAAAAATATACATAAACCTTTCAAATGTATGTATACTAATGCCAGAAGCCTGACTAATAAAACTGGGGAGCTGGAATTAGTCATGTGTGAGGAGGACTATGACATAGTGGGAATAACTGAGACATGGCTGAATAATAGCTATGACTGGGCAGTTAATGTACAAGGTTACAGTCTGTTTAGAAAGGATCGTCAAAACCGGAGAAAGGGGGGGGGGGTTGCCTTTATGAAGATATAAGATGAGGGACATGAACATGTGGAGTCACTGTGGGTAGAGATACATGGAGCTAAAAACAACAATAAATTACTAATAGGAGTTTACTATAAACCACCTAATATACCAGAGTCCACAGAAAATCTACTACTAAACGAGATAGACAAGGCGGCAAATCATAATGAGGTGGTTATTATGGGGGACTTCAACTACCCAGATATAGACTGGGAAACTGAATCTTGTATATCTCATAAGGGAAACAGGTTCTTGGCAATAACCAAAGACAATTACCTCTCCCAACTGGTTCAGGACCCGACTAGAGGGATGGCCATACTGGACTTAGTATTAACCAATAGGCCTGACAGAACAACAGACGTGCAGGTTGGTGGACACCTGGGAAATGGTGACCATAAAGTAATAACCTTCCAATTATCATTCAAAAGAGCGTTTCTACAGGGAGGAACAAAAATACCAAACTTCAAAAACGCTAAATTTAGCCAACTAAGAGAGGCCATAGGCCTAACTAAGGGCTCTTTCACACTTGCGTTCTTTTCTTCCGGCATAGAGTTCCGTCGTTGGGGCTCTATGCCGGAAGAATCCTGATCAGGATTATCCCCATGCATTCTGAATGGAGAGAAATCTGTTCAGGATGCATCAGGATGCCTTCCGTTCCGGAACGGAACGTTTTTTGATCGGAGAAAATACCGCAGCATGCTGCGCTTTTTGCTCCGGCCAAAAATCCGGAACACTTGCCGCCAGGCCGGATCCGGAATTAATGCCCATTGAAAGGCATTAATCCGGATCCGGCCTTAAGCTAAACGTTGTTTCAGCGCATTGCCGGATCCGACATTCAGCCTTTTCTGAATGGTTACCATGGCTGCCGGGACGCTAAAGTCCTGTCAGCCATGGTAAAGTGTAGTGGGTAGCGGGGGAGCAGTATACTTACCGTCCGTGCGGCTCCCCGGGCGCTCCAGAGTGACGTCGGGGCGCCCCACGCTCATGGATGACGTGATTGCATGGACATGTCATCCATGCGCATGGGGCGCTCTGACGTCATTCTGGAGCGCCCCGGGAGCCGCACGAACTGTAAGTATACTGCTCCCCCGCTCCCCACTACTACTATGGCAGCCAGGACTTTAATAGCGTCCTGGGTGCCATAGTAACACTGAACACATTTTGAAGACAGATCCGTCTTCAAATGCTTTCAGTTCACTTGCGTTTTTCCGGATCCGGCGTGTAATTCCGGCAAATGGAGTACACGCCGGATCCGGACAATGCAAGTGTGAAAGAGGCCTAACTGGGACAAAGTCCTCAAAAAAAAAAAAAAAACAGCTACAAAATGGGATATCTTTAAAAACATCCTAAAATCTCATTGTGAGAGGTAAATACCGTATGGGAATAAAAGGTTAAGGAACAAAAAGAAACCAATGTGGATAAATAGAACTGTAAAGAAAGCAATAAATGACAAAAAGAAAGCATATAAATCACTAAAACAGGAGGGTAGCACGGAAGCACTGAAAAACTATAAGGAAAAAAATAGAACATGTAAAAAACAAATAAAAGCGGCCAAACTAGAGACTGAAAGATTAATTGCCAAAGAGAGTAAAACTAACCCTAAAATTTTCCACAATTATATAAATGTTAAAAAGTATAAATCTGAAGGTGTCGGCCCTTTAACCCCTTCACGCAACATCACGTACATTTACGGGGGAAATGTGGTGCCTCACCGCATCCCCACGTGCATGTACGTGATCGGCTTTCTCTGTCAGCGCAGGGAGCGAAGTGCTGAAGGTTCAGTGAAGCCGGCGTGCTGGGGTTGCTAGGCAACCAGAGAAGCCGGCAGGAACTGTATCGGAGCTCTGACCCGCCCGCGATCGCTGTGATTGGTCCAATACTGCAGAGGGAACAATCGCAGCGCATCGGGGCAGGTAAGGGGGGGTTAGAGATGGACTATGTGCTTCTCCTTCTCTGATCGCCCCAATTCCTGTCAGAGAAGCGATCAGAGAAGGAGAGAGTGTAAAAATCTTCCCGACCTATGACGAGTATACTCGTCATGGAGCAATGCTACTTAGCTCGCCATGATGAGTATACACGTCATGGCATAAACTGTCACCATGTCTGCAGACATGGTGACAGCGCTGAGATCCCTGCTGTTACACACAGCCAGGCACCTTGGGTCAATGCCAATTCAGACCTGCGGTTTGTAGCGCTTTCTGCAGTTTCTGATCCCCGCGGTCCCTGACAGTGGGGATCAGAAACTTTAGTATGTCCAAAATAAAGATTTTTCACCCTGGTGCAGGGGGGGTGTCGCAAGCGGTGCGGGAGGTGCGGTAAGGTGCGGGAGGCGGTCCCCCGCCCGCCTCCCCTTGAATAATTGTTGGCGTCTAGTGGTTATACCAGGGTGTCAGCACATTGCTGACACCCTGGTATAAAACGGCTGACATCGGTCATGCGATGTCAGCCGTTTAACCCTTTCCATACAGCGGTCCGTACGGACCGCTGTATGAAAAAGGTTAACAGCTCAGGGAGCTCCCTCCCTCTCCCATCGGGGAGCTGCTGTGCCTTTGCAGCCCCCCGATGGGAGAGGGAGAGAGTCCCCAGACAGCCCCCCGACAGCCCCATCCTTACCCTTCCCCGTCTGCGCAGTTCTGACCAGTACTGAGCAGACGGGGAAGGTTCCCATGGCAACAGGACGCCGTCTCAGGCATCCTGCTGTCCATGGTGCTGAACAGATCTGTGCTAAAAGGCATAGATCTGTTCAGACAAAGTGTAAAATACAGTACAGTACAATATATATTGTACTGTACTGTATTATACAGACATCAGACCCACTGGATCTTCAAGAACCAAGTGGGTCTGGGTAAAAAAAAAGGTGAAAAAAGTAAAGTTTAAAAAAAAACACATTTATCACTGAATAAAAATAAATAAATAAATACACTACACATATTAGGTATCGCCGCGTCCGTAACGACCTGATCTATAAAATGGTCATGTTACTTTCCCCGCACGGTGAACGCCATAAAAATAAAAAAATAAAAACTATGAGGAAATTGAAATTTTGCCCACCTTACTTCCCAAAAAAGGTAATAAAAGTGATCAAAAAAAGTCACATGTACGCCAAAAAAAGAACCAATCAAACCGTCACCTCATCCCGCAAAAAATGAGCCCCTACATGAGACAATGGCCCAAAAAATAAAAAAAACTATGGGTCTCAGACTATGGAGACACTAAAACATGATTTTTTTTTGTTTCAAAAATGATATTATTGTGTAAAACCCTGATAAATTATAAAAAGGTAGACATATTAGGTATTGCCATGTCCGTAAGAACCTGATCTATAAAAATACCACATGACCTAACCCCTCAGGTGAACACTGTAAAAAAAATTAAATAAAAACTGTGTCAAAAAAGCTATTTTTTTGTTACCTTACATCACAAAAAGTGTAATAGCAAGCGATCAAAAAGTCATATGCACCCCAAAATAGTACCAATTCAACCGTCATCTCATCCCGCAAAAATGAGACTATGGAGACACTAAAACATGTTTTTTTTTGTTTCAAAAATGATATTATTGTGTAAAACCTAAATAAATAAAAAAGTATACATATTAGGTATCGTCACGTCCATAAGAACCTCCTCTATAAAAATAGCACATGATCTAACCTGTCAGATGAATGTTGTAAATAATAAAAAATAAAAACAGTGCCAAAACAGCTATTTTTTGGCAAATTTTCAATTTTAATCCATTTTTTCCCATAACAAAGCAAGGGTTAACAGCCAAACAAAACTCAATATTTATTGCCCTGATTCTGTAGTTTATAGAAATGCCCCATATGTGGTCGTAAACTGCTCTTTGGCCAAACGGCAGGGCGCAGAAAGAAAACGAGCGCCATATGGTTTTTGGAAGGCAGTTTTTGCTGGACTGGTTTTTTGACACCATGTCCCATTTAAAGCCCCCTGATGCACCCCTAGAGTAGAAACTCCCAAAAAATATTAAAATGGAAAATCTGCCGAAAAAGTGAAATTTTGAAATTGTATCTCTATTTTCCATTAATTCTTGTGGAACACCTAAAGGGTTAACAACGTTTGTAAAATCAGTTTTGAATACCTTGAGGGGTGTAGTTTCTTAGATGAGGTCACTTTCATGGAGTTTCTACTCTAGAGGTGCATCAGGGTGGCTTCAAATGGGACATGGTGTCAAAAAAACCAGTCCTGCAAAATCTGCCTTCCAAAAACCGTATGGCATTCCTTTCCTTCTGCGCCCTGCCGTGTGCCCGTATAGCAGTTTACGACCACATATGGGGTGTTTCTGTAAACTACAGAATCAGGGCCATAAATAATGAGTTTTGTTTGGCTGTTAACCCTTGCTTTGTTACTGGAAAAAAAATATTAAAATGGAAAATCTGCCGAAAAAGTGAAATTTTTAAATTGAATCTCTATTTTCCATTAATTCTTGTGGAACACCTAAAGGGTTAACAACGTTTGTAAAATCAGTTTTGAATACCTTGAGGGGTGTAGTTTCTTAGATGGGGTCACTTTTATGGAGTTTCTACTCTAGAGGTGCATCAGGGGGGCTTCAAATGGAACATGGTGTAAAAAAAAACAGTCCAGCAAAATCTGCTTTCCAAAAACTGTATGGCATTCCTTTCCTTCTGCGCCCTGCCGTGTGCCCGTACAGCAATTTACCACCACATATGGGGTGTTTCTGTAAACTACAGAATCAGGGCCATAAATAATGAGTTTTGTTTGGCTGTTAACCCTTGCTTTGTTACTGGAAAAAATGGATTAAAATTGTAAATTTGCAAAAAAATTGAAATTCTGAAATTTCATCTCCATATGCAAATAACTCTTGTGGAACACATAAATGGTTAACAAAGTTTGTAAAATCAGTTTTGAATACCTTGAGGGGTGTAGTTTCCAAAATGGGGTCTTTTTTGGGTGGTTTCAATTATGTAAGCCTCACAAAGTGACTTCAGACCTGAACTGGTCCTTAAAAAATGGGTTTTGGAAATTCTCTGAAAAATGCTTCTAAATCTCTAAGCCTTGTAACGTCCCCAAAAAATAAAATGTCATTCCCAAAATGATCCAAACATGAATTAGACATATGGGGAATGTAAAGTAATAACTATTTTTCGAGGTATTACTATGTATTATAGAAGTAGAGAAATTGAAACTGGTAAATTTGGTATTTTTTTATTTAATAAAATGAAATTTTTTGACTCCATTTTACCAGTGTCATTAAGTACAATATGTGACGAAAAAACTATCTCAGAACGGCCTGGATAAGTAAAGGCGTTTTAAAGTTATTCACACATAAACTGACACTGGTCAGATTTGCAAAAAATAGCCTGGTCCTTAAGGTGAAAAATGGCTTGGTCCTTAAAGGGTCGCAGAGAGCGACGAGGAGAAAGCAAAACTGTTAAATATATTTTTCTCCAGTGTATTCACTGAGGAAAATAAACTGTCAGATGACATGCAGAATGTAAAAATAAATTCCCTGTCTGACCCAGGAAGAAGTACATCAGCGGCTTAAAAAGATTAAAATAGACAAATCGCCAGGTCCGGATGGCATACACCCCCATATCCTAAGGGAATTAAGTAATGTCATAGCCAGACCCTTATTTCTGATATTTGCAGATTCTATACTGACAGGGAATGTCCCACCGGATTGGCACATGGCAAATGTGGTGCCAATATTCAAAAAGGGTCCAAAAACAGAGCCTGGAAACTATAGGCCGGTAAGTTTAACATCTGTTGTGGGTAAACTGTTTGAAGGTTTTCTGAGAGATGCTATCTTAGAGCATCTCAACGGAAATAAGCAAATAACGCCATATCAGCATGGCTTCGTGAGGGATTGGTCATGCCAAACTAATTTAATCAGTTTCTATGACAGCGGCGAATCAATGGATGTCGTATATCTGGACTTCTCCAAAGCATTTGACACTGTACCACATAAAAGGTTAGTATATAAAATGAGAATGCTCGGACTGGGAGAAAATGTCTGTATGTGGGTAAGTAACTGGCTCAGTGATAGAAAACAGAGGGTGCTTATTAACGGTACACACTCAGATTGGGTCACTGTCACTAGTGGGGTACCTCAGGGGTCAGTATTGGGCCTTATTCTCTTCAATATATTTATTAATGATCTTGTAGAAGGCTTGCATAGTAAAGTATCAATTTTCGCAGATGACACTAAACTGTGTAAAGTAATTTACACTGAAGAGGACAGTATACTACTACAGAGGGATCTAGAGGGATCTGGATAGATTGGATGCTTGGGCAGATAAGTGGCAGATGAGGTTTAACACTGACAAATGTAAAGTTATGCACATGGGAAGGACTAATGCAAGTCACCCGTACATACTAAATTATAAAACACTCGGTAACACTGACATGGAAAAGGATCTAGGAATTTTAATAAACAGCAAACTAAGCTGCAAAAAACGGTGTCAGGCAGCTGCTGCCAAGGCCAATAAGATAATGGGTTGCATCAGAAGGGGCATAGATGCCCGTGATAAGAACATAGTCCTACCACTTTACAAATCGCTAATCAGACCACACATGGAGTACTGTGTACAGTTCTGGGCTCCTGTAAACAAGGCAGACATAGCAGAGCTGGAGAGGGTCCAGAGCAGATAAACTAAAGTAATAACTGGAATGGGGCAACTACAGTACCCTGAAAGATTATCAAAATTAGGGTTATTCACTTTAGAAAAAAGACGACTGAGGGGAGATCTAATTAATATGTATAAATATATCAGGGGTCAGTACAGAGATCTATCCCATCATCTACAGTGGGATGCGAAAGTTTGGGCAACCTTGTTAATCGTCATGATTTTCCTGTATAAATCATTGGTTGTTACGATAAAAAATGTCAGTTAAATACACTGCTCAAAAAAATAAAGGGAACACAAAAATAACACATCCTAGATCTTAATTAATTAAATATTCTTCTGAAATACTTTGTTCTTTACATAGTTAATTGTGCTGACAACAAAATCACACAAAAAAAAAAATGGAAATCTAATTTTTAACCCATGGAGGTCTGGATTTGGAGTCACACTCAAAATTAAAGTGGAAAAACACACTACAGGCTGATCTAACTTTGATGTAATGTCCTTAAAACAAGTCAAAATGAGGCTCAGTAGTGTGTGTGGTCTCCACGTGCCTGTATGACCTCCTTACAATGCCTGTGCATGCTCCTGATGAGGTGGCGGACGGTCTCCTGAGGGATCTCCTCCCAGACCTGGACTAAAGCATCTGCCAACTCCTGGACAGTCTGTGGTGCAACGTGACGTTGGTGGATAGAGCGAGACATGATGTCCCAGATGTGCTCAATTGGATTAAGGTCTGGGGAACGGGCGGGCCAGTCCATAGCATCAATGCCTTCGTCTTGCAGGAACTGCTGACACACTCCAGCCACATAAGGTCTAGCATTGTCTTGCATTAGGAGGGACCCAGGGCCAACCGCACCAGCATATGGTCTCACAAGGGTTCTGAGGATCTCATCTCGGTACCTAATGACAGTCAGGCTACCTCTGGCGAGCACATGGAGAGCTGTGCGGCCCTCCAAAGAAATGCCACCCCACACCATTACTGACCCAATGCCAAACCGGTCATGCTGGAGGATGTTGCAGGCAGCAGAACGTTCTCCACGGCGTCTCCAGACTTTGTCACGTCTGTCACATGTGCTCAGTGTGAACCTGCTTTCATCTGTGAAGAGCACAGGGCGCCAGTGGAGAATTTGCCAATCTTGGTGTTCTCTGGCAAATGCTAAACGTCCTGCACGGTGTTGGGCTGTAAGCACAACCCCCACCTGTTGACGTCGGGCCCTCATATCACCCTCATGGAGTCTGTTTCTGACCGTTTGAGCAGACACATGCACATTTGTGGCCTGCTGGAGGTCATTTTGCAGGGCTCTGGCAGTGCTCCTCCTGTTCCTCCTTGCACAAAGGCGGAGGTAGCGGTCCTGCTGCTGGGTTGTTGCCCTCCTACGGCCTCCTCCACGTCTCCTGATGTACTGGCCTGTCTCCTGGTAGCGCCTCCATGCTCTGGACACTACGCTGACAGACACAGCAAACCTTCTTGCCACAGCTCGCATTGATGTGCCATCCTGGATAAGCTGCACTACCTGAGCCACTTGTGTGGGTTGTAGACTCCGTCTCATGCTACCACTAGAGTGAAAGCACCGCCAGCATTCAAAAGTGACCAAAACATCAGCCAGGAAGCATAGGAACTGAGAAGTGGTCTGTGATCACCACCTGCAGAACCACTCCTTTATTGGGGGTGTCTTGCTAATTGCCTATAATTTCCACGTGTTGTCTATCCCATTTGCACAACAGCATGTGAAATTGATTGTCACTCAGTGTTGCTTCCTAAGTGGACAGTTTGATTTCACAGAAGTGTGATTGACTTGGAGTTACATTGTGTCGTTTAAGTGTTCCCTTTATTTTTTTGAGCAGTGTATATCATATAGGAGACACACACAGTGATATTTGAGTAGTGAAATTAAGTTTATTGGATTTACAGAAAGTGTGCTATAATTGTTTAAACAGAATTCGGCAGGTGCATAAATTTGGGCACCACAAAAAAGAAATGAAATCCTCCTTTTGCAGAAATTACAGCCTCTAAACGCTTCCTGTAGGTGCCAATGAGAGTCTGTATTCTGGTTGAAGGTATTTTGGACCATTCCTGTTTACAAAACATCTTTAGTTCATTCAGGTTTGATGGCTTCCGAGCATGGACAGCTCTCTTTAAGTCACACCACAGATTTTCAATTATATTCAGGTCTGGGGACTGAGATGGCCATTCCAGAACGTTGTACTTGTTCCTCTGCATAAATGACTTAGTGGATTTTGAGCAGTGTTTAGGGTCGTTGTCTTGTTGAAAGATCCAGCCCCGGCGCAGCTTCAGCTTTGTCACTGATTACTGGACATTGGTCTCCAGAATCTGCTGATACTGAGTGGAATCCATGTGTCCCTCAACTTTGACAAGATTCCCAGTCCCTGCACTGGCCACACAGCCCCCAGCATGATGGAACCACCACCATATTTTACTGTAGGTAGCAGGTGTTTTTCTTGGAATGCTGTGTTCTTTTTCCTCCATGCATAACGCCCCTTGTTATGGCCAAATAACTCAATTTTAGTTTCATCAGTCCACAGCACCTTATTCCAAAATGAAGCTGGCTTGTCCAAATGTGCTTTAGCCCACCTCAAGCGGCACTTTTTGTGCTGTGGGCGGAGAAAAGGCTTCCTCTGCATCACTCTCGCATAAAGCATCTCCTTGTGTAAAGTGCGCCGAATGGTTAAACGATGCACAGTGACTCCATCTGCAGCAAGATAATGTTGTAGGTCTTTGGTGCTGGTCTGTGTGTTGACTCTGACTGTTCTCACCATCGCTTCTGTCTATCCGAGATTTTTCTTGGTTTGTCACTTCGAGCCTTAACTTGAACTGAATGGTCTTCCATTTCCTCAATATGTTCCTAACTGTGGAAACAGACAGCTGAAATCTCTGAGACAGCTTTCTGTACCCTTCCCCTAAACCATGATGGTGAACAATCTTTGTCTTCAGATCATTTGAGAGTTGTTTTGAGACCCCCATGTTGCTACTCTTCAGAGAAAATTAAAAGAGGAGGGAAACTTACAATTGACCCCCTTAAATACTCTTTCTCATAATTGGATTCACCTGTGTATGTAGGTCAGGGGTCACTGAGCTTACCAATCCAATTTGAGTTCCAATAATTAGTTCTAAAGGTTTTGGAATCAATAAAATGACAACAGTGCCCAAATTTATGCACCTGCCTAATTTTGTTTAAACAATTATAGCACACTTTCTGTAAATCCAATAAACTTCATTTCACTTCTCAAATATCACTGAGTGTGTCTCCTATATGATATATTTAACTGACATTTTTTATCGTAACAACCAACGATTTATACAGGAAAATCATGACGATTAACAAGGTTGCCCAAACTTTCGCATCCCACTGTATTTATCCCCAGGACTGTGACGAGGGGACATCCTCTGCGTCTGGAGGAAAGAAGGTTTGTACACAAACATAGAAAAGGATTCTTTACGGTAAGAGCAGTGAGACTATGGAACTCTCTAACTGAGAAGGTGGTGATGGTGAGTACAATAAAGGAATTCAAGAGGGGCCTGGATGTATTTCTGGAGTGTAATAATATTATAGGCTATGGCTACTGGAGAGGGGTCGTTGATCCAGGGAGTTATTATGATTGCCTGATTGGAATCGGGAAGGAATTTTTTATTCCCCTAAAGTGGGGAAAATTGGCTTCTATCTCACAGTTTTTTTTTTTGCCTTCCTCTGGATTAACTTGCAGGATAACAGGCCGAACTGGATGGACAAATGTCTTTTTTCGGCCTTATGTACTATGTTACTATGTATGAGTGGCAAAAGAAAAAATATATTTGCCTTTCAGCGGTGCAGTTATATGTTCTAAAGCCTTTTGTGGCATGTATGGGTGGAAAAAAATAATGCCCTATTTGCCGTTCAGCGGTGCAGTTATATGTTCTAAAGCCCTTTTTTGCGTGTATTAGTGGAAAAAGAAAACATCTATTTGCTGTTAGCTTTGCAATTTTATCTTCTAAAGCCTTTTGTGGTGTGTATTAGTGTCACGAGGGTGTCAAGAGCCACGTCTGACTCCGTTATACCCGGGGTCAGGAAGTCGCAGCGGGTGGCTGCGCGCTCTATGTATAAAGATAGTGCTGTTTCTTAATGGTAGCTTTCTGGGTTTGCCTTGCAACCCTTTTTGGCTCACTCAGGGATCCGTAGCTTCTTCTCCTCAGCTGTTTCTTGTCCAGCACTCCTAACCTCCTTATATTCCCCTCTCCCACTTCTCTGGTTGCCAGATATGGAGCTTCCTGCCTGGACTATTATACTGACCCACTGGAGCTGTGTAGCTGTGATCCCTGGTTGTTGTTCCAGAACGTTACCCTCCGGATCCCTGTTGGGCTTTTGTTGTCTGTTGTAGTCGCCCTCCTGGGATTATATGTTTTGTCTGCATTGTCTGTCCTCTCCTTGGTGTTTTCCTTTAGTGTCAGTGGTGCGGACTAGTGTTCCCACCGCCCTGTTCACTACATAGGGCTCATCTTAGGGAAAGCCAGGGTTTAGGCACGTGATCGGCGTACGGGTGAGGAACCCATCTAGGGACGTCAGGGCAGTTAGGTGCCAGCCTCAAGGTGAGTCAGGGGTCACCACCTTTCCCTCTCCCTTGGACAGGGCCTTCCCATTTCCCTCCCTTTGCGTGACGCCGGTCATTACAATTAGTGGCGAAAGAAAAATTATATTTGCCGTTCAGCTTTACAGTTATATGTTCTAAAGCGTTTTCTGGCTTGTATTAGTGTAAAAAGAAAAATATATTTGCCGTTCAGCAGTGCAGTTATATGTTCTAAAGCCCTTTTTGCCATGTTATAGTGGAAAAAGAAAAAAAATATTTGCCATTCAGCTTTGCAGTTATATGTTCTAAAGCCCTTTTTGCCATGTATTAGTGGAAAAAGAAAAAATACTGTATATTTGCCGTTCAGCTTTGCAGTTACTGTATATGTTCTAAAGCCTTTTGTGGTGTGTATTAGTGGCAAAAGAAAAATATATTTGCATTTAGCAGTGCAGTTATATGTGCTAAAGCCTTTTGTGGCGTGGATTAGTGGCAAAAAAAATATATATTTGCCGTTCAGCTTTGCAGCTATATGTTCTAAAGCCCTTTTTGCCGTGTATTAGTGGGAAAAGAATAAAATATATTCGCCGTTCAGCCTTGCGGTTATACACTAAAGAATTATTAGGAACACCTGTTCTATTTTTCATTAATGCAATTATCTAGTCAACCAATCACATGGCAGTTGCTTCAATGCATTTAGGGGTGTGGTCCTGATAAAGACAATCTCCTGAACTCCAAACTGAATGTCAGAATGGGAAAGAAAGGTGATTTAAGCAATTTTGAGCGTGGCATGGTTGTTGGTGCCAGACGGGCCGGTCTGAGTATTTCACAATCTGCTCAGTTACTGGGATTTTCACGCACAACCATTTCTAGGGTTTGCAAAGAATGGTGGGAAAAGGGAAAAACATCCAGTATGCGGCAGTCCTGTGGGCAAAAATGACTTGTGGATGCTAGAGGTCAGAGGAGAATGAGCCGACTGATTCAAGCTGATAGAAGAGCAACGTTGACTGAAATAACCACTCGTTACAACCGAGATGCTATCCTATCAATATGGGCCAACATTTCTAAAGAATGCTATCAGCACCTTGTTGAATCAATGCCACGTAGAATTAAGGCAGCTCTGAAGGCAAAAGGGGGTCCAACACCGTATTAGTATGGTGTTCCTAATAATTCTTTAGGTGAGTGTATATTCTAAAGCCTTTTGTTGCATGTATTAGTAGCAAAAGAAAATATATAATTGCCGTTCAGCGGTGCAATTATATGTTCTAAAGCCTTTTGTGGTGTGTATTAGTGAGAAAAGAAAAAAAATATTTGCCGTTCAGCTTTGCAGTTATATGTTTTAAAGCCTTTTGTGGCGTGTATTAGTGGCAAATAGAAAAATATATTTGACGTTCAGCGGTGCAGTTATATGTTCTACAGCCTTATGTGGTGTGCATTAGTGGAAAAAAATATATATATATTTGCCGTTCAGCTGTGCAGTTATATGTTCTAAAGCCCTTTTTGCCTTGTATTAGTTGAAATAGATAAAATATATTTGCCGTTCAGCTTTGCAATTATATGTTCTAAAGCCTTTTGTGGCTTGTATTAGTGTAAAAAGAAAAATATATTTGCCGTTCAGCCGTGCAGTTATATGTTCTAAAGCCCTTTTTGCCATGTATTAGTGGAAAAAGAAAAAATATATTTGCCGTTCAGCTTTGCAGTTATATGTTCTAAAGCCTTTTGTGGCATGTAGTAGTGGCAAAAGAAAAATATATTTGATGTTCAGAGGTGCAGTTATATGTTCTACAGCCTTTTGTGGTGTGGATTAGAGGCAAAAAAATATATATATTTTCCGTTCAGCAGTGCAGTTATATGTTCTAAAGCCCTTTTTGCCTTGTATTAGTTGAAATAGATAAAATATATTTGCCGTTCAGCTTTGCAGTTATATGTTCTAAAGCCTTTTGTGGCGTGTATTAGTGGCAAAAGAAAAATGTATTTGCCGTTCAGCGGTGCAGTTATATGTTCTAAAGCCTTTTGTGGCTAGAGATGGCCTTGCGGCTCGCCTGGCGGTCGTTTTGCGGCGAACTTTGCTCGTTCGCGGTTCGCCAAACAAGCAAGCATATAGCGATGTCCGCCAGCACCATATTAATTTACCTTGTGAAGAACTTTAACCCATGACACATCCATCAGGTGGTACAGTACAGCCAATTGAGACATTTAAGCACATGGACACACCCCCTACCTTATAAATAAACCCAATATGGCCTCCCTATTATATTCAGTCTTTTGCCTGTGTAGGGAGAGGTTGCTGTGTGGCACAGGGACAGACTGTTAGGGACACCAAACGCTAGCTAATAGGGCCACAAAAGTCCTTTTAAGGACTAGTATAGGTGTGCTATCGATAGGTGTGACTTACTGAGGGGTGTAATATACCTATAATATACTTTCCAACATAGAAAGTATGTTATAGTGCATTTGTATTGTGCAGCAGTTGTGTGCGGTTGTGCTGCGATACTGCAGCTACACAGAGTGACAAACGCTATTGGAACAAATATTTTCAACTGGTGTGATATACTAGTTGCCCCCCCCAAAAAACGGATTGAGGCAGGGGTGTGATATACAAATAATATACTTTCCATATAGTTCATTTGGGTAGTGCAGCATTTTTTTGCGGTTTTGCTGCGTTACCGCAGCTACACAGAGTGACAAACTATATTGGAACAAATAATTTCTACTGTGGTAGCCACCAGCACAGCAGAAGAGGGAGCAGGGTGCAAAAGCGGAGCGGCCGTCCTCTAGACAGTACGCCTCCTACTGCCCACCGCAGCAAGGGACCGAGCACACCAAAGCCAGCTCCAAGGAGTTTTCTGTCGTGGCAGTTCTTCAGACAATGTGCTGACGACAAGACACGAGTGGTTTGCACACTGTGCAATCAGAGTGTGAAGCGAGGCATAAACGTTCTCAACCTGAGCGCAACCTGCATGACCAGGCATTTAAGTGCAAAGCACGAGCTGCAGTGGAGTAGACACCTCAAAAACCAAGAAAGGTCTCTGGCTCCTCCTGCTTCCTCTTCTGCTGCAGCACGCACAGGTGAGTCGCTCGGCCGAACAGCACTACTTCACCACCAATGACTGGGCCTCCATGCGAGACCTGTGTTGCGCTGTTTCGAGTACTCCACCAACATGGCCAGTGTCGATAACGCCGTTCTCAGCGTTACTATCCCATTTCTATGCCCTCTTAAAAAAACGCTCCTGGCGATGATGGAGGAGGATGTGGCACAGGAGAAGGAGGAGGAAGAGGGATCATTTTGTAGGGTTTCCGGCCAGTCATTCCCAAGTGGCTCCGAGGGTGGGTTCCTGCACCCACAAACCCAAGGTACACAATTGTCCAGCCAGGGCACAGTTCTGGAGGATGAGGAGGTGGAGGATGAGGAGGAGGAGATGGAGGAGGAGGAACCATGTTCACAGCAGGGTGGCACCCAGACCAGCTCATGGCCATCACTGGTGCATGGATGGGGGGATACAGAGGACACAGACGATACACCTCCCACAGAGGACAGCTTTTCGTTGCCTCTGGGCTGCCTGCCACACATGAGCGATTACATGCTGCAGTGTCTCCGCAATGACCGCCGCGTTGCCCACATTCTAACTTGTGCTGATTACTGGGTGGCCACGCTGCTGGATCCCCGTTACAAGAACAACGTACCATCCTTAATTCCGTCACTGGAGCGTGATCGTAAGATGCGCGAGTACAAGCGCACGCTGGTAGACGCGCTGCTGGTGGCATTCCCACCTGACAGCGCGGGCACAGTGGAAGCACAAGGCGAAGGCAGAGGACGAGGAACAGGTCGCCAACGCAGCTGGGGTACCGCCAGCACCTCAGAAGGCAGGGTTAGCATGGCCGAAATGTGGAAAAGCTTTGTCAGCACGCCACAACAACCAGCATCACCAGCTGATATGGAACGTCTTAGCAGGAGGCAGCATTTCACCAACATGGTGGAGCAGTATGTGTGCACACGCCTACACATACTGAATGACGGGTCTGCCCCCTCCAACTTCTGGGTCTCCAAATTGGGCACATTGCCTGAGCTTGCCCTTTACGCCTTGGAGTGCTGGCCTGCCGTGCAGCCAGTGCATTATCTGAACGTGTGTTTAGAACGGCAGGCGGCGTCATCACAGACAAGTGCAGCCGCCTGTCCACAGCCAATGTGGACAAGCTCACGTTCATTAAAATGAACCAGGCATGGATCCCACAGGACTTGTCCGTACCTTGTGCAGAATAGACATGTATACCGGCACTAAACAGCCATTGTTATACTGCAGCGCAATTGCTCATGTTTGTATTTTGGATATTTCACACTCTTTTGGAGTGTACCTTAATTTTACAAAATTAAATTAATACCAAAAACCTGTGTTGGCTATCTTGTCCTCCTCCACCGCCGCTTCCACCTACTCCGCTACGTCCACCCCCTCCTCAAACTCCTACTCCATATGGAACTCCACCTCATAAATCCATTTTATTTTTTTGTACGTGTTTTATTTTATATAATTTCACTACTTTGTCATTTACATTTTCTGGTGAAATTAACCAATTTTTGGGTGTATAGTACCACTGCTATACCTAGTAGGCCGTTTAAAAAAAATTAAATAATTGTCATTAACATTTTCGGGTGAAATTCACCAATTTTTGGGTGTATAGTACCACTGCTATACCTAGTATGCCGGTTAAAAAATAAATAAAAATTGTCATTAACATTCTCTGGTGAAATTAACCAATATTTGGGTGTATAGTACCACTGCTATACCTAGTAGGCCGGTTAACAAAAAATATATATTTGTCAGTTACATTTTCAGTTGAAATTCAACAATTTTGGGGTGTGAAGTACCACTGCTATACCTAGTAGACAGGTTAAACAATTAAAAAAATTGTCTGTTTCATTTTATGGTGAAATTCACAAATTTTTGGGTGTGATGTACCACTGCTATACCTAGTAGGCCGGTTAACAAAAATAAATAAATTTGTCAGTTACATTTTCTGGTGAAATTCAGCATTTTTTTGGTGTGAACTACCACTGCTATACCTATTAGACTGGTAAAAAATAAATAACATTTGTCAGTTACAGTTTAGGGTCAAATTCACCAATTTTTGGGTGTAATATACCTCTCCTCTACCTAGTTGACAGCTTAATAAATTTCAATAATTTTTATTTTACATTTTCGGGTGACAATAAACAATTGTTTTCTGTCATAGACCCCCGTCTCTACCAAGTAGACAGGTTAATTAATTTCTGTAATTTTACTGCTACATTCTTGGGTTAACATTATACAATTTTAGACGTGAATAAACCCCTGCTCTGCATAGGTGACAGGGAATACAATTTCTGAAATGCTTCTTTAATTGATGCGCGCCACCTCCTTTGATTCAATGCTTAAACTTAAACAAGTTGTACCACATTTAAGCTTCAATACTTTGTCCCACATTTCCGCTATACTCTTTTGGACAACATTTGCGCCTCAATAGCTTTTCCCACAATTCCGCTTGACTCTTTTGGCCCACATTTGGGCTTCTGTAATTTGTCCCACATTTGCGCCTCAATAGCTTTTCCCACATTTCTTCTCGATCCCCATTTTTTAAAATAAGTTTATCTCCCTTAAATTTGGTCTCTTTTTCTCACGCTTCCTCTCCGGCCTGTAACCCTGATTCCCCGCCACCCGTAAACACCATGGTAGGCGCATAAAAGAACATCGAAAGTTGATAGAGCAGATATCAAATTGGATCGTGAATGTTGCGGAGCTTCAAGATATACCATCAATATCTCCACTTAAATCCCCTTGTAGCTGAAGAAGCAGGTCAATATCCAAGAGACAATTTCCCCAGTAACTGGACGACACACAGTTTGGGAGTCAACTGACTTTACTAGGCATAGCACACATGGTTTCAAACCCCCAACAGCCTCATTTGCATACAATACATAGATGACTATGATACAAGGAAAGGTGGGGTCAGACAATAGCAAGGGCTGATGGGAGGTTGAGGGGGGACACTGCAGCTAGTTTAAACAGGTTTGGCAGTGTCCCTGGGACACCGCCCTGATCTTGGGAAACAATGGAACAGGAAAGTGGGGAAGGGGAAAGGGGGTATACAGACAGCGGAACATAAAATAATATAAAAGGGTCCATCTGTTACAGTGAACATCACGGAACATATAGAAGGATTGCGCTGCAGGAGAGAAATCTTATTTGTGTGAATAAATGTTCCTTTTATCAGTCTTCAACCAGTGTGAACACAGGCCAACCTCACAATCCGACACTGGTATGGAGACCTGTGGTGTAATAAAAAGCGCACTATGGTGTAGCAAATTCCAAGCACTTAACGCACCATGTGAATAGATTATACTCACAGGATTTCCAGTGGGTAAATGCGTGTAGAAAACTGGATGGTATCTTCAATTGGATTCTGCTGAAAGAAGAGAACTATAGCGTAGTATGTAGTGACACTTAATGCGCCTGCAACAAAATTCTACTCACAGAACTTCACTGGTAAAGCTGTCTGTGAAGACTCCGCAGAGAATTTTTCCATGCACTTTACCAGTGAAGTCCTGTGAGTAGAATTTTGTTGCAGGCGCATTAAGTGTCACTACATACTACGCTATAGTTCTCTTCTTTCAGCAGAATCCAATTGAAGATACCATCCAGTTTTCTACACGCATTTACCCACTGGAAATCCTGTGAGTATAATCTATTCACATGGTGCGTTAAGTGCTTGGAATTTGCTACACCATAGTGCGCTTTTTATTACACCACAGGTCTCCATACCAGTGTCGGATTGTGAGGTTGGCCTGTGTTCACACTGGTTGAAGACTGATAAAAGGAACATTTATTCACACAAATAAGATTTCTCTCCTGCAGCGCAATCCTTCTATATACTCCTATACAACGGACTTTTCCCACATTGTCTTTGGATTTGCAGCGCTAGAGAGGACGAGTATTTTCTACAGAGACTTCATTTTATTTTATTTTCTGAACATCACGGAACGTGCGACATGGTGGGGCAGTAAGTATGCACACGCCTACACGATCTAACTGACAGGGGTCAGCCCCTGCAACTTCTGGGTCTCCAAATTGGGCACCTGGCCTGAGATTGCCCTTTACACCTTGGAGGTGCTGGCCTGCCCTGCAGCCGGTGTATTGTCTGAACGTGTGTTTAGCACGACTGGAGAGTTACATTTCCCAATGTTTTGGGGTGTACCCTAATTTAAAAAAATAAAAATAAATTTTAAAACAAAAAGCAGTGTAGGCTACCTCCACCTCCTCCTCCTCCACCACCGCTTCCACCTACACCGCCACATCCACTGCCTCCTCAACCTCCTACTCCATATGGACCTGGTCCTCCTAGATCAAGATTTTTTTTATTTTTTTTTATGTATTTTATGTTATTTAAAGTCATTTCCCTATCCACATTTGTTTGCAGAGCACTTGCCATGCTCTTAACCACATTTTGATGACATTTTCAGCCCTCTAGCCCTTTCCATGACATTTTTACAGCCATTTTAGTGCTCAAAAGTTTAGGTCCCTATTGACTTCAATGGGGTTCGGGTTCGGGGTCAAGTTCGGGTCCCGAACTTCAAACTTTTTTCTGAAGTTTGGCCGAACCCGTCGAATCCGAACATCCAGGTGTCCGCTCAACTCTATTCATAATGCAAATTTCATAACCAAAAGACACCTTTAGTGATAAAAAGTGCAGTAAATCAATTAATATGCAAAATATAATCTATGATTAGTGCACGAATAATAAATGGATGAATAAATAATTCAAACATACATTAAATAATGAAATAATAACCAGTGATACTTAATACTTGAAATAAATAAAATATTAATTAATCCATTATTCATATGACACCACCAATTAATTATGTATGTATAATTGTTATTAATTCATAATAATAAATATTCTGAAATGAAAGTGGGTACAGCTTTAGTGGTTAAGACAGAAAGAGATGTATTAAGTTGTCCATGCAATAATCACTCCAATCGAGAATCTGTCTCGCTTGCCACTCATTGGTAGGATTATGTTTGCTTAACCAAGGTAAACCCACAACCAACAGAGCAGGCAGACCCTCCCTGATGAAAATCACCTATTCTTAAACGGATGTCCTGCACCGTCTGTGACAAACATTTCTGAGAAAGTGGTGCGGAGTCAATTGCAAACACAGAAATATTTTTTCCTAATGCACTTGTTGTTAACCCATTAATACGGACAAACTGACCATCAACTAGGTTAACCCCTGCTCCACTGTCAATGAACACCTCAATTCCCACAGTTTTGGACTCTAGCGCCACCTCGGCAGACAGGAGAAATCGGGTACTAGCAGTAAATGACAAAAGTAATTTCTCTGACCCCCCACCCACACCACCAAGAGTAAGATAGGGATTAAACTTTTATTTTTGTTTTCACCTTGACGCTGAACATAGGGGCAAACATTAGCAAAATGTCCCCTTTTTCGCAGGAAAAACATACTCCCTTCTTATGACTAAAACTCTTGCAAGCAGGCCCAGGAGTAGCTCCCCCTAACTGTATAGGTTCATCACCAGACATAAACTCAGGAATCTCTCCACCACTCATATTGATGTATGACCACCCATCGATGGTCCATGATCTTGCGGAGGATGAACGGAGGGTTTTCTTGGATGTTATGGACTTGCTTCATGAGAATGACTCTAATACAGCAATTCTACAGGAGATTTAGAAATTGATACCGAACAGTACACATGGCAGAAATTTTTGCAAGGTGGAGCTTATTACGATCCAGAAATTACAACGTAATACATCATTTGTGATCAAGGAGGCGGATAAAGATTGGACTGGAGTATTTAAGAAAAAATTGGACAAGCTCCTAACTACACCAATTAAAATGAAAATCATTACAAAGAGAGAATTTCAGTTTCTAGAGGTTTAAATTCATATGTTCACGATTCCACGCATTTGATTAGAAATTTACATGATGTCACTCCACCGCTAATATGTTGGTCACATTTGATGTTGAATCATTGTAGTCCAACATAGCACATATGGATAGTTGTCACGGATGTAGTAGGAGAAAAAACACCAAAAGACAACAAGAAGGAAGGGAAAAGACACTAGGCCTCACCGCTAGGGAAGGAAAAGGGTCACCACCTATAAAACCCTGCTCCTGGCCCTAACTCCTATCCATATGGGCACCTCTCGATGGTAGAGATGCCCATACCCTGGTGTCCCTCGGATGCCCTAAAGGTAATGACAGGGCAGAGACAAACCGCTCCTTCCCTGGTGGAGGAACCAGCATCTCGCTGAGGCCTAATAAACAACAAAGGGGGGGGGGGATACAAAACACAACAAGCGGAACACTTAACTTCTGAGGATGATGGATGAACAGGACTTTAACAAGAACCACACTCCAGCTCTTCCAAAACCAAATGAAGCTATTCAGAGCAAGGATTGATGGGTAAAGTCAGACTAAATAGGGATGGGTAAATGTCACATGATCCACACCTGAACAGGAGGTGTGGACATACAAGCAACACACAGACAAAGTGAAACCAAAAGACACTGTAGGATCACTAATGTGCAGATAATCTTTTAGACCTTCTAAAACCTGTCACCGGTGTGACAGTACCCCCCCTTCTACGGGTGACCTCCGGGCACCCAGGACCGACCTTATCAGGATGAGCTCTGTGGAATGCTCTCACCAGACGACTAGCATTAACATCGGTCGCTGGAACCCACATCCTCTCCTCTGGTCCGTACCCTCTCCAATGAACGAGATACTGGAGTGATCTCCGGAGAACTCGGGAGTCCACAATCCTGCTGATCTGAAATTCTAAATTGCCATCCACCATGACAGGAGCGGGAGGCAAGGAGGACGGCTCAACAGGTTCAACACATCTCTTTAACAACGATTTATGAAATACGTTATGGATTTTCAATGCCTGAGGATGTTCAAGACGGAAGGCTACAGGGTTAACAATGGCAGTGATCTTATTTGGACCAATAAATCTTGGTCCCAACTTCCAAGAAGGTACCTTAAGTTTAATGTTTCTTGTAGACAGCCACACAGAATCACCCACTCTCAGGTCCGGACCACTCATACGTCTCCTGTCAGCCGCACGCTTATAATTGTTGCCCATCTTTTTCAGGTTATTTTGGATTTTCCGCCAAATAGAAGACAAAGAAGAGGAAAATTGTTCCTCCTCAGGAATGCCGGAATTTTGAGCACCAGAAAATGTACCAAACTGTGGATTAAACCCATATGCCCCAAAAAACAGCGACTTATCCGTGGATTCCTGTCTACAGTTATTTATACCAAACTCAGCAAACGACAAAAATGAAGACCACTCTTCCTGATTCTCCGAAACAAAACATCTCAAGTAAGTCTCCAGATTCTGTTTAGTGCGATCCGTCTGTCCGTTCGACTGAGGATGAAAAGCCGAAGAGAAGGACAATTGTACACCCAGACGAGTACAGAACACTCTCCATAATCTGGAAACAAACTGAGTCCCTCTATCGGACACCACATCAGAGGGAATGCCATGTAGTTTCACGATGTTGTCGACAAACACCTGCGCAAGAGTTTTAGCATTGGGTAGACTAGGTAATGCAATAAAGTGTGCCATTTTACTAAAACGATCGACAACCACCAGAATCACGGTCTTTCCCGAAGAATTCGGTAAATCCGTGATAAAATCCATGGACAAATGGGTCCAAGGTCTGGATGGAATGGGCAATGGAAGCAGAGATCCGGAAGGCTGAGTATGTGTCACCTTAGTACATGCACAGGTACCACAGGCTGACACATAGTCCTCAATACACTTACACAACCCCGGCCACCAGAATCTGCGAGAGATGAGATCGACAGTCAATCTGCTCACAGGGTGCCCAGCAAGCACCGTACAGTGATGTTCCTCGAACACCTTGTGACGTAATTCGGAGGGAACAAACAATTTCCCCTAAGGACAAGAGTACGGAGCATCCTCCTGTGCCTCCAACACCCTGGCCTCGAGATCAGGATAAAGGGCGGATACAACTACCCCTTCAGATAAAATGGGACTAGGGTCATTAGACTCACCCCCCCCAGGAAAGCAACGTGACAAAGCATCCGCCTTGACGTTCTTAACCCCAGGGCGGTAAGTGACGATGAAGTTAAATCTGGTGAAAAACAATGACCATCTGGCCTGCCTTGGGTTCAGTCGCTTAGCCGACTCCAGGTAGGCCAGATTCTTGTGATCCATAATTACCGTAATAGGATGAATTGCTCCTTCCAACCAATGCCGCCATTCCCCGAACGCCAACTTAATGGCCAGCAATTCCCTATTCTCCACATCATAATTCTTTTCAGCAGTCGAGAGTTTTTTAGAGAAAAACGCACATGGTCGCCATTTACTGGGTGAAGGACCCTGCGACAAGATTGCTCCTACCCCAACCTCAGACGCGTCAACCTCAACAATAAATGGCTGAGACACATCCGGTTGCATCAGATTAGGGGCCGAAGCAAAACATTCTTTCACAGCAGAAAAGGCCTGTAATGCCGCATCAGACCAGATAGAAATATCAGCACCCTTCCTAGTCATGTGTGTGTCACGGATGGTGTACAGGAAACAAGACAATACCATATAACAATGTCTCTCTGGATCCACAACTAAGGAACAAAGGGAGACCCCTGCAATAGACCTGCCGCTCTCCCTCACTGCTCAGCCTATGCAAACACCCCAAAGGTGGATGGGCGCATATCCACGTTCCTCGGCTATCTATTACCTGAAGACCCTACAATAGTGAGGGGACACGACCACCGGCTCCCTACACTGACACGGAGGGAGTCAGGGTCACCTGGATCCAGAAAAGAGAAAATCATAAATACAAAAACAGCACTTAACTTGCAGACGACTGACGACTGAGAACTGGGAACTGGGAACAGCATGCACACACACTCCAGGAAGTTGTATCAGCCGCACACTACTGCATTATGGGGAGGAATTTAAAGGGCAGCAATCAGTCCGACTGCATGACAGCTGAGATAGACTAACGAGATGAGAAACTAAACCAAAACAAAGAAATTCAAGGAGGAGGATCTGAAAAGCTCCTATGAGCGCTTCTCAGCTGTCTGGCTGTGACAGTACCCCTCCCTCTAGGAGTGGACTCCGGACACTCAGAGCCCACCTTCTCAGGATGGGACCTATGGAAAGCCCTGATGAGACGAGAGGCCTTAATGTCCGTCACTGGGACCCACATCCTCTCCTCAGGACCATAACCCTCCCAATGAACGAGGTACTGGAGGGAACCGCGGACAAGACGAGAATCCACAATCCTAGAGACCTGAAATTCAAGATTTCCATCAACCATAATCGGAGGAGGAGGCAAAGGCGAGGGTACAATAGGTTGAACATAAGGTTTCAATAAGGACTTATGAAAAACATTATGGATCTTCCAAGTCTGAGGAAGATCAAGACGGTAGGCAACAGGATTGATGACAGACAGGATCTTGTAAGGCCCAATAAACCTAGGACCCAACTTCCAGGAGGGAACCTTCAATTTGATATTCTTGGTAGACAACCACACCAGATCACCAACATTCAGGTCCGGACCAGGCACACGTCTCTTATCCGCCACACGCTTATATCTCTCACTCATGCTCTTTAGATTATCCTGAATCTTTTGCCAAATAGATGACAAAGACGAGGAGAATCTGTCCTCATCAGGCAAACCAGAAGAACCCTCTCCCGAGAAAGTCCCAAACTGCGGATGAAACCCATATGCACCAAAAAATGGTGACTTATCAGAGGACTCCTGACGACGGTTATTTAAAGCAAACTCAGCAAGGGACAAAAAAGAACACCAATCCTCCTGATTCTCCGCCACAAAACAGCGCAGATATGTCTCCAGATTCTGATTGACGCGCTCTGTCTGGCCATTCGACTGCGGATGGAAAGCAGAAGAGAATGACAACCGAACCCCCAAGCGAGAACAGAAAGCCTTCCAGAATCTGGAAACAAACTGCGTGCCCCTATCAGAGACTATGTCTGAAGGAATCCCATGCAATTTGACAACGTGGTCAATAAATGCCTGCGCCAGCGTCTTAGCATTGGGCAAACCAGGAAAAGGGATAAAATGCACCATTTTGCTAAAACGGTCCACCACCACCAGAATCACAGACTTCCCCGAGGAACGAGGCAAGTCCGTTATGAAGTCCATGGACAGATGTGTCCAAGGACGGGAAGGAATGGGCAAAGGAAGGAGAGGACCTGATGGCCGTGAATGAGGGACCTTGGCACGAGCGCAAGTCTCGCAAGCTGCCACAAAACCCTCAACCGACTTACGAAGCGCAGGCCACCAGAATCTCCGAGCAATGAGATCCAGTGTGGCTCTTGCCCCCGGGTGCCCAGCAAGGACCGTATCGTGGTGTTCTTTAAAAATCTTGTGTCTCAAAGCGAGAGGCACAAACAACCTCCCAGGAGGACAAAGATCAGGAGCTTCTGACTGGGCTGCCTGCACCTCTGCCTCCAATTCAGGAAAAAGAGCAGAGACCACCACACCTTCAGCCAAAATGGGACCCGGGTCTTCAAAATTCCCACCTCCCGGAAAACAACGTGACAGGGCATCTGCCTTCACATTCTTAACCCCAGGGCGGAACGTAACAACAAAATTAAACCTTGAAAAGAACAAAGACCATCTGGCCTGTCTCGGGTTCAGACGCTTGGCTGACTCCAAGTAGGCCAGATTTTTATGGTCAGTAAACACGGTAATAGGGTGTCTGGCTCCCTCCAGCCAATGGCGCCATTCCTCAAAAGCCAACTTGATGGCCAACAATTCCCTATCTCCCACATCATAATTTCTCTCTGCGGAGGAGAGTTTCTTTGAGAAAAAGGCACACGGTTGCCATTTGGCAGGAGAGGAACCCTGAGACAAGACCGCACCCACCCCTACCTCAGAAGCATCAACCTCAACTATGAAGGGTAACGAAATATCAGGTTGTACTAGGATGGGAGCGGAAGCAAAACTCTCCTTGATATTAGAAAAGGCCTTACGCGCCTCTACCGACCAGGAAGAAAAATCTACCCCCTTTCTGGTCATATCAGTGAGTGGTTTAACAACAGAGGAATAATTCAAAATAAATTTCCTGTAATAATTAGCAAAGCCCAAAAAACGCATCAGCGCCTTCTGATTCTCAGGAAGCTCCCACTCAAGCACAGCTCGGACCTTCTCGGGGTCCATGCGAAAACCAGAAGCGGAGACAAGAAACCCCAGAAATTGGATCTCTGGAACCGCAAACACACATTTTTCCAGTTTTGCGTATAATTTATTCTCCCGCAGGATGAGCAAGACTTGACGTAAGTGTTCCTTATGAGTCTTGAAATCAGGAGAAAAAATCAAAATGTCATCCAAATACACTAATACAAATTTTCCCATTAAATGATAAAAAATGCTGTTGACGAAATGCTGAAAAACGGCTGGGGCATTCATCAAACCAAAAGGCATAACCAAATTCTCAAAATGGCCCTCAGGGATATTGAAAGCCGTCTTCCATTCGTCTCCTTCTCTGACCCTAACCAGGTTGTATGCCCCTCTTAGGTCTAATTTGGAAAAGACTTTAGCCCCAACAACCTGGTTAAACAGGTCAGGGATCAGAGGAAGCGGATAAGGATCACGAATAGTGATACTGTTCAGCTCCCTGAAATCCAGACAAGGTCTTAAAGAACCATCTTTTTTCTTAACAAAGAAAAAACCCGCGGCAACAGGTGACTTCGAGGGTCGTATGTGTCCTTTTCTCAGACTCTCAGAGATATAAGCACGCATAGCGACCCTCTCAGGTTGGGAGAGATTGTATAAACGAGATTTAGGCAGCTTGGCGCCTGGGATGAGATTAATAGGGCAATCATACTCCCTGTGCGGAGGTAAACCCTGAACTCCACTCTCAGAGAAGACATCCAAAAATTCAGAGAGGAAAGGTGGTACAGTCTTAGTAGAAACCTCAGAAACAGATGTTATGAGGCAATTCTCTCTGCAAAAGTTACTCCAACCATTTATTTGCCTCGCTTGCCAATCAATGGTGGGGTTATGTTTAGTGAGCCAGGGTAGCCCCAACACTAGAGGAGTAGGCAAACCGCTATGGACGAAACATGACACATCCTCAACATGAGCATCACTCACAATTAAACGGATATTGTGAACTATACCCTTTAATGATTTCTGAGAAAGTGGAGCTGAATCAATAGCAAAAACAGGAATATCTTTTCCCAAAGTGCATACCTGGAAACCATGAGTTATTGCAAATTGATTATCAATGAGGTTGACAGCTGCTCCACTATCCACAAAAATCTCACAAAAAATGCTCTTGCTCTCTAGCGCCACCCTAGCAGGCAGGACAAAACGGGAACTACAAGCAAAAGGGAAACCTTCAATTTCCGCCTCAACCCTGCCAATAGTAACAGACGGAACATTTTTAAAAGATTTTTTCCTTTTTGTCTCTTTATTACTCCCAGAAAACTGCCTGAATCTCCTAGAGGGACAAACATTTGCCAGATGATTTATACCTCCACAACAAAAACAAACCCTCCCCTGCGGGCTGAATCTTCTATTGTCAGAGGCAATCAACCCCAGCTGCATGGGCTCCTGCTCAGAAGGGGCTGACAGCGACTGAGATCCCTGTGCACAGAATGAGACCGCTGCACTGTCCCGGGACTGAGTATGACAGGAAGGAGAGATCTCTCCTCTCTCTCTAAGACGCCTGTCAATATGAACAGCCTGAGACATAGCAGAATCCAAGGAGGTAGGTCTTTCATGAAAGGCAAATGCATCTCTCAATCCCTCTGAAAGACCATAGCAAAATTGACTTCGGAGTGCAGCATCATTCCAACCCGTATCTGCTGCCCATCTCCGAAATTCTGAGCAGTATATCTCTGCGGATTGTTTACCCTGGCATAACAGACGTAGTCTAGACTCAGCCAGAGCAATACGATCCGGATCATCATATATCTGACCCAGGGCTAAAAAGAATTCATCCACTGAACGGAGGGGCCGTGCCCCCTCCGGCAGCGAAAAGGCCCAGGACTGAGCGTTACCCCTGAGCAGCGACATAATGATCCCCACCCTCCGTTCTTCATCACCAGAAGAATGGGGAAGAAGGCGAAAATGGAGTTTGCAAGCCTCTCTAAAACGCACAAAATTCTCACTACCCCCGGAGAACGTATTCGGGAGCGAGATCTTAGGCTCAGCACAAACTCCATGAACGCAAGCTGAACCGGTCACTTGAAACTGAGAAAAAGTCTTACGGAGATCAGCTACCTCCAAAGCAAGACCCTGAAAGCGTTCAGCCAAAAGTGAAACCGGATCCATGCTTGAGACGGTTTTGGCGGCTGATAATGTCACGGATGGTGTACAGGAAACAAGACAATACCATATAACAATGTCTCTCTGGATCCACAACTAAGGAACAAAGGGAGACCCCTGCAATAGACCTGCCGCTCTCCCTCACTGCTCAGCCTATGCGAACACCCCAAAGGTGGATGGGCGCATATCCACGTTCCTCGGCTATCTATTACCTGAAGACCCTACAATAGTGAAGGGACACGACCACCGGCTCCCTACACTGACACGGAGGGAGTCAGGGTCACCTGGATCCAGAAAAGAGAAAATCATAAATACAAAAACAGCATTTAACTTGCAGACGACTGACGACTGAGAACCGGGAACTGGGAACAGCATGCACACACACTCCAGGAAGTTGTATCAGCCGCACACTACTGCATTATGGGGAGGAATTTAAAGGGCAGCAATCAGTCCGACTGCATGACAGCTGAGATAGACTAAACAGATGAGAAACTAAACCAAAACAAAGAAATTCAAGGAGGAGGATCTGAAAAGCTCCTATGAGCGCTTCTCAGCTGTCTGGCTGTGACAGTGTGTTAAATGTTTAACCACCGATGAATAGTTCAAGATAAATTTACGGTAGTAGTTGGTAAACCCCAAAAACCGCATAAGTGGTTTCAGATTTTCGGGTCGATCCCAGTCCAACACGGTGCGGACCTTCTCTGGATCCATACGAAAACCTGGGGATGAGAGCAGGTAACCCAGAAATTGCACTTCCTGTACAGCAAATACACACTTTTCCATCTTAGCATACAACTTATTCTCTCTTAGGATCTGTAACACCTGTCTCACATGATCCTGATGAGTCTCCATATTAGTCGAATTAATTAGTATGTCATCAAGGTATACAACGACAAACCTCCCCACCAGATGATGTAAGATGTCATTGACAAAGTGTTGAAAAACCGCAGGAGCATTTGTTAACCCAAAGGGCATGACCAGGTTTTCAAAATGACCCTCAGGGGTATTAAATGCGGTCTTCCACTCATCCCCCTGCTTGATCCTTACCAGATTATATGCCCCCCTCAGATCCAATTTAGAGAACACCCTGGCACCGAAAATCTGACTAAACAAATCTGGAATCAAGGGAAGGGGGTAAGGATCACGGACGGTAATACGATTGAGCTCACGGAAGTCCAGACATGGTCTCAGGGTACCATCCTTTTTCTTTACAAAGAGAAATCCAGCAACCACTGGGGACTTGGATGGTCTAATATGTCCCTTTGCCAAACTCTTGGTGAAATACTCTCGCATAGGCTTTCTTTCGGGTTCCGAAAGATTATACAACCGAGATTTGGGCAATTTAGCTCCGGGAATAAGATTGACGGGACAGTCATACTCCCACATCAGAAAATTCTGAAATGAACGAGGGTACAGTTTTAGTGGTAACCATAGAGAACGATGCAAAAATCACTCCAATCGAGAATCTGTCTCGCTTGCCAATCGATGTTAGGGTTATACAAACGGAAAATGCAAATGTGATCGCACTCTACATCCAGCACTCTGCCCTGCCTCCATGCTGGATGAGACATTGGTGTACATTTTGGCCAAAGCGCACCTACATACGGGTTGTGCTGACTCAATCCCCCACATTTTTTCTTTGATGTTAGGGTTATGTTTGCTTAACCAGGGTAACCCCAACACCAACGGAGCAGGCAGACCCTCCAATACATAACAGGAGATAGATTCCTGATGCAAATCGCCCACTCTTAAATGAATGTCATTTACTACCTGCGACAGGCATTTTTGGGGCAAGAGGTGCTGAGTCAATTGCAAAGACAGAAATACTATTCTCTAATGCATTAGTAGTCAACCCGTGAATGCGTACAAACTGTCCATCAATCAAGTTAACTCCTGCCCCACTGTCGATAAATGCTTTGATTTTCACAGTTTTGGACTCTAGCGCCACCTCGGCAGACAGGAGAAAACGGTTACTACCAGTAAAAGACAAAAAAAGATTTTCTTGCTCCCCACCCACACTACCAATAGTAATTTGGGGATTAAACATTTTTTCCTTTTTGTTTACACCTTGAAGCTGCAAGTACGGACAAATATTCACAAAATGTCCCTTCTTTCCACAACAAAAGCAGACTCCTTTCACATGACCCAAGCTTTTGCCAGTAGTTCCAGGAGTAGCTCCTCCTAACTGCATAGACTCATCACAAGGCACAACCACCCGTGTTTCTCCACCATAAGTGTCAAAGGAAGCAGTAACCTTATTGGACAGAACGTCCTGAAGGTGAGGACCCCTAGATCTCTCCCTCAGGCGTCTATCAAGACGTACAGCAAGGGACATAGCTGCTTCAAATGACCCCGGCAGAATTGGCTACGGAGAGCAGGATCGTTCCACTCTGTATCCGTAGCCCATCTCCTAAATTCAGAGCAATAGGTCTCTGCAGAACGTTCTCCCTGCCGCAAATCCCGTAACTTGGTCTCGGCCTGATAGATCCGATCCGGGTCATCATAGATAAGACTCAAGGCTCTAAAGAATTCATCTACCGACCGGAGGGACGGTGATCCGGTCGGCAGAGAAAAAGCCCAAGATTGGGCGTCCTCTTTAAGCAATGAAATAATCATACCCACACGTTGACACTCATCCCCAGAAGAGTATGGACGCAGCCTAAAGTATCATTTACATGACTCCCTGAACAGAATGAAATTGTCACTACCCCCGGAAAACCTGTCTGGGAGAGCTACCTTCGGTTCATGGCAGGCCTGGAACCCACCACCGGAACCAGCAGCCTGTGGACTCTGAATCTACAAAACCATCGCACGGAGGTCTGCTACCTCCAAAGTCAAATTCTGCAGCTGTTTGACCAGTGCAGTCATAGCATCCATAGCTGCACAGATCAGAACAAAAATGGCGGTATTGGGCTCTGGATAATGTCACAGATGTAGTAGGGGAGAACACCAAAAGACAACAAGAAGTAAGGGAAAAGACACTAGGCCTCACTGCTAGGGAAGGAAAAGGGTCACCACCTATAAAACCCTGCTCCTGGCCCTAACTCCTATCCATATGGGCACCTCTCTATGGTAGAGATGCCCATACACATGAACCTAGAAAACCCTGGTGACCCTCGGATGCCCTAAAGGTAATGACAGAGCAGAGATAACTCGCTCCTTCCCTGGTGGAGGAACCAGCGTCTCGCTGAGGCCTAGTAAAGGAGTAATGGGTAAAGTCAGACTAAATAGGGATGGGTAAAGGTCACATGATCCACACCTGAACAGGAGGTGTGGACATACAAGCAACACACAAAGTGAAACCAAAAGAGGCTGTCAGATCACTAATGTGTAGATAATCTTTCAGACCTTCCAAAACCTGTCACCGGTGTGACAATAGTACAGCTGCCACAAAAAAATTTTGGCAAAATCTTTGATGGGTGAATCTGCTTATCATACTTTTTTGGGTACTAAATAGACATGCGAACAGTTCATCGGCATATTGAATCAGAATCGACGTAACATTTTTTTTTTAACACATAACATCTCTGTTTTTCTGGATTTGAAGATTTGGATAGATGGTCCCCACAGTGTAACGTCTCTGTTTTGCAAGAATACTGCTCTCTGAAACGGAGGTTGATTTTCTGGATTTGAAGATTTGGATAGATGGTCCCCACAGTGTAACGTCTTTGTTTTGCAAGAATACTGCTACTAATAGTTTACTTCATTACCAAAGTTTTCATCCAAGTCATCTTAGAAAGGGAATACCAAATGGCCAATTTCTAAGACTCCGCCGGAACTGTACATCTACGGTGGATTTTAGAGAAGCTTCCACCGAACTATCACTACATTTCTGGAAGAGAGGATACCCCCAAAAAGTCATTTCACATGCATATTGTTTTCCAAAGAAGTCGAACCGTTTAGATTTGTTTAACCCCTTAAGGACTTAGCCCTATTTCACCTTAAGGACTTGGCCTTTTTTTGCAAATCTGACCAATGTCACTTTAAGTGGTGATAACTTTAAAACGCTTTGACTTATCCAGGCCATTCTGAGATTGTTTTTTCGTCACATATTGTACTTCATGACACTGGTAAAATGATGTCAAGAAAATTATTTTTTTTGCATAAAAAAATACCAAATTTACCAAAAATTTGGAAAAATTTGCAAATTTCAAAGTTTCAGTTTCTCTACATCTGTAATACATAGTAATACCCCCAAAAATTGTGATGACTTTACATTCCCCATATGTCTACTTCATGTTTGAATTATTTTGGGAATGATATTTTATTTTTTGGGGATGTTACAAGGCTTAGAAGTTTAGAAGCAAATCTTGAAATTTTTCAGAAATTTACAAAAAGCCAATTTTTAGGGACCACTACAGCTCTGAAGTCACTTTACGAGGCTTACATAATAGAAACCACCCAAAAATGACCCCATTCTATAAACTACACCCCTCAAGGTATTCAAAACTGATTTTACAAACTTCATTAACCCTTTAGGTGTTGCACAAGAGTTATTGGCAAATGGGGATTAAATTTGAGAATTTAATTTTTTTGCCTAATTTTCCATTTTAACCCATTTTTTCCACTAACAAAGCAAGGGTTAACAGCCAAACAAGACTTTATTGCCCTGACTCTGCCATTTACAGAAATACCCCATATGTGGCCGTAAACTACTGTACGGCCACACAGCGGGGCTCAGAGTGAAAGGTGCGCCGTTTGGTTTTTGGAAGGCAGATTTTGCTGGACTGGCTTATTTACACCATGTCCCATTTGAAGCCCCCCTGATGCACCCCTAGAGTAGAAACTCCATAAAAGTGACCCATCTAAGAAACTACACCCGTGAAGGTATTCAAAACTGATTTTACAAACTTTGTTAACCCTTTAGGTGTTGCACAAGATTTAATGGAAAATAGAGATACAATTTCAAAATTTCACTTTTTTGGCAGATTTTCCATTTTAATATTTTTTTTCAAGTAACAAAGCAAGGGTTAACAGCCAAACAAAACTCATTATTTATTGCCCGGATTCTGTAGTTTACAGAAACACCCCATATGTGGTCGTAAACTGCTGTACGGGCACACGGCAGGGTGCAGAAGGAAAGGAATGCCATATAATTTTTGGAAGGCAGATTTTGCTGGACTGGTTTTTTTGACACCATGTCCCATTTGAAGCCCCCCTGATGCACCCGTAGAGTAGAAACTCCAAAAAAGTGACTCCATTTTAGAAACTACGGGATAGGGTGGCAGTTTTGTTGGTGCTAGTTTAGGGTACATATGATTTTTGGTTGCTCTATATTACACTTTTTGTGCGGCAAGGTAACAAGAAATAGCTTTTTTGGCACCGTTTTTTTTTTGTTATTTACAACATTCATCTGAAAGGTTAGATCATGTGGTAATTTTATAGAGCAGGTTGTCACGGACGCGGCGATACCTAAAATGTATATAATTTTTTTTATTTATGTAAGTTTTACACAATGATTTCATTTTTAAAACAAAAAAAGTTTTAGTGTCTCCATAGCCTAAGAGCCATAGTTTTTTCAGTTGTTGGGCGATTATCTTAAGTAGGGTCTCAATTTTTAGCGGGATGAGATGGCTGTTTTATTGGCACAATTTTGGGGTGCATATGACTTTTTGATCGCTGGCTATTACACTTTTTGTGACGTAAGATGACAAAAAATGGCTTTTTTTACACCGTTTTTATTTTTTATTTTTTACGGTGGTCACCTGAGGGGTTAACTCATGTGATATTTTTATAGAGCCGGTCGATACGGATGTGGCGCTACCTAATATGTATACTTTTTTTTTGTTTATGTAAGTTTTACACAATGATTTCATTTTTGAAACAAAAAAAATCATGTTTTAGTGTCTACATAGTCTGAGAGCCATAGTTTTTTCAGTTTTTTGGCGATTATCTTGTGTAGGGTATGATTTTTGCGGGATGAGATGACGGTTTGATTGTTACAATTTTGGCGTACATGCGACTTTTTTGATCACTTTTATTACCTTTTTTGGGAAGTAAGGTGGGCAAAATTTAAATTTCATCATAGTTTTTTTATTTTTATGGCGTTCACTGTTCGGGTAACGTAACATGACCGTTTTATAGATCAGGTCGTTATGGACGCGGCGATACCAAACATGTGTAAGGAATTTTCTTTTTTTCATTTTTAATCAGTGATAAATGTTTTTTTTGATTTTTACATTTTTTTTCACTTTTTTTCACTTTTTTTTGACCAAGACCCACTTGGTTCTTGAAGATCCAGTGGGTCTGATGTCTGTATAATACAGTACAGTACAATATATATTGTACTGTACTGTATTTTACTTAATCTTTGTCTGAACAGATCTATGCCTTTAGCACAGATCTGTTCAGCACCATGGACAGCAGGATGCCTGAGACGGTGTCCTGTTGCCATGGGAACCTTCCCCGTCTGCTCAGTAGTGGTCAGAACTTCGCAGACGGGGAAGGGTAAGGATGGGGCTCTCTGGGGGCTCTCTCAGGGGCCTAGATAAGGGGGGGATAGGGGGGTTCAAACCCCCCCCAGAGTGTCTGTCCTCCTAACCTGCCAGAGAACGGCAGCTAGCGCATGCGCAGTGTCGGCATCATGTTCATTCCCTGTGCTGGCATCAGCACAGGGAACGAACTACGCATGCGCTAGCTCGCGCATCGCGAGATTTCGGCGCTCCAGCTCTGTGACGTCAGCCGGCAAGGAGGAGATTCGGAGGACGAGGGGCGGTGCTGGGCTCCTTTCCGCTTGACTCATCTCTGGCTACAGGACTCATATCAGGTAATTTGCATATCACTCAAAACGTTTTTTTAACACAATAAAAGCGCAGAGAGCTATGGGACCTGGGTACTGCAGATGAGCTAGTGGCCATCTAGCAGCCCATGTCCCCAGCTCTATGCGCAAAATCATGGTGACAGGTTTCCTTTAAGATGGAAAAACCCTTGATGTAAGTTACATCTCATTTCCTGGAATATCATGACGAGTCTTTCCATTGGTCCATTGGGTACTGGATATATTTTGGCACTTTGAGCACTTCGCACTTTAGGGTGAGATTTATACAATACAATTATTGGCATGACCACTTTGAAGATGCTTCTGAGATCACTCCACAAAGGACTTTGGGCCCTCTTCTTGCCTACTGTTGTATTAATATGAAGATTCGTGAACTGAACAGGAACTCTGGCTTTATTTCCACACAATTGTGTGATATAAATTATGGACTTATATGTATCTATTTATTTATTCATTTATATAATTTGTATATAACTTTCTCTTCACATTTCTTCATTACTTTTTTGGTTTCCAGGTACGGACCCAAATGCCTTTTTTTTTATGTAATATGTCTTATGAATTTATTCTACTTACTTGATTATACATTATGCATTATGTTTCTATTTACAATCACTTACCTATATATTGATTTTGCTGCTTACAATATTGTTTAATGTATTTATATATATATTTTCATATATTTTCATATTTTTGTATATTTTTTAATTAAGTATTAATTAATAACAATTATACATACGGTACATAATTATTTGGTGGTGTCATATGAATCATGGATTAATTCATATTTTATTTATTTCACAAGTATTGGGTATCACTGATTATTATTTCATTATTTAATGTTTGAATAATGAATTATGAATTCATCCATTTATTATTCGAGCACTAGTCAGATTATATTTTGCATTTTAATTTATTTACTGCACTTTTTTATCACTTTAGGCATTGTTTAGTTATGAAATTTGATTTATAAATTATGAAATATCATTATCATTCTTCACAATCATATATATATATATATATATATATATATACACAGTGTATATATATATATATAGTCTACACACCACTGTTAAAATGTCAGGTTTCTGTGATGTAAAAGAATGAGACAAAGATAAATCATTTCAGAACTTTTTCCACCTTTTAATGTGACCTATAAACTGTACAACTCAATTGAAAAACAAACTGAAATCTTTTAGGTAGAGGGAAGAAAAAATATAAAAATAAAATAATATGGTTGCATAAGTGTGCACACCCTTAAACTAATACTTTGTTGAAGCACCTTTTGATTTTATTACAGCACTCAGTCCTTTTGGGTATGAGTAAGATTTGCCCACTCTTCTTTGCAAAAACACTCCAAATCTGTCAGATTGCGAGGGCATCTCCTGTGCACAGCCCTCTTCAGATCACCCCACAGATTTTCTATCGGATTCAGGTCTGGGCTCTGGCTGGGCCATTCCAAAACTTTAATCTTCTTCTGGTGAAGCCATTCCTTTGTTGATTTGGATGTATACTTTGGGTCGTTGTCATGCTGAAAGATGAAGTTCCTCTTCATGCTCAGCTTTCTAGCAGAAGCCTGAAGGTTTTGTGCCAATATTGACTGGTATTTGGAACTATTCATAATTCTCTCTAGCCTAACTAAGGCCTCAGTTCCAGCTGAAGAAAAACAGCCTCAAAGTATAATGCTGCCACCACCATGCTTCACTGTGGGTATGGTGTTCTTTTGGTGATGTGCAGTGTTGTTTTTGCACCAAACATATCTTTTGGAATTATGGCCAAAAGTTCAACCTTGGTTTCATCAGACCATAACGCCTTTTCCCACATGCTTTTGGGAGACTTCAGATGTGTTTTTGCAAAATGTAGCCTGGCTTGGATGTTTTTCTTCGTAAGAAAAGGCTTTTGTCTTGCCACTCTACCCTATAGCCCAGACATATGAAGAATACGGGAAATTGTTGTCACATGTACCACACAATCAGTACTTGCCAGATATTCCTGCAGCTCCTTTAATGTTGCTGTAGGCCTCTTGGTAGCCTCCCAGACCAGTTTTCTTCTCGTCTTTTCATCAATTTTGGAGGGACATCCAGTTCTTGGTAATGTCACTGTTGTGCCATATTTTCTCCACTTGATGATGACTGTCTTCACTGTTTTCCATAGTATATCTAATGCCTTGGAAATTCTTTTGTACCCTTTTGACTGATACCTTTTAACAATGAGATCCCTCTGACGCTTTGGAAGCTCTCTGTGGACCATGGCTTTTGCTGTGGGATGTGACTAAGAAAATTTCAGGAAAGACCAACTAGAGCAGCTGAACTTTATTTGGGGTTAATCAGAGGCACTTTAAATGATGGCAGGTATATGTTGACTCCTATTTAACATGATTTTGAATGTGATTGCTTAATTCTGAACACAGTTACATCCCCAGTTATAAGAGGGTGTGCACACTTATGCAACCACATTATTATTATTTTTTTTCTTTCCTCCAACTAAAAGATTTCAGTTTGTTTTTCAATTGAGTGGTAGAGTTTATAGGTCACATTAAAGGTGGAAAAAGTTCTGAAATGATTTATCTTTGTCTCATTTTTTTACAGCACAGAAACCTGACATTTTCACAGGGTTGTGTAGACTTTTTATATCCACTGTATATGCGCATATATATTGGTGCAGATATTTAAATTATGTTATTGATTAGATTTATAGTTATTTATCACTTTTTCTTGTTTTTGTTTTTATGTGGGTGTTTTTGGATGTGCATTTATCGGTTTTCTTCTAATATATATTATTTTGCTTTTAATGTTGCCATTATCTATCATCTATGATCCATTATCTATGGTTTGTTTATAATGTGGCATGTGCTGTTTGTTCCCGGCACTCTTCTATATTTATCTTCGCGATGCGTCTCCAGCCTTTGGAACGCATCGCTTTATTCGCTTACTTACTTTCGGCCTTTGGAATGCATCATTCGCTTACTTCCAGCCGTACACCATCTGGCGCATGCTCGGATTGATTTTTTGAGTAAATGATGCGTTCCGGCCTTTGGAACGCATCATTTACTTACTTCCGGTCTTGCGCCATCTGGCGCATGCTGGTATGGATTATCTGAGATGCTGGGACATACTAGGCGGCGCCATTATGTTCAGAAATGGGTTCCACACCGGGAATCTCAACAAACCCTCCCTTTTTGCCTCTGACAAATTTACTTCTATACAGGTGATGCTTGTTATTGATTAATTGTACATGTATATATAGTGTGCACACTTACTCTAGCCTGTGGACCCCTGAGGAAGCCAGTCGGACCTGGCGATACACATGGGGTGTATTTTCCCTACACACCATGCCCGCTGATCTCTTTACTATGCTAAGTATCCGCAATTTTTAATGCCTTATTTATTATGTATTTTACATTATCGCGGCGGTGCCTATGTATGTTTCCATTTAAAAAATGGTGTTTATAGGGTAGTGTGTTGGACTTAATTTCAGTCCACACACATTGTTTCCATTCCATGTTTTTATCTTTTGAGTTTTTGTGCTTTTGAACACAATAAATTATATATTTTTATAAGTAGAGGTGCAGCCTTGTATGCAGTATTTCTTTCTCTGTATTCTATACTTTCTGCTGCAGCTGTCTCCTTGTAAAGGCTCATTCAGATGAACTTAACCGTTTTTGCCGTCTTCAAATTGCAGATCCGCAAAACACATATACCAGCCATGTGAGTTTGAAGGGAATATGTTATCTCATGAGTAATCCCATGATAACTCTATGTGTAAAATTGGGATAACAGTATGACAGCTCCATTGTTCTCTTGATAGGCCTAGATTAAGAAGCCCACAGAAGAGCATTGCGCTTGTGTAATTCTGTAATTGAGTCGGAGTAAATCATCTGTGAAAGTCAAGCATGGCTATGTACTGTACTTAAAGTCCAAACAAAGGAGAAAGTTAAAGAGCAAGGACAGGAAATGGAATAACCTCAAAAATCCAATCTGGAAAACCATCCGTTTTTTATTTAAAAAAATACATAGAACATCCACATATATGCTGCTAATATGTGATAATTATATTATGGAAGCGTCCCTTTAAATAACAGAAAATAATTTTTGTTTAGATGCGGCCTTTGCCGTGTATAATCATGTGGCATCATCAAAAGCAAGCATAAAACAGGTTCTTGGCTCCTGTCGAGATTGGCAACATTAACAAATAGCCAGAGTCATTGAGAAAGTCAGACATAGATCAATGATCTGTCTCTAATGCTAAAAAAAAAAAAAAAAAAATCAATTCTGTTTTTTTTATTATTTTCTTACATACTTTAAAAATTTCTTTAAAAATCAACACAATCTTGATAAGGCAGGTATGCCCAACCTGCAGCCCTCCAGTTATTGCAAAACTACAACATCCAGCATGCCCTGATAGCTGTAGGCTGTCCAGGCATGATGGAAGTTGTAGTTTTGCAACAGCTGGAGGGCCGCAGGCTAGGCAACCCTGTGATAAAGTAACTGAATATTTCCAGATTTTAACCCCTAACAAAAAAAATCTAATAACAGTACAATGCAACCTCAACATGTTCTATTATTGTTTTTTATTATTATTAAAGCGCTATTCATTCCATATGAAAAGGGGTATACATACATAATACAGACAATTGCACTAAGCATGAACAAGAGGGCTTACAATCTACAAGATCTATGCATGTAAATCATCTGGGATTATAGGCAATTGCCCTTTTTGGGGATTTTTATCTTTATTTTTTGTCTAAGATTTTCCAGTGCATCTATAAAACAGAATTCCCATAAACTGCAGTAATAAACAGTCCTTGTAGGATGTGAAATACATGTTACTATTTATGATCAAAAATTTAATTAGTAATTGAATATTCTTCTAACTCTTCTCTGTTATATTTTAACAGCAATAAGTGCTCCCTAATTATATGGAGGTGGTATTAGGGTCAATTTCATTCATTCTTACAGAGCCAGTAATAGCAATTCTTATAACAATGAGATGGACTTGATTCTGTTAAAAATTTGTAGAGAAAAATGGAATTTTAATGCACAAAGTCAGTACTGAGTGAAGATAAAACCTCATATCGAAATTATGATATCACACTGAGTTCAGCTCTGCTATATCTATATTATAAAATAATAAATATCCCGCCCTTACTTTCTCCTTAGTGGCCCGATTTGACAGCTTTACAAACTATCTTAAAATGGCCATATATATATTAGATTAGCCGTTCCTGCTCAGTTTAATGTATGCAGTGGCCTACAAACATTTCCATTATGAGGAACATAAAAATCCTAGAAATATTTTTGGTATTCTTATGAAACAAATCTCTACGTTATACATGGGTTTCATAAATAAAGTATTCTATCATTCGATAGCCTGTAATTACATTATCATTACATTACCATTCCCAAGCAGTTTTTTTCTGTTCCTGTCTCCGAGGCTTGCTTTGGGGGAAATTGACATGTTTGCTGTGCTTTTCAGATGGCAGATATATTCTTCTGCTCAATGTCAGTGTACATGATTCTGCAGTGTGCTACATGATGTATGCATGTACCAGTGTGCTGTAAATGTACATTAGAGGGGTTATCCACAGGATAAATAACGAGTTAAAGGGGGAGATGAGGAGTTCTCTCTCTTTGAATGAAGTGGTTGAGAGCTTTTTAAGAGAAAAATCCCTTTAAATGGAACCTGTCATCTTTCTCAGGATAAGAGGACTTTATTTTCATAAGTAAGGCATGATTATAGTAGCAAACGCCAGCTTCTGCTCGGACCTCCGGGGCACGGATAGTGCAGGACTGCACTCACACAGCAACAAATGTAAACGATTTCCAGCCACCGGTGTTGGTAAAATCCTTTCAGTTTTATTTCTTCTCGATTAAAAAGCAGTTACAATATGGTAAGTACAAACCAGGCCTTACATCTCTCTGACATGTTTCGGGTGCATGTCTTTAGCACCCTTAGGGTCCATTCACATGTCCGCAATTTCGTTCCACATTTTGCGGAACGGAATTGCGGACCCATTCATTCCTAAGGGGCAGCCCGGATCCGGAATTGCGGATCCGCACTTCCGGGTCCGCAATTCCGATCCCGAAAAATATAGAACATGTCCTATTCTTGTCCGCAATTGCGGACAAGAATAGGCATTTTCTATTAAGTGCCGGCGATGTGCGGTCCGCAAAATGCGGAACGCACATCGCCGATGTCTCTGTTTCGCGGATCCACGGATTTGTGGATCCGCAAAACACACACGGACGTGTGAATGGACCCTAAATCATAGAGTCACTAGATGACTGCATCAATCAGGTTATATAGTGTAAAAAGTGGGAGGGAACACACCCAATAGGCATGATTATGTTTCAGGGCCTCTACCCTACATTGTAGCACACTTTCGTTGAAATTGATATTGTAGATCTGTGTATTCTCTGCCACCTTTACAGATGCACTTACAGAATGTAGTATATGGTAAAATGACACCTATAAACATAAAACTATTACATATGTTGTTCTAGAAAGCCAGTAAAAACCAGAGAGTAAGCAGGGGCATACATAGATTTCACAGTGCAAAACTTTGTATGATATCCCAGTGAGATTTACATTTTTTTAAAATCTTTGTGTTGTGTTGATCGAGCACCAAGGTGCTCGTGTGCTCGAGTAGAACACTTTGCAATCCTCGGGTGTTCTACTGAGCACAATGGAAGAACCCCAGGCACCCCCTGCTCTGAAGAGGGGAGGGTGTTGGGACTTTAGTTTGGCTTAGGAGTCACTGCTCTGACTCCATATATAGCTATATTCATATATGGAGTCAGTGCTTGGGGACACCTCAGAGTATTTAAATCAAATTTCTGCCAGGATTTGAACTCTGAACATTGTACATTTGAGACAAGGACCTTATCCACCCAGCTATAAATCTGAATGCTAAAGTGTGTCAGAAAAACCTCATAGTAGTTTCTGATGTAGTGAAAATTCCTATTCAGCAGAAGACTTATTTTATATTTATGTGCAGACTAACATGTAGCTGTATTGTGTAGTGGTTAACAGCCTTGCCTCTAATGTACAAGATAGGGAGTTCAAATCCCAGCAGAAACAATTATATATATATATATATATATATATATATACATTTTTAGCCATTATATATTTAGAATATATAATATATTATAATATATGTAAATATATTATGGATAAAACACCAGTAGTAGTTTCCTACATATTATGCATTCATATATATCAGAAGTATGATATTATATATATATATACAGTTGTAAAAATAGTATTGGTGGTGACTACTCTCCTATATAGCCTATGGTGTGGTGCTACAAGTCCAGGGAGAGGACACCCTACCTCTCTAAATGAAGTAGAATTTGAACAAAAGTGTATGGACGAACACTCTACCAATTGGCACACATTTATTATAAATAATAAGATATAAATAGCTAGCAATATAAAACATATAAAACAGCACAATAAAAATGCAAATGCAAGTACATCATTATAACCACAATGGGGTAATTGGCTGTAATCAATGTCCAAACAATCCTATGCCATAGATTGTATGTGAGGCCTTCTGTTGTGGCCTATGTCTCCATAGGAATCCAATATATCCCCAATGGATGTAAATGATGTTTATACAACTCTAGAGGTTCTGGCAGTCTACCAGTATTTCATATATCGGGTAGTAGTCCCATAACGTTCGATAATATTGCGGACGGAAGTAAGATAAAGATGGACTTGCCGGCTGTTAAGCCGCTTACCTCCCCTTCGTATGTGTAGTCCACTTTGGTCCTGCGGTTTGCTCAGACTAAGCAGATGGAGCACACCGGGTACGGCGTCTCACGTTGCTATGTTTGATGACCGGACTTGCCGACTGTTATGTCGCTTACTTCCCCTTCATATAGATAGTCCACTTTGGTCCTGCAGTGCGGGTAGAGCGCACCGGATGGTATATGGGGCCGGCGTCTCACGTTGCTCTGTTTGATATCCGCGTTCAATACTCGCGGAGTAGCACTTGCGTCACTTCCTGTATGGTCCGGTAGTGACGTATTCCTTGCATTCAATCCGATGATTCCGAACTGCAATTTTTTCTGATATTTAGTTTGACAAATATCAAAGTCCTGTCTGCATGGCCATGCAATTGAAAAGATGTCGACAGGTATATGGCGTAAAACCCAGACGCGTTTCGGGAATTATCACTCTATCTTCAAAACCTGGATCGGACCTCAGGATTCAATAATTCCGTTTCTATAAGATTTAATGTCTGAGACTTCTGATTTTCACAGTCTGTTTTTATTATCTGTTTTTATTGACAGTTTCCGATTTTTAATGTCAATTAATCTGAAGTGGCCTTTCAATCATTTATATGTTTCCCTCTCTTGCAAATATTAAAAGAAAAGAGAAAGAAAGGGGAAACTCCATTCATCACGTACCCCATTAGTGGATACATCCTTTTTTTTAAAAAAAATAGTACAATAATTTACACTGAATAAGACTTTTAATAGATATAAATATTTAAAATAATATACAAATGAAATTTAAAATAGATGTGGATAATTAAAAAATTGGAAATTATTATTGTGGATGTCTAGTACAGTATGAGCATAGGGTACTGATAGTAGCTGGACAATATTTGGTATATTGGACACAAATCCATAATTCCTTCCGTAGATACCACAATACATGACAAACACATGACAAACACAGTGATAGCAAGGCTGACAGCAGTGATAACCCCAATGATAGGGTTAATGGGGGACCTCAGGTTGAGGGAGGGTCGCAGTGCCGATACACGGCCTGACCTACGACCCTGCATCGAATCAGGGACACTCTCACAGAAACCCAAAGAGTTCCAACTCCGAATTTAGTCCTGATGGTAACAGGCTACCAAACTCATTAATTCGTCGGGACTCCCTTCTGGACATGTGTTTAATATAATTGCCTCCTCTCCAGTGTTGATCTACCTTTTCCAGCGCCGTAAAGACGAGACTGGCTGGGTCACTATTATGGACCTACTTATAATGTTTAGACAAAGAGTGTTTGTCATAGCCTTTCTTGATATTGGCTATATGTTCAGCCAGTCTCGTCTTTAATAATCGTTTGGTTCTGCCAATGTATTGTCTATTACAGGGGCACTGGACCAGGTAGACAACACCGGTAGAGTTGCATGTGAGGCAATATTTAATGTCCCAGACAAAGGTGTTCTGTGTAGAAGGGACTGTAGTGGTCTTACGGGGTTTGTTGTTAATTCTGCATGCAATACACTTGCCGCATTTAAAGAACCCTTTCAAATCCATCCAAGTCCCCATCAGTGATCTTTTTTTCTCTCTAGTTTTCACAGAGGGAGCTATTTTAATACCCAAATTGGGTGCCCTAGTAAATGTAACCTTTGGGGATGTTGGTAAAAGATGGCCTATCACCCTATCGTTCAATATATGATGCCAATGTGCCTTCACTATTTGTTGTATTTTTCTATGGTCATCATTAAAAGGGAGGATAATCCTACTATTAATCTCTTCAGTTGTCTGGGATTTTTTCCTGGTTTCAACCCGACTGTCAAAGAAAGTTTGTCTATCTAGTTTCCTAACTTTTTCCAAAGCTTTTTCCACTATTTCATCCGGATAATCTTTCTCCCGGAATAGCTGCCACATTCCAGCCGCCTCCTCTTCAAAACGTAGATCTTCCGTACAATTCCTCCTGATCCTGCGAAACTGACCAGTCGGGATGTTACTAAGCCATCTTGGGAGGTGGCAGCTGGAATATTGGATAAAGCTATTTCTATTCGTTGGTTTGAAAAAGGTATTGCAGACAAACTTGTTATTCTGTTTTCTGATCACTAAATCAAGGAATTCTGTCTCTTCCTTGATCATAGCACTAAAGACCAAGTTCAGTTGATTTTCATTGATCTCCTTCAGGAAGAGATCAAGAGAATCTCTTTTACCCTTCCAAATGAAGACCACATCATCGATGTAGCGACGCCATAGAGCCAGATCCACCCCCAGCCTAGGTCTAATATAATGATGTTCCCATTCTGCCAAGAATAAGTTGGCATAGCTGGGGGCGAATCTGGTCCCCATGGCGGTCCCACATTTCTGCAGGTAGTATACACCCTCAAAATAAAAGTAGTTATGCTTGAGGATGTACTCTATACCATCTGAAATAAACTGAACGTGGGTTTCCTCTAATCCTCCTTCTCTTTTGATTTGTTGTCTCACTGCCGTCAGTCCCTGTTGATGGTCAATTGATGTGTAAAGGGATTGTACATCCAGAGTCCCCATAATCCACTCTGGTTGGACATCCAGACATTCTATAGTCTGGATGATGTGAGTTGTGTCCTTTATATATGACCTCGTTCTTTTCACTATCGGCTGTAGTTGTGTGTCTATGTACCTAGACAGATTCGATGTAATTGATTCAATACCCGAAACAATCGGTCGACCAGGGGGATTTTCGAGGTCTTTATGGATCTTGGGCAGACAATAGAAGACCGGAAGTCTTCCCTGTGTGCCCAAGATGAACTCGAATTCCTGTTGGGATATCAACTTCTGCTCTATTAAAGACGAGACTGGCTGAACATATAGCCAATATCAAGAAAGGCTATGACAAACACTCTTTGTCTAAACATTATAAGGAGGTCCATAATAGTGACCCAGCCAGTCTCGTCTTTACGGCGCTGGAAAAGGTAGATCAACACTGGAGAGGAGGCAATTATATTAAACACATGTCCAGAAGGGAGTCCCGACGAATTTATGAGTTTGGTAGCCTGTTACCATCAGGACTAAATTCGGAGTTGGAACTCTTTGGGTTTCTGTGAGGGTGTCCCTGATTCGATGCAGGGTCGTAGGTCAGGCCGTGTATCGGCACTGCGACCCTCCCTCAACCTGAGGTCCCCCATTAACCCTATCATTGGCGTTATCACTGCTGTCAGCCTTGCTATCACTGTGTTTGTCCTGTGTTTGTCATGTATTGTGGTATCTACGGAAGGAATTATGTATTTGTGTCCAATATGCCAAGTATTGTCCAGCTACTATCAGTACCCTATGCTCATACTGTACTAGACATCCACAATAATAATTTCCAATTTTTAAATTATCCACATCTATTTTAAATTTCATTTGTATATTATTTTAAATATTTATATCTATTAAAAGTTTTATTCAGTGTAAATTATTGTACTATGTTTTTTAAAAAAAAGGCTGTATCCACTAATGGGGTACTTGATGAATGGAGTTTCCCCTTTCTTTCTCTTTTCTTTTAATATTTGCAAGAGAGGGAAACATATCAATGATTGAAAGGCCACTTCAGATTAATTGACATTAAAAATCGGAAACTGTCAATAAAAACAGATAATAAAAACAGACTGTGAAAATCAGAAGTCTCAGACATTAAATCTTATAGAAACGGAATTATTGAATCCTGAGGTCCGATCCAGGTTTTGAAGATAACTTTGTGGAGTATATAAGGCGTATTTAGACAGGTGTGGCGCAACCACTGAGGAAGGGAGAGTGATAATTCCCGAAACGCGTCTGGGTTTTACGCCATATACCTGTCGACATCTTTTCAATTGCATGGCCATGCAGACAGGACTTTGATATTTGTAAAACTAAATATCAGAAAAAATTGCAGTTCGGAATCATCGGATTGAATGCAAGGAATACGTCACTACCGGACCATACAGAAAGTGACGCAAGTGCTACTCCTCGAGTATTAAACGCGGATATCAAACAGAGCAACGTGAGACGCCGGCCCCATATACCATCCGGTGCGCTCTACCCGCACTGCAGGACCAAAGTGGACTATATATATACAGTTGTGTTCAAAATTATTCAACCCCCAATGCTGTAAAGGGTTTTAGGGAATTTAGTGTACATTTGTAATTGTGTTCAGAATGAAATCTTACAAGGACTTTTTAAAGAACCAAATGCAACTAAAATGACATCAATTGTTTTTGTAATACAGTATTAAATGTATTTTTTTGTGATTTCTTCATTGACACAATTATTCAACCCCATAAAGACTACCACTCTTAAGAACAGAGGTTCATTCAAGTGTTTTCGATCAGGTATTGAAAACACCTGTGGATGTCAAGGAGCAGCAATCAAGCATAATAAGCACCAATTAGGCAGATTTAAAAGGACTGTGATACTCAGCTCCTTCTAGACATTTACTGATGTGTTTACAAACATGGTGAAGTCAAGAGAATGGTCCAGGAAGAAAAGAGAAGAGGTGATTTCTCTTCACAGGAAGGGCAATGGCTATAAGAAGATTGCAAAGATGTTAAACATACCAAGAGACACCATAGGAGGCATCATTCGCAAATTCAAGGCAAAGGGCACTGTTGAAACGCTACCTGGTCGTGGCAGAAAGAAGATGCTGACTTCGACTGCTGTGCGCTACCTGAAGCGGAAAGTGGAGAAAAGTCCCCGTGTGACTGCTGAGGAACTGAAAAAAGATTTGTCAGATGCGGGTACTGAAGTTTCAGCTCAGACAATAAAGCGCACACTGAGTAATGAAGGCCTCCATGCCAGAACTCCCAGGCGCACCCCCTTGCTGTCTCCAAAGAATAAGAAGAGTCGACTGCAGTATGCCAAAAGTCATGTGGACAAACCACAAAAGTTTTGGGATAGTGTTCTGTGGACTGATGAAACAAAATTAGAACTGTTTGGGCTCATAGATCAACGCTATGTTTGGAGGAGGAAGAACAAGGCCTATGAAGAAAAGAACACCTTGCCTACTGTGAAGCATGGTGGGGGGTCAATCATGCTTTGGGGCTGTTTTGCTTCTACAGGTACAGGGAAGCTTTAGCGTGTGCAAGGTACCATGAATTCTCTTCAGTACCAGGAGATATTGGATGAAAATGTGATGCAGTCCGTCACAAAGCTGAGGCTTGGGAGACGTTGGACCTTTCAACAGGACAATGATCCCAAGCATACCTCCAAGTCCACTAGAGCATGGTTGCAGATTAAAGGCTAGAACATTTTGAAGTGGCCATCGCAGTCACCAGACTTAAATCCGATTGAGAACCTCTGGTGGGACTTAAAGAAAGCAGTTGCAGCTCGCAAACCTAAGAATGTGACTGAACTGGAGGCTTTTGCCCATGAAGAATGGGCGAAGATACCCGTAGATCGCTGCAAGACACTTGTGTCAAGCTATGCTTCACGTTTAAAAGCTGTTATAACTGGAAAAGGATGTTGTACTAAGTACTAAGATTGAATGTCACTTGGGGGTTGAATAAAACTGATAATGATGTGAGCACAGAAAAGACATTTGTGGTTATTTCATTATAAATGTTATGTTATATTTGTCTGACTTACAAGTGCCTCTTTGATTTAATTGTAAACAAGATGACTGAAATGATCAAAATCAATGTCAAACTGGCCAAAACACTCAATTTCAGTGGGGGTTGAATAATTTTGAACAAAACTGTATATATATATATATATATATATATATATATATATACATACACACATATATATTTTTTATAATTAGATTTTGTGCCATATTAGTATTAGTAATTTATTTTGTTCCATAAATTTTTTACAATTACTTAAAAAAATATGAACTTTATAAATTTAATCTCTATTTCTGAAATGTTTCTGCCGGGATTCAAACTCCCAACCTTGTACATTAGAGGCAAGGATGTTAATCACTACACTATACAGCTACATGTTAACCTACACAGAAATATAAAATAAGTCTTCTGCTGAATAGGAATTTTCACATCAGAAACTACTATGAGGTTTTTCTGACACAGTCTAGCATTCAGCTTTATTGCTGAGTGGATAATTTGCTTGCCTCTACTGTACAAGGGGGTTGGGAGTTCAAATCCCATCAGAAACTTTTCAGAAATAGATGCTAAAGTACATTTACATACACTGACTCGAGCATAGCGATGCTAAAGCCGAACTGATGTTTGGCCGAGCATGCTCGATCAACACTATAGGGGAGCTCTAATACAGAGAGTATAAAATGTTGATGTATCTTCTGTCTAAGTAGAAAAGTGGAGTATTCTGAAAAATCTTCTTCTGAGTTGCACATCCCTTGGTTACAATTAAAATATACAATACACTGTGTGTCACTACCAGAGCTTTGGGACGTTCTCACATCTCTGTTTCTCCACCCCTGTGATGATGTCACTACTAGAGCTGGGAGGAGTTCTCACTGCTCTGTTTACTTTTGGTTTCCTTCCTCCCAGCTGTTCCTCATGCGTTTGATTTCCCTCTCTTTATATCACCCCTCCTCCTATTGTAGGGCGTGGATTATAGTTCTCATTTCAGTTGTAGCTCTTGCTTTAGTATCTTCACTTGTAGCTATCAGTTCACTGGACCTGTGTTCTGCTGCAGCAAGCACTCCGGATATTGCCAGCTGTCCTTGGATCCGTCTTCTCTGCGGCTGCAACACCTTCAGCTAAGTGTACAGACTTTGTTGTGTACCTGATTATTTTCTGACTGGATCTGAGGTGGCCACGGTTCCCTCCATATACTGATTAGGGCACCGGTGGCCGTGCCCCTTCCACTATTGTAGGGGTTACAGTGGTCATCAGTCTTAGGCACGTGGGCATGCCTGGTTCCGCCATTTGGATCCGGGCATGTGCTTTAGCAGAATAGGGAGAGCTCTGAGGGTCTGACAGGGGTCACCGTTTATCCTCCCTAGTTTGGGTCCGGTCAGTAGCTCTTTTAACTGTGTATACTATTGTTGCTCACATACAGCCGTGACATTATAATCCACCAAAACCGTCCTTTTTTGACATGGATCCGCTTTCTGTCCTGGTTGACCGCATGCAGGGTCTTTCTTTGGAAGTAGCGGATCTCCGTCAATCTATGACTCAGCTTCAAGCATTGGGCTCTGCTCCGGCTCATGGAGTCTGTTGCGAGCCAAAGGTCTCACTTCCGGAAACGTTCTCCGGGGGCAGTGAGAATTTTGTTCGCTTCAGAGAGGCATGCAAACTCCATTTTTGCTTGTGTCCCCACTCCTCTGGTAAGGAGGAGCAGAGGGTGATGATTGTCATCTCCCTGCTCAGGGGTAATGCTCAGACTTAGGCTTTTTCGCTGCCATCAGGGGATCCCTCCCTTCGATCCGTGGAAAGATTTTTTGTGGCCCTGGGGCAGATTTATGATGACCCGGATCGTTTTGCTCTGGCCGAATCTAACTTACGTGTTTTATGCCAGAACAAACTGTCTGCGGAGCTTTATTGTTCTGAATTTCGGAGATGGGCAGCTGATTCGGGTTGGAATGATGCTGCACTCCGGAGTCAGTTCTGTCATGGTCTCTCAGAGAGATTGAAAGATGCGTTTGCTTTCCATGAGAGACCAACGTCCTTAGAGTCTGCCATGTCATTGGCGGTACGCCTTGACAGGCGTCTAAGAGAAAGAAACGAGACCTCTCTGTCCAGCCATTGTCAGTCTAGGGGCAGTGGTGCGGACTCATTCAGTGTGCAGGGGCCTCATCCTGTCTCGCTCCCCTCTGAGGAGGAGCCCATGCAGCTAGGTCGACTTGCCCCTGATAAAAGAGGATTTAGTCCTCAGAGTATGGTGTGTTTTTGTTGTGGGGGCATAGGTCATTTGGCAAATGTTTGTCCCTCTAGGAGATTCTTGAACTGTACTAAGAGCGATAATAAGAGAAAAACCTCAAAAGGTAAATCATCAAATTCTGCTTCATCTGCTACTTTGGGCAAAGTTGATGTAGGAATTGATGCTTTTCCTCTGACCTGCAGTTCCCGTTTTCTCCTGTCTGCCAGGGTGGCGCTAGAAAGCAAGGTCATTTCTTGTGAGATTTTTGTCGATAGTGGAGCGGCCGTCAATCTTATTGACACTTAATTTGTAGCCATGCATGGTTTTCAGGTTTGCACATTAGAAAAGGATATACCTGTTTTTGCTATTGACTCTGCTCCACTCTCACAGAGATCTCTGAAGGGCATTGTTCACAATATCCGGCTAGCTGTAGGTGACACATTTATGTGGAGGATATATCTTGTTTTGTCCTTAACAGATTGCCTTCTCCTCTAGTTTTGGGGTTACCCTGGCTCACTAGACATAACCCCACTATTGATTGGCAAGGAAGGCAAACAAATGAGTGGAGTGACTTTTGTAGAGAGAATTGTCTCACAGCGACTTTTGCAGAGGTGTCTACTAAAACTGTGCCATCATTTCTCTCTGATTTCTCGGACGTGTTTTCCGAGAGCGGTGTTCAGGAGCTACCTCCTCACCGGGAGTTTGACTGTCCCATTAACCTCATTCCCGGCGCCAAGCTGCCAAAAGCACGCCTCTACAATCTCTCACAACCGGAAAGAATCGCAATGCGAACTTATATCTCCGAGAGTCTCGAGAAGGGGCATATTCGTCCCTCAAAGTCACCTGTGGCCGCGGGTTTTTTTTTTGTTAAAAAAAAAGATGGCTCTCTGAGACCTTGCCTAGATTTTAGGGAGCTGAACCGTATCACGATTCGCGATCCCTATCCCCTTCCTCTGATCCCGGACCTCTTCAACCAAATTGTTGGGGCCAAGGTGTTTTCCAAATTGGATTTGAGAGGCGCTTACAACCTGGTCAGGGTCAGAGAGGGGGATGAATGGAAAACGGCCTTTAATACCCCTAACGGGCATTTCGAGAATCTCGTTATGCCTTTCGGCCTGATGAATGCTCCGGCCGTCTTTCAGCATTTTGTTAATAGTATTTTCTACTATTTAATGGGGAAATTTGTATTGGTGTATCTTGATGATATTTTGATTTTTTCCCCTGATGTTCAGACCCATCAGGATCATCTTTTTCAGGTTCTGCAGATTCTGCGGGAAAATAAATTGTACGCCAAGCTGGAGAAATGTCTTTTTATGGTATCGGAGATTCAATTTCTGGGTTTTCTCCTCTCTGCTTCTGGTTTTCGCATGGATCCGGAGAAGGTCCGTGCTGTACTTGAGTGGAGCTTCCTGAGAATCAGAAGGCATTGATGCGCTTTCTGGGTTTTGCAAACTATTACAGAAAGTTCATTTTGAATTATTCCTCTGTTGTCAAACCCCTTACTGACATGACAAAAAAGGGGGCGGATTTTTCCTCTTGGTCGGAGGAGGCGCTTGCAGCCTTTTCTAAGATTAAAGAGAGTTTTGCGTCTGCTCCCGTCTTGGTGCATCCCGATGCTTCCTTACCTTTTATTGTTGAGGTGGATGCTTCCGAGGTGGGTGTGGGTGCGGTTTTGTCCCAGGGCCCTTCTCCTGCCAAATGGCGACCCTGTGCCTTTTTCTCGAAAAAACTCTCCCCGGCAAAGAGAAACTTTGATGTGGGAGATAGGGAGTTGTTGGCCATCAAGTTGGCTTTCGAGGAATGGCGCCATTGGTTGGAGGGGGCCAGGCACCCTATCACCGTTTTTACCGACCATAAGAATCTGGCATACTTGGAGTCGGCCAGGCGTATGAATCCGAGACAGGCCAGATGGTCTCTGGTCATCTCCAGATTAAATTTTGTTGTTACATTCCGACCTGGGATAAAAAATGTGAAGGCTGATGCTCTCTCTCGCTGTTTTCCGGGAGGAGGAAACTCTGAGGACCCGGGTCCCATTTTGGCGGAGGGGGTAGTTGTTTCTGCTCTATTCCGATTTGGAGGCCGAGGTCCAGGCTGCCCAGACTGAGGCACCTGCCCGTTGTCCTTCTGGGAAGTTGTTCGTGCCTCCTGAGCTACGTCACAAACTCTTTAAGGAGCATCATGATACGGTTCTTGCTGGTCACCCCGGGAGTAGAGCCACGGTAGATCTCATTGCTCGGAGATTTTGGTGGCCGGCTCTTCATAAGTCGTGGAGGGTTTTGTGGCTGCTTGTGAGACGTGCGCTCGCGCTAAGGTCCCTCGTTCACGGCCTTCAGGTTCCCTTCTCCCGTTACCCATACCTTCCCGTCCTTGGACACACCTGTCCATGGACTTTATCACGGATCTTCCTCGTTCCTTGGGGAAGTCGGTGATCCTGGTGGTGGTGGACCGTTTTAGCAAGATGGCTCATTTCGTACCTTTCCCTGGTTTACCCAATGCTAAAACGTTGGCGCAAGCTTTTGTCGACCATATTGTTAAATTGCACGGCATTCCCTCTGATATTGTTTCCGATAGAGGCACGCAGTTTGTGTCCAGGTTCTGGAAGGCTTTCTGTTCTCGCCTGGGGGTTCGGCTGTCCTTCTCTTCTGCTTTTCACCCGCAGTCGAATGGTCAGACTGAGCGCCTCAATCAGAATCTAGAGACATATTTGCGCTGTTTTGTGGCAGAGAACCAGGAGGATTGGTGTTCATTTCTCCCTCTTGCTGAGTTTGCTCTGAACAACCGTCGTCAGGAATCTTCTGATAAGTCACCATTCTTTGGTGCATATGGGTTCCATCCGCAGTTTGGGACATTCTCGGGAGGGGCTCTTTCTGGTTTACCTGAGGAGGAGAGATTTTCCTCGTCTTTGTCTACCATTTGGCAAAAGATTCAGAGTAATCTTAAAAAGATGAGTGAGAGGTATAGGTGTGTGGCTGATAAGAGACGTGTGCCTGGTCCGGACCTGAATGTGGGTGATCTGGTGTGGTTGTCTACAAGAAATATTAAACTGAAGGTTCCCTCCTGGAAATTGGGTCCCAAGTTTATTGGGCCTTATAAAATCTTGTCAGTCATCAATCCTGTTGCCTTCCGTCTTGATCTTCCACGGTTTTGTAAGATACATAATGTATTTCACAGATCTCTCTTAAAAACATATGTCCAGCCCACGGTACCCTCCTCTTTGCCTCCTCCTCCGATTTTGGTTGATGGCAATCTGGAGTTTGAGGTTTCCAGAATTGTGGACTCTCGCATTGTCCGCGGTTCTCTTCAGTACCTCGTTCATTGGAAGGAAAAAATGCGTATAGCAGCACAACGAAAAATTAAAGTCTTATCTTGTGGTGGTGCCAGCCGTGTTGGGAGCCAGTCAGAAGTTCCCCCTTGGATGCGTCATATAGAAGAAACCGCAGCACTCTCCTGTCTTCAATTCAGTGGAATTTATTTCACCAGCAAAAAAATGCGACGTTTCGACCGTAAAGGTCTTTCTCAAGCAACATACAGAGTGAATAGTAACAGACATATATACCCATTCAATCCCTCCCAGTAAGTCACATGTCCCAATTAAACATGTAAATGAAGTGAAAATTACACCAATATAGTGGATCCTCTTTTCATCCACCCACCTGTGATTAAAACCAATAATATATTCCTCCTCTCTATCCACACAGTGACAAAATCATATACCATTAACATGGTGTTTACTCACAAAGATCATTGCAAAGTCTGGCTGGCACATCATGGAGGGGACTTGCCTCTTCTTCCTGTGTAGTGTGAAAAGGCGCGCTTCCCAGCGTCTCCATGTCAGAGCTGCGCATGTGTCATGAACACGCGCAGATTCATGGAAGACGTGAGCTGTCTAGTGCTCCTGCAGGGTCAGTGCGCCTGCGCATCCAGTACAGAGCCGGCTCTCTGCTGTTGTGTTCCTCCTGCTGCTATGGTGACGCCTGTATTCAGATCAGGCAGGCGTGCCACAGCGAGACTCCGGGGCTGAGATCCAGCACTTCTAAGTGCTGTCCCTGTGTAGTGATTGTCCCTGCTATGTACACAGTGCTTCGGTGTTCAGAATTAACCCTGTCAGGTCTACCTACTGATTGTCTATTTTGTACTGGGCAATCCTTGACCTCAATTACTACCACTTCTATGCTTCTAAGTGTATACAGTGCATTGTCTCTGCCATGTGAACAGTGTTTCAGTATTCAATATTAACCCTGTCAGGTCTACCTATTAGAGTTTTAACCCCTACTGATTGTCTATTTTGTACTGGGCTATCCTTAGCCTCAATTACTGCCACAGAGAGTGTCCATTTATATGGCCATATTAAATAGGCTCAAAAATGCCATTCTACTGCAAATATGCAAATTCACTCTGATTTTGGTTTATTGACAAAAGGGGGCTCCACAGTGGTAAAAATAAAGACAGAGTTCAGCAGCATGTATTCCACCGCTATTTCTGTATCCATATTGCCAGGGCTAAGCAACAGTCCTCTCTCATTCAACGGCAGGAATAAAGGTCCAGTCATAATGCCACTTTTGAGGGCTCAGTCAGCTATTTGGGAGTCCCCATACCCCCAATCTTTTTCAAGAAAGAAGGGTTGGGGTCGTCCCAAAAAAACATTTGCGCTCAAGGTCTCTAAGCGGGGTACGCTCCCCCAGATACCATGCGGGGGAGGTCTCCACCCTCTCAGGGCCCTCGATGTTCAATGGGGCCGGGGGTGCATCCCCCATTAATGTGGAAGAGTCGCCACCACCCACGACACAGTCTCTTGATTCACTCAATAGGACTAGGGGGTCCTCCGTTCCCAAATTCACCCCTTTAAATACCAGTGTAACGTCTCTGTTGAGGTCATCCCATTCATACAGCCCATTGTTCAACTGTGGATAACATGGACTCTACAGTATTATGTTAACAAGGGCCATTTATCAAGAGAAGGCTATCCATCACATGGCAGAGGTACGAAAGAGGTAATGGAAAAACGCACCGTGGAAATCATCTGGGCCACTATAGGCTCCCCCCTGACCCAGAACCGTGAAAACATGTTGGCATATAAACACACACACTGTGCGGCAGCAATGGGGTATACGTTACTTTGATGCTTTCAACGTGGTAGTCCCGCTGTCTGTACTCTCCCGGAGCAGAGGTCCCCTTGTGTGTGTGTTTATATGCCAACATGTTTTCACGGTTCTGGGTCAGGGGGGAGCCTATAGTGGCCCAGATGATTTCCACGGTGCGTTTTTCCATTACCTCTTTCGTACCTCTGCCATGTGATGGATAGCCTTCTCTTGATAAATGGCCCTTGTTAACATAATACTGTAGAGTCCATGTTATCCACAGTTGAACAATGGGCTGTATGAATGGGATGACCTCAACAGAGACGTTACACTGGTATTTAAAGGGGTGAATTTGGGAACGGAGGACCCCCTAGTCCTATTGAGTGAATCAAGAGACTGTGTCGTGGGTGGTGGCGACTCTTCCACATTAATGGGGGATGCACCCCTGGCCCCATTGAACATCGAGGGCCCTGAGAGGGTGGAGACCTCCCCCGCATGGTATCTGGGGGAGCGTACCCCGCTCAGAGACCTTGAGCGCAAATGTTTTTTTGGGACGACCCCAACCCTTCTTTCTTGAAAAAGATTGGGGGTATGGGGACTCCCAAATAGCTGACTGAGCCCTCAAAAGTGGCATTATGACTGGACCTTTATTCCTGCCGTTGAATGAGAGAGGACTGTTGCGTAGCCCTGGCAATATGGATACAGAAATAGCGGTGGAATACATGCTGCTGAACTCTGTCTTTATTTTTACCACTGTGGAGCCCCCTTTTGTCAATAAACCAAAATCAGAGTGAATTTGCACATTTGCAGTAGAATGGCATTTTTGAGCCTATTTAATATGGCCATATAAATGGACACTCTCTGTGGCAGTAATTGAGGCTAAGGATAGCCCAGTACAAAATAGACAATCAGTAGGGGTTAAAACTCTAATAGGTAGACCTGACAGGGTTAATATTGAATACTGAAACACTGTTCACATGGCAGAGACAATGCACTGTATACACTTAGAAGCATAGAAGTGGTAGTAATTGAGGTCAAGGATTGCCCAGTACAAAATAGACAATCAGTAGGTAGACCTGACAGGGTTAATTCTGAACACTGAAGCACTGTGTACATAGCAGGGACAATCACTACACATGGACAGCACTGAATACACTTAGAAGTGCTGGATCTCAGCCCCGGAGTCTCGCTGTGGCACGCCTGCCTGATCTGAATACAGGCGTCACCATAGCAGCAGGAGGAACACAACAGCAGAGAGCCGGCTCTGTACTGGATGCGCAGGCGCACTGACCCTGCAGGAGCACTAGACAGCTCACGTCTTCCATGAATCTGCGCGTGTTCATGACACATGCGCAGCTCTGACATGGAGATGCTGGGAAGCGCGCCTTTTCACACTACACAGGAAGAAGAGGCAAGTCCCCTCCATGATGTGCCAGCCAGACTTTGCAATGATCTTTGTGAGTAAACACCATGTTAATGGTATATGATTTTGTCACTGTGTGGATAGAGAGGAGGAATATATTATTGGTTTTAATCACAGGTGGGTGGATGAAAAGAGGATCCACTATATTGGTGTAATTTTCACTTCATTTACATGTTTAATTGGGACATGTGACTTACTGGGAGGGATTGAATGGGTATATATGTCTGTTACTATTCACTCTGTATGTTGCTTGAGAAAGACCTTTACGGTCGAAACGTCGCATTTTTTTGCTGGTGAAATAAATTCCACTGAATTGAAGACAGGAGAGTGCTGCGATCGTTCATTGGAAGGGTTATGGTCCTGAGGAGAGGATGTGGGTTTTGGTGTCGGACATTAAAGCCACTCGCCTCATCAGGGCATTTCATAGGGCTCATCCTGAGAAGGTGGGTCCTGGGTGTCCGGAGTCCACCCGTAGAGGGGGGGTACTGTCACTACCAGAGCTTTGGGATGTTCTCACAGCTCTGTTTCTCCAACCCTGTGATGATGTCACTACTAGAGCTGGGAGGAGTTCTCACTGCTCTGTTTACTTTTGGTTTCCTTCCTCCCAGCTGTTCCTCATGCGTTTGATTTCCCTCTCTTTATATCACCCCTCCTCCTATTGTAGGGCGTGGATTATAGTTCTCATTTCAGTTGTAGCTCTTGCTTTAGTATCTTCACTTGTAGCTATCAGTTCACTGGACCTGTGTTCTGCTGCAGCAAGCACTCCGGATATTGCCAGCTGTCCTTGGATCCGTCTTCTCTGCGGCTGCAACACCTTCAGCTAAGTGTACAGACTTTGTTGTGTACCTGATTATTTTCTGACTGGATCTGAGGTGGCCACGGTTCCCTCCATATACTGAGTAGGGCACCGGTTGCCGTGCCCCTTCCACTATTGTAGGGGTTACAGTGGTCATCAGTCTTAGGCACGTGGGCATGCCTGGTTCCGCCATTTGGATCCGGGCATGTGCTTTAGCAGAATAGGGAGAGCTCTGAGGGTCTGACAGGGGTCACCCTTTATCCTCCCTAGTTTGGGTCCGGTCAGTAGCTCTTTTAACTGTGTATACTATTGTTGCTCACATACAGCCGTGACACTGTGCCATTAATGCACTAAAATTGTCACGGCTGAGGATGGGGAAAACCCTCAGCCGTGCGATGAATGAAGATGTTAGTGGCTGCTCGGCCAGAACGACAGAAATAGGGAGCAGGTCACCTCCTAAAGCTTCCTTAATCTGACCCTGACTCCTAGCTGCATGAGCCGCTCTTGAAGGTAGGAGGGCTCATGCTCAGGAACCTCAGATCCCTATTTCTGTCGTTCTGGCCGAGCAGCCACTAACATCTTCATTCATCGCACGGCTGAGGGTTTTCCCCATCCTCAGCCGTGACAGTATGACCACAATGGCTCCTCACGTGGCAAAACCTTCGAAAGACCTCTATGTGGGGTGCATGCACGTTCTCCAGAGGGAGAGCGTTTCGGGGATCACCGTTAATGGCGCGGTTGGTGGCTTTTCCCCGCCACCGTGCCTTTCGTGTCCGTGTTGGTGATCCCATGTCCCTCTCTACGTTCCTATCTCTGGTCGTCTGCTGGCAGCATTCCGTTGGTTTTCCGGCGGTGTGCTGGTTTGGAGTGGCTGTTGGCAGCGACTGGAGTGGGAACGTGAGTAGAGAGTGGACGCAGTGTCAGTGCGGTCATCCCGGGCTGTTTCTTTGCTGGGCTCTAGTTCCTGTGTGTTGCTCCAGAGCCTGGCAGTCGGATCCATGGTTCCTGTGTGTTGCTCCAGGGTCCGGCAGCAGTCCTGGGGAGACTCACATGTACTGACGCTGTTTCCCCTATTTTTCCCTTCTCCCATCCCTGTTCTTAGTTCCTCACTATTTTCCTTTTTTTTTTGGTGGGGGGGCTTTGAGGGGTGGGAGTGTCACGACCATGGTCATGGTCGTGACTCAAGATCCGCATGCAGTTGCCTGTGGTTTGGTTTTATTGTCAACCACATGGCGAGGGCTGCTGGTTTGTTGCCTCACGTGTGGTTGCCGCTGGCAACATGACTTGGTACTTGGCAGTATAGCAGCCTGAGCTGTTGATAGGCAGCTTGCTGTCAAGTGCATGCGGTTACACCTGGTTGGGTGTGTGTGTATGTATGCACTTTGTATGTCTGGTGTGCACGAGGTTTATGTAGGTGTGCACTGTGACACTTCCCTTCACTGTGGCTGCCAGTGGCAACGTTTGGTATTATGTACATGTGGTGGCAGTGTCTCGGCCTTCTGGCTGACTCCCAGGACATGGTTTCCACGCATGTTGTTGCCTGCGGTAACAGCTGCAGTGTGATGTTTATTTGGAGACTTCCCCTTTAAGTGGCTTTTTCCCTTGCCTGGTGTAGGAAGGGTTAACTCCCTTCTTAGTTTGTGAACACTGGGTGTGTCTGTGTGTGGGTGTGGCCACTTGGGGCTATTTAGCTCCTGCTGGATGCCATGGTTAGCTGAAGTCATCCTCCTGGCTAATACCATCTGTCAGTGAGGGCCACCCTTGTGGTCATAAATTACGTTACATGGTGTTATGAAGGTGTGTGTGTGGTTTCCTTGTTATTGCAGCTTATGGTCCTGGGTTCCTGTGCGATGTCTGGTGTGTGCTGTGTTTGTTTTTGTTCTGAACAGCAGCACTTGCACATGGGTTCCAGGCTTTGTTGTCTGTGGCAGGTGAGTGCTGTGTTTGTTGCATTTACCTGCCATTGCCATAAGTTGTTTTTGTTCCCCTTCTTGCTTGGCCACTTTAGACTCCTGTTTCTCCGCGTCCAGGTGGAACAGGCTGTCTACCCAGCTCCTAGTTCAGGGATCGGTGGAGGGTCAGTAGGGATCCGAGGTTCCTGAGCATGAGCCCTCCTACCTTCAAGGGCGGCTCATGCAGCTAGGAGTCAGGGTCAGATTAGGGAAGCTTTAGGAGGTGACCTGCTCCCTATTTCTGTCGTTTTGGCCGAGCAGCCACTAACATCTTCATTCATCGCACGGCTGAGGGTTTTCCCCATCCTCAGCCGTGACAAAAATATGCTTAAAGTAATTCTGTCATCTGGATTGTAGCTACAGAGCTTTTCACATCATCACATCACTCTCCTCAATTTAGTTTAAAATATACTAGTATTACCCCCATCTGTCTTGTCATTTAGGCTAAAATAGCTTTTATTCATATGCAAATTGCCTCTGTAAGGAGCCCAAGGGGATGTCCTTCTGGCCGTTGGAGCCCAGCTGCGGCCATTATCTCGGAGCCAAGCACCGCCCCGCTGTTAATAATTCACTCCACTCCTCGCTGACTTTTTTTTTTCTAGTGGGCCGTAATCTCACGCATGCACTCTGGATCCACTCGTCCGGGCCCACCAAGTGTCCTGCCACTGCCAGCAGCCTCATCAAACCAAGCGCGCATGCGCCAGCTGTCTCCACACTTTCTTTAAGAGCAAATCTACCATATAAAAAGTTCTTCTCCCAACCTTCTTAACATAAAGAATAATCTTCACCTTATGGTAACAAAGTAACAATGCATGAAACAAAAACACAAATTACCCATGGTATGCCGGAACCCAAGGTCTGTGACCAGAGCTGCACCTCGACGCGCATTTCGTCAGAAAGGCTTCGTCTCGGCGAAATGCACGTCAAGGTGCAGCTCTGGTCACAGACCTTGGGTTCCGGCATACTATGGGTAATTTGTGTTTTTGTTTCATGCATTGTTACTTTGTTAATTCAGTATGATTTATTGCTTACACACAGCATTCCTGCTCTGCCCTTGATTGTGTTACTATTTGGTAATCCGCATTTATCGGATTGCCATCTATGTTACCATTGGGGGGTAGGTGTGCTGTGTGTGACCACATTGACTTTTTTGCATTATTGTATGTAGCATACACATGGTTATAGGTTACTTTGGGTGAACTTACAGCTCTCCCATTAGTATGCAGCTTTATACACAATGTCTGTGATCCCCTTTTCCCTGTTAGTCCGGTATATGTGAGGGTGGTTGATTTTGGTCCCATCACATGGGGCGCACCCTCCCTTTACTTTGTGCCTTTATGTTATATTTATTGTCATTTAATGTGTCTTTAATAAACTACATATATTTTATATGTGTGCTCTCTTATTCTAAATGGGGTTATTGGTTTTTTTCGTTGGTTGGCTCAGTCCATTCTTTGGCGTTAGACTATGGTCAGAGATTACATAGCCGAGCGGACACCTTTTTTCAAAGAAGCACTCATTAAACTTGATGAAGAGGCTATTCTTCTGCAGACGCTGCAGCACAGCATATGATGTCAACTCAGGCGAGTATATCAAGAATCATCAAGTTATGCCACCACACAGACATAGAGCAGATCATAAAATATGTTGCTTACAAATTTCTAGACGAAAGCTATGGTGCTGCTGAGGTCAAAGATATTTGAAATGAAAGTCATGTGTGTTAAAGGCAGTCTTAATCTTGTCACCCTCACAAAGGATCCCTGGATATACAATTTGGGGAATAACCATGGATTCAATTGAAAGTTCAGGAATCAAAAGCAAGACCACGTGAAGTAGCACCAGGCAATATGTCACTAGTAGTGAGGTGCCATATTTGATTTCGCGAATATTCGATTGAATATTCGTCTTATATTCGTCAAAATCGAATATTCATCATTATTCTATTTATCACAAATAAGATGCGATCTAATTATTTGTGTATTGCGAGTTTAACTGTATAAGGCAACTTTCCTAATGGTTGGTTTGCTAGAATTAACGAAGATAACGAATATAGCGCTATATTCTCTATATTCGTTAATTCTAGCAAGCCAACAGGAAAGTTGCCTATGGACAGCTCTAAGTTGGATTCGCAATGCGAGAATATTACTTTGCCTATTTTTTGCAATAAATAGAATACTGAGTCATTATTCTATTTATTGCAAAAAATAGGCAAAGTAATATTCTTGCATTGCGAATCCAACTTAGAGCTGTCCATAGGCAACTTTCCTATTGGATTGCTAGATTTAACGAATATAGAGAATATAGCGCTATATTCGTTATCTTCGTTATTTGTATTTTACAAATATTCACTATATATTCTTGTTTTAGAATATGAGTTATAGCAATATAGCGAATATTTGTGACATACACATATAGACTGCAATTTAGTAGTGATGAGCGGGAGGTGCCATATTCGATTTCGACGAAATTCATGTCATATTCGTCGAAATCGAATATTCGGCATTATTCTAGTTATCGCGATTAATATGCGATTTACATAATCGCGTATTCCGATTTTAACTTAAGGTAACTTTCCTATTGGTTTAATATCTAGAATTAGCGAAAATGACGAATATGACGAATGTATTCGTCATATTGCTCAAAACAAAGATAACGAAGTATTCTCCATCTTCGTTTTAGCTCCATATTCGTCAACTTCGCTAATTCTAGCAATCAAATAGGAAAGTTGACTAGAGACAGCTAAGTTTTTAATTCGCTATACGATAATATTACTTTGCTTTTTTTTTAAATAAATAAAATAATTATAATACTTGATAATTATTATAATTATTCTACAAACCGGATTCCAAAAAAGTTGGGACACTATACAAATCGTGAATAAAAACTGAATGCAATGATGTGGAGGTGCCAACTTCTAATATTTTATTCAGAATAGAACATAAATCACGGAACAAAAGTTTAAACTGAGAAAATGTACCATTTTAAGGGAAAAATATGTTGAATCAGAATTTCATGGTGTCAACAAATCCCAAAAAAGTTGGGACAAGGCCATTTTCACCACTGCGTGGCATCTCCCCTTCTTCTTACAACACTCAACAGACGTCTGGGGACCGAGGAGACCAGTTTCTCAAGTTTAGAAATAGGAATGCTCTCCCATTCTTGTCTAATACAGGCCTCTAACTGTTCAATCGTCTTGGGCCTTCTTTGTTGCACCTTCCTCTTTATGATGCGCCAAATGTTCTCTATAGGTGAAAGATCTGGACTGCAGACTGTCCATTTCAGTACCCGGATCCTTCTCCTACGCAGCCATGATGTTGTGATTGATGCAGAATGTGGTCTGGCATTATCTTGTTGAAAAATGCAGGGTCTTCCCTGAAAGAGATGACGTCTGGATGGGAGCATATGTTGTTCTAGAACCTGAATATATTTTTCTGCATTGATGGTGCCTTTCCAGACATGCAATATGCCCATGCCACACGCACTCATGCAACCCCATACCATCAGAGATGCAGGCTTCTGAACTGAGCGTTAATAACAACTTGGGTTGTCCTTGTCCTCTTTGGTCCGGATGACATGGCATCCCAGATTTCCAAAAAGAACTTCGAATCGTGACTCATCTGACCACAGAACAGTCTTCCATTTTGCCACACTCCATTTTAAATGATCCCTGGCCCAGTGAAAACGCCTGAGCTTGTGGATCTTGCTTAGAAATGGCTTCTTCTTTGCACTGTAGAGTTTCAGCTGACAACGGCAGATGGCACGGTGGATTGTGTTCACTGACAATGGTTTCTGGAAGTATTCCTGATCCCATTCTGTGATTTCCTTTACAGTAGCATTCCTGTTTGTGTTGCAGTGTCGTTTAAGGGCCCGGAGATCACGGGCATCGAGTATGGTTTTAAGGCCTTGACCCTTATGCACAGAGATTGTTCCAGATTCTCTGAATCTTCGGATGATGTTATGCACAGTTGATGATGATAGATGCAAAGTCTTTGCAATTTTTCGCTGGGTAACACCTTTCTGATATTGCTCCACTATCTTTCTGCGCAACATTGTGGGAATTGGTGATCCTCTACCCATCTTGGCTTCTGAGAGACACTGCCACTCTGAGAAGCTCTATTTATACCCAATCATGTTGCCAATTGACCTAATTAGTGTTAATTGGTCTTCCAGCTCTTCGTTATGCACAAATTTACTTTTTCCAGCCTCTTATTGCTACTTGTCCCAACTTTTTGGGGATTTGTTGACACCGTGAAATTTTGAATCAACGTATTTTTCCTTTAAAATGATACATTTACTCGGATTAAACGTTTGATCTGTCATCTACGTTCTATTACAAATAAAATATTGACATTTGCCATCTCCACATCATTGCATTCAGTTTTTATTCACAATTTGTTTAGTGTCCCAACTTTTTGGGAATCCGGTTTGTATTTATTTAAAAAAAGCTAAGTAATATAATCGCATAGCGAATTAAACACAGCTGTCTCTATAGTCAACTTTCCTATTTGATTGCTAGAATTAGCGAAGTTGACGAATATGGAGCTAAAACGAAGATAGAGAATACTTCATTATCTACGTTTTGAGCAATATGACGAATACATTCGTCATATTCATCATCTTCGCTAATTCTACCAAGCCAACCATAGTAAACCAGGTCTAAGTTGAAATCGCAATGCGATTACTTCAAGTTATAATAATCGAATTGCGATTTCAACTTAGAGCTGTGTTTCTAATGGGTCTGCTTGCTAGAATTAAAGTTCATCCGACAGTACATTCTAGTATGGAGGCGTTCCCATGGTGATGGGAACGCTCCATCAGCACGGAAGTCGGCAGAAGCGGCAACGGGCACTGACTGGAGCAGCCAGGAATCCTCAGGACAGGTAAGAACTACTTTTGGGAAGTGGGAAAGAAAAAAATATAACAATAAAAAAATAAAAAAAATACGAATATTTGAAATAGCGAATTTATAGTGCTATATTCGAAATATTAGTGAATTAGCGAAGTGCCGATATTCGCAAAAAAAAAAATTTGATTCGAATATTCGAGCTCAACACTACAATTTAGCTGATATAATGCTATAAAAATTTTTTCAAAGTCCATAAGATAAAAAAATTTATGATCACTATATTACCTAAATTGCAGTCCATATGTGTATTTTATGAATATTCGCTATATTGCTATATAATCTTGTTTTAGAATATGATGAATATTCTAAAAAATGAAGTTATAGCAATATAGCGAATATATTCGTTAATTTGAATATTTGTCTTTTTTTTTCAATGTGTACTGTTATTCCACTTTGGCATATTCCTCTCCAACAAGCGTCCCCGTCACCATGGGAACGCCTGTGGGTTAGAATATACCATCGGATCTGAGTTTTCACAATCACAGGGAAAACTCAGATCCGATAGTATATTCTAACCCACAGGCTTTCCCATGGTGACGAGGATGCTTGTCGGGGAGGAGTATGCGAACAACTGTACAATTTTTTTTCCATATGAAAACATGATTCCTTCCTGCTTAAGTTGCTTGTGGGCCAATGACTCATTGGCCCACAAGCTAGAAGCAGTGAGGAATCATGTTTTCAGATGTTAAAAAATGACGAATATTCGATATAGCGAATTTATAGCACTATATTCGACATATTTGCGAATTCTCAAAGTTGCGATATTCGCTAAAAAAATTCATTATTTGAATATTCGCGCTCAACACTAGTCACTAGGACAGTCATTTGGACGATGAGGTGGCTGGGTGTTGTCTTCCTTCTTGTCGAATATATTTACATAACTGGTATATGATGGAGATCCATAGGCACAGTAGATTACAGGATAGGTTCTGGAAGAGGTACTCTGTTGAGGGAAGCCAAAGCCAAGAACTAATTCAGTCATACTGAATATGTGGTAATGAGTCACTGAGGCCTTGTGCAAGAAGATGCCAGAAAACTTGAGTATAGAAAGACTTTCTTTAGAGAAGTGGATGTTGCAGCATGACAGGACCATAGGAATTGTTAGCGTAGGAGAAAGGTCATCTTCAACTAGGGTCCTCCCCACTATCAACCCCAGGCACTAGAGTTTCCAAATTTGAGCGAACACTTCTTCACATAATGGCCCCTACCGCCACAGTATATGCACAAGTGGCTGCTGCATCAGTTCTGACAATCCACCTTAGGCAGCTTAACTTTATCCAGTTACATAGGCTCCCCTTGAGAAGCCAATAGGGGTGGGGGGGGGGGAGGAGGAGCAAGGACTGCTGGAAGCAAGTTTCCAATCATGGAGTTCTCCTCTCCTGAACAGACTCCCTGAGATCCTCCCAGAATTGAACATTGATGCAAATGGTCAGTGTGATCAAGTTGTCCAGAGTAACTGGTAAATTCCAATCTGCCAATTTGTCTTTAATTTGACTGCCAGACCCTCAGAAAATGCAGCCACCAGGGACTTATTATTCCAGAACAATTCTGAGGACAGGGTACAGAACTAGATTGCATACTGCCTGACAGTTAAGTTGCCTCGGCGGAAGTGTAGCAAGGAAGTGGTTTCAAGGCCATTTGAACAGGTAACTCAAAGAACTTACAAAAGATCTGACAAAATTCTTGAAGGTTCAATGTCAGGGGATTCCTCATTTATAGAGGCTCAGGCCAAAGCTTTACCAGACAGAAGGGGACACCAGGAAGGCAATTTTGGCACTATTTGTAGGAAAGTGGAGTGGTGCAGGTCTTTGGATCTCCTTCATTCATTGCGGAGAGGGGAGGCCGCCATGTACTGACAGAGCGCTAACTGGTCCTGGTGGTCAGAGATGAGGACTGTTTCCCAAGGATCATTTTCTACTGGGAAATACAGGGCACAGTATAATACACTAGAATCTATATAATATAAAGATATTAGCCCTACCCCCGAATGATAATACAATTAGGTGATCATTTATTATATAGAAATACGTCTATGTTAGGCGTATTTCTGACACAGATTGTGGCGCAAAGGTCCTTAGCACCGCAATCTGCATATTTTTCCCGCTCATGCCAGGTCTAAAAAAGGATTGCGTGGGCAGGGAAAGGGATACAGTTATGGCCATCCAGATATGGGATACCACCACCTCCATACATTGACTGGATAACACCTCTGCACAGTGACCGAATAACACCGCCATACCGTGACCGGATAAAAGAGTATAAGAAGACACAGTACAGGGAATGACTAGAAGCACTGCACAGGGTGGAGTAAGAGGGCACAATGCAGTGTATAAGGGGGCACAGTATGGTATGAGGAGCACAGTACAGGGTGGGGGGCACAGTCACATGTCCCTGTGACATTAGGTCCTTATGGTGAATGCGGTTTATACGTCACCATAATGAGAAGCAGAGGAGTGATACAAGGGTGTGATTATGTGGCTAGACATAAAAAATGTAATACAGACACCAAAAATTAGGCAATAGGCATTCACCTGACAGCAAAGAACTTTGGATTCTGTGGCTGGAGGTACATTAGGCGGTCACAGGATAAAAATGTAACTGTCGGCCAGTACAGGCCCCAAAAATTTGCCAATTTGCATTCACCTGACAGCAAAGAACTTTGGATTCTGTGGCTGGAGGTATATTAGGCGGTCACAGGATAAATATGTAACTGTCGGCCAGTACAGGCCCCAAAAAATTAGGCAATGGGCATTCACCTGACAGCAAAGAACTTTGGATTCTGTGGCTGGAGGTACATTAGGCGGTCACAGGATAAAAATGTAACTGTCGGCCAGTACAGGCACCAAAAATTAGCCAATAGGCATTCACCTGACAGCAAAGAACTTTGGATTTCGTGGCTGGAGGTACATTAGGCGTTCACAGGATGAATATGTAACTGTAGGCCAGTACAGGCCCCAAAAATTTGGCAATAGGCATTCACCTGACAGCAAAGAACTTTGGATTCTGTGGCTGGAGGTACATTAGGCGGTCACAGGATAAATATGTAACTGTCGGCCAGTACAGGCCCCAAAAATTTAGGCAATAGGCATTCACCTGACAGCAAAGAACTTTGGATTCTGTGGCTGGAGGTACATTAGGCGGTCACAGGATAAAAATGTAACTGTCGGCCAGTACAGGCACCAAAAATTAGCCAATAGGCATTCACCTGACAGCAAAGAACTTTGGATTCTGTGGCTGGAGGTACATTAGGCGTTCACAGGATAAATATGTAACTGTAGGCCAGTACAGGCCCCAAAAATTAGGCATTCAACGGACATAAAAGGCCATTTATGCCGCTGTATTTACCTAAGACAGGGACAATGGTTTGTTCTGGGTGGTGGCGGATATTTGTGGGCTGTCATGAGGAGATCCATGCCTCATTCATTTTTAGAAATGTGAGGTAGTCCACACTGTTGTGAGCTAGGCGAGTGCGCTTATCCAGGGTTTCCTTGCTTCTCAGAGCTTCCACATCGGCCATTAAACCGATGTAGTCGGACACCTGTCGGTCTAGGCATTCCCTGAGGCTGGATCTGGAGTACGGCTGTCGATGGGTTGGCTGCAAGAATGATCTCATATCTGAAGTGACCAACACAGCTTCAAACCGCCCTCTTCTTCCATGGGCGGAAGGATTGGTACATGCAACTCTTTCTCTGTGAGTGGAAATTCCTCTGCCAGCGCCCGAAAAAGCAGAATGCAGGATTTCTCGAAGCAAGGCCTGGAAGTGCTTCATTATGACAGCCCTCTGTGATGGTGGTAACATTTACACCATTTTGTGTTTGTACCGGGGGTCTAAGTACGTTGCCACCCAGTACTGGTCCTTGCCCTTTATACTTTTTATATGGGGGGCTTGGCTCCTGCTCATCATCCAGGATAATGTTGTTCTCGTTCTCCTCCCCCCAGCCATGGACAACACCAGGGATCCCAGAAACGTTTAAAGCATGCTCTTCTTGCTCCTCATCCGCCCCGGAACCATCCTCCTCTAACTCCTCTTCAGACTCCTGTTGTTGACTTGTTTATGATGGAGTAGCCTCCCCTGGGATTTCATCCAGCATTGCGACTTCCTCATCTTACTGCTCCTCGATGGCTTGATCAATGACACAACGCAATGCAGGCTCCAGAAAGAAGGCGTAAGGAATGATGTCACTGATGGCGCTTTGGATGCAACTGACCAGTTTGGTGATCTCATCAAATGGCTGCAAAAGTCTGCATGCGTCGCGCATGAGCAGCCACCGGCACAGTGAAAAAAATACAATTTCACCAGAACCTGTCCTGCCGCAGAGTTTGTACATGTAGTCGTTAACTGCACGTTTCTGCTGGAGCAGCCTATCAAGCATATACAAGGTGGAGTTCCTTCGCGTCGGGCAGTCACAAATCAGATGTCTGACGGGCAGGTGGTGTCGCCGCTGAATGTCAGCAAGGCGAGCCATGGACGTGTAAGATCTTAAAAAATGGCCAGAGATTTTCCTAGCCTGCCGCAAGTCGTCCTGGACCCCGGGATATTTGGCAACCAATCGCTGCACGACTAAGTTAAGGACGTGTTCCATGCAACGCACGTGTGTCATTTTGCCCTGTTTCAGTGCGCTCAGCAGATTGGCACCGTTGTCGCACACCACTTTACCAACTGTCAAATTGAGCAGGGTTAGCCACTGATTGGCCTGTGACCGCAAAGCTGAAAGGAGTGCAGGACCGGTGTGGCTCTTGGCTTCCAGGCACAACAGACGCAGCACAGCATGGCAACGTCTCACCTGGCACATCGAATAGGTTCTAGGGAGCTTGGGGGGCACAGCAGAAGAGAAGGTAGCAGCGGGAAAGGAGGAGTCAGCCGAGGAGGAGAGGGAGGATGGAGTAGGAGGAGGAAAAGTAGAGGCACGCCTGCATGCAATCCGTGGCTGTAACATCAAATCTACACGGGTGCCACGGGTTGCATGCTTGACGGCCGTCAGAAGGTTCACCCAGTCGCCTGTAAAAGTTATGTACCTTCCCTGTCCGTGTTTGCTAGACCATGTGTCTGTGGTCAGATGTATCTTGGCACCAACACTGTGTGCCAGAGATACATTCACTTGCCGCTGAACGTGGCCATATAGCTCTGGGATGCCCTTCTGGGAGAAATATTTCCTTCCGGGGACCTTCCATTGTGGTGTTCCAATGGCCACAAATTTTCTAAAGGCCTCCGAGTCCACCAGTTTATATGGCAGTAGTTGGCAGGCTAGCAGTTCTGACAAGCCAGCAGTCAGCCGTTGGGCAAGAGGGTTATCCAGCGTCATCATCTTTTTTCGCTCGAACATTTGGGGCAAGGAAGCCTGCCTTTTGACAGATGAATGCGACGGCATGGTGGAAGGTGGAGTCGAGGACAACTGGGAGGAGAGAGGAGAAGGAGAAGAGGCAGAAGATTGTGGCTTTGTGGGTTCTGACGGTGTTGCCTCCACTGGGCTCGGTGATGGGAGGCCAGGTGCCTTCTTAAGGCAGTAGTCCCTAGGTGAGTATTGGGCTTACCGTGACTTATGCGTTGACAGCACAGGCTGCAGATGGCAACACTATTGTCAGCAGCGGACACGTTAAAAAAAGCCCACACTGCGGAGCCATGTTCCGTCGTCCTGGGTGTGCCAGATGTGACCGTGCAAGGTGGATGGCTCATTCCAGATACAATAGCAGTATGCTTTTTGCCTCCTGTGCACTGTAAGCTCTGCCTGCTTCTCCTCCTTCCCCTCCCTATCTGCTGTTCCGTCTCTCCCTCTGAACTCCCCTCCTCTTCCTCTCTTGTGGGAATCCACGTGACGTCCATCGACATGTCATCATCAGATTCGTCACCTTCACCACCACTGACATTAGAGATCTCGGAGTAGGCGGCAACAGCAGGGACCACCCTACTTGGGCTGATCTGGGTACTGTCTTCAGACTGCTGGGTGGCGACCGTTGATACATCCTCTTCCTGATCCAATGCTAATAATGGCTGCGCATAGGAAAGGTCTTGTAATGGATGGGAAAATAATTCCTCTGACTTGAGCGGAGGGGATATGGTGGTGGTGGTGTCTTTGGGGGTGCACACAGCAGAGAGTGAAGAGGGTGCAGATAGAGAGGATGAGTAGCCACTCAACCAAGTCTGGTGCATCCTTTGACGTAATCGAATGCACCTTCTGCAACTTCCCACTTAGGCTGCGACCTGGTGCACCTGCCCGACCCCTACCACCCCTGCGGAATGGCCTGCCTCTACCTCTGCCTGTCATTTTCAAAATGACCCTGTGACAAAAGTCCCTATAGAAGAGCAGTATTTGTGGAAGAAGTTAAATCACACCCCTGCCTCAATCAGTTTTTTGAGGGGCAACTGGTAAATCACACCAGTAGAAATTATTGGTTCCAATGCTGTTTGTCACTTTGTGTAGATGCGGTAACGCAGCAAAACCGCAAACAAATGCTGCACTACTTAAATACACTATATAGAAAGTATATTATTAGTATATAACACCCCTGCTTCAATCCGTTTTTTTGGGGGGCAACTGGTAAATCACACCAGTAGAAATTATTTCTTCAAATAGTGTTTTTCACTCTGTGTAGATGCGTTAACGCAGAAAAACCTCAAACAAATGCTGCACTACCTAAATGCACTATATAGAAAGTATATTATTGGTATATAACACCCCTGCTTCAATCAGTTTTTTGGGGGGCAGCTGGTTAATCACACCAGTAGAAATTATTTCTTCAAATAGTGTTTTTCACTGTGTAGATGCGGTAACTGTCACACCCTGCCCTGTGGGTGTTCTAAGGAGATCTGTCAGAGTTGCTGCACGTGACTCGATCTGACAGTTTGTTTTGTTGTGGGTTTGAACAGAATCCCACCTCCTCCCAGGTGTTGTTCATTAGGTAATTGGTGAGGCTATTTATTCCTCAAGTCCTTTTTCCTTCTGTGTCTGTTTTCACTAGGCCTCTAGGGTGACGCTAGCTTCTTCGGTTGTTGAAGGAGCAGGATGTCTCTTTCCCTCTACCCTACAGCTGAGGGTTTGGTTTAGTGTGTTATAGTCTTAGGTACGTGGGCATGTGCATATCTACCATCGAGATATGCACATGGGTATAGCAGCTTAGGGAAAGTGTTTCGGGTTTGCTAGGAGATGACCCAGGGGCGTAACGATCGCGGTCGCAGAGAGTGCGACTGCGACCGGGCCCGGCAGGAGTGAGGGCCCGCTGCAGGCCGCAAGTGCTTGCGGTGGCGGCGGGCGGCCGGGCCCTGCGACTATGTTAAGTAACTAATCTGTTGATCACCGACACTTGCTGCTGTTCGCAGATGACAAATCATCTCATCGCAAGTCTGAGAGAGAGAGGGACCCTCACTCAGCTGCTGCCGCTCCTCTGCCGGGCCCTCCCTCAAGCTACACACACGCCCACAAATACGCCCACCACATGACCAGGCAGGCAGTTAGGACACGCCCACCGCGGCCCTCTCTCCTCATACCGCTGGTCTGGAACTTGAAGCGGCCTCATCAGGTGACCCGTCCCTCCGCTCCCGCAAGATGAGTCTGCTCTGACATCACCACGAGAGTAGACTCTAGGCGCGCAAGAGCCCACCACATCTGAGATTTGAAAGCGCGGCAAGCGCCCCACGGCCCCAGCTTCAGCCAGCGCGCGCAGATTAGATGGCACAACCACTCAAGGATTGGAACGAAGAGACTAGAGACTGTCCAGACACGAATCATCAAGGGCGAGCGCTGGGCATTGCAGCAGTCAGAAGTACCATCTGCCTGGACTGGTCTATAGACTGGTAGGTAGTATTAGTAATGTAAATGATTCATCCATCCATCTGCCCCAGACCCCCACCCACAGCCTGATTTTAGACATCATTACCGACGGTCCACTGATCATCCGTCCATCCGCCCCACCCCCTGAATTCAGACATTATTATTGTCTGAAATCAGGGCCTGGGCGGATGGATGGATGGATAGTGGACGGACGGTAATAATAATGTCTGAAATCAGGGCCTGGGTGGGGCGGATGGATGGATTATCAGTGGATGGTAATAAATTATTGCTGTCCACTGATGATCCATCCATGATCTGCCCCACCCGCACCCTGATTTCAGACATTATTATTACCAGACCGACCAAGTCACCAGACATGAACCATCAAGGGCGAGGGCTAGTCGTTGCAGCAGAAGTACTCCAGGACCATCTGCCTGGACTGGTCTATAGACTGGTAGGTAGTATTAGTAATGTAATGATTCATCCATCCATCTGCCCCACCCACAGCCTGATTTCAGACATCATTACCGACGGTCCACTGATCATCCATCCGCCCCCCCCCCCCCTGAATTCAGACATTATTATTGTCTGAAATCAGGGCCGGGGCGGATGGATGGATGGATAGTGGACGGATGGTAATAATAATGTCTGAAATCAGTGCCTGAGTGGGGCGGATGGATGGATCATCAGTGGATGGTAATAGATTATTGCTGTCTACTGATGATCCATCCATGATCTGCCCCACACGCACCCTGATTTCAGACATTATTATTACCAGACCGGCCGACCGACCAAGTCACCAGACACGAACCATCTAGGTCGAGCGCTGGGCGTTGCAGCAGAAGCACTCCAGGACCATCTTCCTGGACTGGTCTATAGACTGGTAGGTAGTATTAGTAATGTAAATGATTCATCCGTCCATCCATCTGCCCCACCCACACCCTGATTTCAGACATCATTATCGTCCACTGATCATCCATCCATCCGCCCCACCCCCTGAATTCAGACATTATTATTGTCTGAAATCAGGGTCAGGGCGGATATATGGATGGATAGTGGATGGACGGTAATAATAATGTCTGAAATCAGGGCCTGGGTGAGGCGGATGGATGGATCATCAGTGGATGATAATAAATTATTGCTGTCCTCTGATGATCCATCCATGATCTGCCCCACCCGCACCCTGATTTCAGACATTATTGTTACCAGACTGGCCGACCGACTGACCGACCGACCAAGTCACCAGACACGAACCATCAAGGGCGAGCGCTGGTCGTTGCAGCAGAAGTACTCCAGGACCATCTGCCTGGACTGGTCTTTAGACTGGTAGGTAGTATTAGTAATGTAATGATTCATCCATCCATCTGCCCCACCCACACCCTGACTTCAGACATCATTACCGTCCACTGATCATCCATCCATCCGGCCCACCCCCTGAATTCAGACATTATTATTGCCATTGTCTGCAATCAGGGTGGGGGTGGGGCGGATGGATGGCTCACCAGTGGACGTTAATAATGTCTTAAAAAAAAAAGAATTGGCATCATCACTGAAGTCTGGAGGTAGTCCATGGATACACCAAAAACCTGGGACTGTTTTTTTTTTCCGTAACTGAGCCGAACGGAGCCTACGGGCGTTAGGTTTCCCCTAAGGTTTTTGAAGCTGAGACAAAAGTCCTGCATGTAGGAAACCTAACAGACCGCTTTAAAGATTATGGAGTCCTGACTGTCCTGTCACTGTGTGCTTCACTGTGATTGGGTTGCCACGTAGGCAGGCTGTTTGAGGCTGCGCACTGGATGCGGTATCCATTGTGAACAGCTTGTGTATGGTTTTTCTCTACCTGTTCATGTTTTCGGTTTGTTTCCGTGTTGTTGACTGCCATGGGCAATGTCCGGTGCTTCTGCTTTGTATCCTAGGGTTTGTTACTCCTGGCCTGATACGGTTAATCTCCCTGTTCTGTTCCTGGTTGTATCCGTTCAGGTGCGCTCGTTAGGCACCTATTTCATCCTGCATGCAGTCTGTTCTGAGGTCGGCCTGTCTTATGTCTTGCTGGGTGGTTCACCCTTCTGCTCTGTCTCAGTCCGCCTATGTTTTGCCTTGCTCTACATAGCCCCATGCTGCTGACCCTTGTGGTCCTGCCATCTACACCTCGGTTCTGTATATTTGTCATGTTCCTGTCCTGTAGTGAGTAGCCTAGCAGTGCTCTAAACTAGGGTTGGGCGATGTCAAAAATATTCCCACGATAACAATATTAAGAAGTTCATAGCGATAACGATGTACAGTGGGTACGGAAAGTATTCAGACCCCCTTAAATTTTTTACTCATTAATGTACTGTCACGGCTGTATGTGAGCAACAATAGTATACACAGTAAAAGAGCTACTGACCGGACCCAAACTAGGGAGGATAAAGGGTGACCCCTGTGAGACCCTCAAAGCTCTCCCTATTCTGCTAAAGCACATGCCCGGATCCAAATGGCGGAACGAGGCATGCCCACGTGCCTAAGACTGATGACCACTGTAACCCCTACAATAGTGGAAGGGGCACGGCCACCGGTGCCCTACTCAGTATATGGAGGGAACCGTGGCCACCTCAGATCCAGTCAGAAAATAATCAGGTACACAACAATGTCTGTACACTTAGCTGAAGGTGTTGCAGCCGCAGAGAAGACGGATCCAAGGACAGCTGGCAATATCCGGAGTGCTTGCTGCAGCAGAACACAGGTCCAGTGAACTGATAGCTACAAGTGAAGATACTAAAGCAAGAGCTACAACTGAAATGAGAACTATAATCCACGCCCTACACTAGGAGGAGGGGTGATATAAAGAGAGGGAAATCAAACGCATGAGGAACAGCTGGGAGGAAGGAAACCAAAAGTAAACAGAGCAGTGAGAACTCATCCCAGCTCAATTAGTGACATCATCACAGGGGTGGAGAAACAGAGCTGTGAGAACGTCCCAAAGCTCTGGTAGTGACAGTACCCCCCCCTCTACGGGTGGACTCCGGACACCCAGGACCCACCTTCTCAGGATGAGCCCTATGAAATGCCCCGATAAGGCGAGTGGCTTTAATGTCCGACACCGGAACCCACATCCTCTCCTCAGGACCATAACCCTTCCAATGAACGAGGTACTGAAGAGAACCGCGGACAATGCGAGAGTCCACAATTCTGGAAACCTCAAACTCCAGATTGCCATCAACCAAAATCGGAGGAGGAGGCAAAGAGGAGGGTATCGTGGGCTGGACATATGGTTTTAAGAGAGATCTGTGAAATACATTATGTATCTTCCAAACCCGTGGAAGATCAAGACGGAAGGCAACAGGATTGATGACTGACAAGATTTTATAAGGCCCAATAAACTTGGGACCCAATTTCCAGGAGGGAACCTTCAGTTTAATATTTCTTGTAGACAACCACACCAGATCACCCACATTCAGGTCCGGACCAGGCACACGTCTCTTATCAGCCACACGCCTATACCTCTCACTCATCTTTTTAAGATTACTCTGAATCTTTTGCCAAATGGTAGACAAAGACGAGGAAAATCTCTCCTCCTCAGGTAAACCAGAAAGAGCCCCTCCCGAGAATGTCCCAAACTGCGGATGGAACCCATATGCACCAAAGAATGGTGACTTATCAGAAGATTCCTGACGACGGTTGTTCAGAGCAAACTCAGCAAGAGGGAGAAATGAACACCAATCCTCCTGGTTCTCTGCCACAAAACAGCGCAAATATGTCTCCAGATTCTGATTGAGGCGCTCAGTCTGACCATTCAACTGCGGGTGAAAAGCAGAAGAGAAGGACAGCCGAACCCCCAGGCGAGAACAGAAAGCCTTCCAGAACCTGGACACAAACTGCGTGCCTCTATCGGAAACAATATCAGAGGGAATGCCGTGCAATTTAACAATATGGTCGACAAAAGCTTGCGCCAACGTTTTAGCATTGGGTAAACCAGGGAAAGGTACGAAATGAGCCATCTTGCTAAAACGGTCCACCACCACCAGGATCACCGACTTCCCCGAGGAACGAGGAAGATCCGTGATAAAGTCCATGGACAGGTGTGTCCAAGGACGGGAAGGTATGGGTAACGGGAGAAGGGAACCTGAAGGCCATGAACGAGGGACCTTAGCGCGAGCGCACGTCTCACAAGCAGCCACAAAACCCTCCACCGACTTATGAAGAGCCGGCCACCAAAATCTCAGAGCAATGAGATCTACTGTGGCTCTACTCCCGGGGTGACCAGCAAGAACCATATCATGATGCTCCTTAAAGAGTTTGTGACGTAGCTCAGGAGGCACGAACAACTTCCCAGAAGGACAACGGGCAGGTGCCTCAGTCTGGGCAGCCTGGACCTCGGCCTCCAAATCGGAATATAGAGCAGAAACAACTACCCCCTCCGCCAAAATGGGACCCGGGTCCTCGGAGTTTCCTCCTCCCGGAAACCAGCGAGAGAGAGCATCAGCCTTCACATTTTTTATCCCAGGTCGGAATGTAACAACAAAATTGAATCTGGAGAAGAACAGAGACCATCTGGCCTGTCTCGGATTCATACGCCTGGCCGACTCCAAGTATGCCAGATTCTTATGGTCGGTAAAAACGGTGATAGGGTGCCTGGCCCCCTCCAACCAATGGCGCCATTCCTTGAAAGCCAACTTGATGGCCAACAACTCCCTATCTCCCACATCATAGTTTCTCTCTGCCGGGGAGAGTTTTTTAGAGAAAAAGGCACAGGGGCGCCATTTGGCAGGAGAAGGGCCCTGGGACAAAACCGCACCCACACCCACCTCGGAAGCATCCACCTCAACAATAAAAGGTAAGGAAACATCGGGATGCACCAAGACGGGAGCAGACGCAAAACTCTCTTTAATCTTAGAAAAGGCTGCAAGCGCCTCCTCCGACTAAGAGGAAAAATCCGCCCCCTTTTTTGTCATGTCAGTAAGGGGTTTGACAACAGAGGAATAATTCAAAATGAACTTTCTGTAATAGTTCGCAAAACCCAGAAAGCGCATCAATGCCTTCTGATTCTCAGGAAGCTCCCACTCAAGTACAGCACGGACCTTCTCCGGATTTATGCGAAAACCAGAAGCAGAGAGGAGAAAACCCAGAAATTGAATCTCCGATGCCATAAAAAGACATTTCTCCAGCTTGGCGTACAATTTATTTTCCCGCAGAATCTGCAGAACCTGAAAAAGATGATCCTGATGGGTCTGAACATCAGGGGAAAAAATCAAAATATCATCAAGATACACCAATACAAATTTCCCCATTAAATGGTAGAAAATACTATTAACAAAATGCTGAAAGACGGCCGGAGCATTCATCAGGCCGAAAGGCATAACGAGATTCTCGAAATGCCCGTTAGGGGTATTAAAGGCCGTTTTCCATTCATCCCCCTCTCTGACCCTGACCAGGTTGTAAGCGCCTCTCAAATCCAATTTGGAAAACACCTTGGCCCCAACAATTTGGTTGAAGAGGTCCGGGATCAGAGGAAGGGGATAGGGATCGCGAATCGTGATACGGTTCAACTCCCTAAAATCTAGGCAAGGTCTCGGAGAGCCATCTTTTTTTTTAACAAAAAAAAAACCCGCGGCCACAGGTGACTTTGAGGGACGAATATGCCCCTTCTCGAGACTCTCGGAGATATAAGTTCGCATTGCGATTCTTTCCGGTTGTGAGAGATTGTAGAGGCGTGCTTTTGGCAGCTTGGCGCCGGGAATGAGGTTAATGGGACAGTCAAACTCCCGGTGAGGAGGTAGCTCCTGAACACCGTTCTCGGAAAACGCGTCCGAGAAATCAGAGAGAAATGATGGCACAGTTTTAGTAGACACCTCTGCAAAAGTCGCTGTGAGACAATTCTCTCTACAAAAGTCACTCCACTCATTTATTTGCCTTCCTTGCCAATCAATAGTGGGGTTATGTCTAGTGAGCCAGGGTAACCCCAAAACTAGAGGAGAAGGCAATCCGTTAAGGACAAAACAAGATATATCCTCCACATGAGTGTCACCTACAGCTAGCCGGATATTGTGAACAATGCCCTTCAGAGATCTCTGTGAGAGTGGAGCAGAGTCAATAGCAAAAACAGGTATATCCTTTTCTAATGTGCAAACCTGAAAACCATGCATGGCTACAAATTGAGTGTCAATAAGATTGACGGCCGCTCCACTATCGACAAAAATCTCACAAGAAATGACTTTGCTCTCTAGCGCTACCCTGGCAGACAGGAGAAAACGGGAACTGCAGGTCAGAGGAAAAGCATCAATTCCTACATCAACTTTGCCCAAAGTAGCAGATGAAGCAGAATTTGATGATTTACCTTTTGAGGTTTTTCTCTTATTATGGCTCTTAGTACATTTCAAGAATCTCCAAGAGGGACAAACATTTGCCAAATGACCTATGCCCCCACAACAAAAACACACCATACTCTGAGGACTAAATACTCTTTTATCAGGGGCAAGTCGACCTAGCTGCATGGGCTCCTCCTCAGAGGGGAGCGAGACAGGATGAGGCCCCTGCACACTGAATGAGTCCGCACCACTGCCCCTAGACTGACAATGGCTGGACAGAGAGGTCTCGTTTCTTTCTCTTAGACGCCTGTCAAGGCGTACCGCCAATGACATGGCAGACTCTAAGGACGTTGGTCTCTCATGGAAAGCAAACGCATCTTTCAATCTCTCTGAGAGACCATGACAGAACTGACTCCGGAGTGCAGCATCATTCCAACCCGAATCAGCTGCCCATCTCCGAAATTCAGAACAATAAAGCTCCGCAGACAGTTTGTTCTGGCATAAAACACGTAAGTTAGATTCGGCCAGAGCAACACGATCCGGGTCATCATAAATATGCCCCAGGGCCACAAAAAATCTTTCCACGGATCGAAGGGAGGGATCCCCTGATGGCAGCGAAAAAGCCTAAGTCTGAGCATTACCCCTGAGCAGGGAGATGACAATCCTCACCCTCTGCTCCTCCTTACCAGAGGAGTGGGGACACAAGCAAAAATGGAGTTTGCATGCCTCTCTGAAGCGAACAAAATTCTCACTGCCCCCGGAGAACGTTTCCGGAAGTGAGACCTTTGGCTCGCAACAGACTCCATGAGCCGGAGCAGAGCCCAATGTTTGAAGCTGAGTCATAGATTGACGGAGATCCGCTACTTCCAAAGAAAGACCCTGCATGCGGTCAACCAGGCCAGAAAGCGGATCCATGTCAAAAAAGGACGGTTTTGGTGGATTATAATGTCACGGCTGTATGTGAGCAACAATAGTATACACAGTAAAAGAGCTACTGACCGGACCCAAACTAGGGAGGATAAAGGGTGACCCCTGTCAGACCCTCAAAGCTCTCCCTATTCTGCTAAAGCACATGCCCGGATCCAAATGGCGGAACGAGGCATGCCGACGTGCCTAAGACTGATGACCACTGTAACCCCTACAATAGTGGAAGGGGCACGGCCACCGGTGCCCTACTCAGTATATGGAGGGAACCGTGGCCACCTCAGATCCAGTCAGAAAATAATCAGGTACACAACAATGTCTGTACACTTAGCTGAAGGTGTTGCAGCCGCAGAGAAGACGGATCCAAGGACAGCTGGCAATATCCGGAGTGTTTGCTGCAGCAGAACACAGGTCCAGTGAACTGATAGCTACAAGTGAAGATACTAAAGCAAGAGCTACAACTGAAATGAGAACTATAATCCACGCCCTACAATAGGAGGAGGGGTGATATAAATAGAGGGAAATCAAACGCATGAGGAACAGCTGGGAGGAAGGAAACCAAAAGTAAACAGAGCAGTGAGAACTCCTCCCAGGTCTAGTAGTGACATTATCACAGGGGTGGAGAAACAGAGCTGTGAGAACGTCCCAAAGCTCTGGTAGTGACATGTACACACAGCACCCCATATTGACAGAAAAACACAGAATTTTTGCAGAATGTCTTCAATTTAAGGATTATGGAGGCTACTGTGCTCTTAGGAACCTATGTGCAGCAGAAATGTTTTTTTAACCTTGGCCAGATCTGTGCCTTGCCACAATTCTGTCTGAGCTCTTCAGGCAGTTCCTTTTGACCTCATGATTCTCATTTGCTCTGATATGCACGCTGAGCTGTAAGGTCTTATATAGACAGGTGTGTGGCTTTCCTAATCAAGTCCAAACAGTATAATCAAACATAGCTGGACTCAAATGAAGGTGTAGAACCATCTCAAGGATGATCCGACCGCACCTGAGTTAAATATATGAGTGTCACAGCAAAGGGTCTGATTACTTAGGACCATGTGATATTTCAGTTTTTCTTTTTTAATAAATCTGCAAAATTGTCAACAATTCTATGTTTTACTGTCAATATGGGGTGCTGTGTGTACATTAATGAGGAAAAAAAAATGAACTTAAATGGTTTTAGCAAATGGCTGCAATATAACAAAGAGTGAAAATTTTAAGGGGGTCTGAATACTTTCCGTACCCACTGTATATCATGGAAAATACCCATTTAAAAGAAAAAAAAAAACACTTGGGGCCACAAGGAGACACGTTATACTGTATGAATGCTGCCACTGACTCGGGGACTGCTCTGGAGTGACACCTGGCAACTACCTGCAGCCAAGCCTATCCTCACCATCAGAGCCTCTAGTGAAGAACAGGTAGTTGCTTAGTCATGCCCCTCCAGAGTATAGCCAGTCAGTGGCGCAGTGGGTCCACACCCGCTGATCTGTAACAGTAACTGAGGCACTCCTGTTATTGTCTTGTACTTCTGTTACCTTGTATTAAAATTCCCTGGCCCTTGTTCCATTTCACCTGTTTTCTTTATGCCTGATGTCACAAAGGTGCGCTTAGGTGTCCGGCATGTGAGGGTTTGTAACGAATCTGTCCTTTCCGTTCTTCTGTTCCAATAATGGAGTAGTGTCTCCCCAACAACTGGGGTGTGCCTCGCAAGTGAGGTCTGTATTTCTGTTTGAAATGAACTGTTTTATGCCATTGTTGCTGTTTTTGCAATCTTAAAGTCTTTATACTGATAGCTTTAAAACTCAGGCAATTTTCATATTTAATTTGCAGATTAAATAAATGTGTGTCACAGCAACTAACCTAATCCACCATAATGTTGTTTTACCATCATATGAGTGGCTCACAAAAACGCAAAAAAAAAAATGGAAGTTGAGAAATAAATTCAGAAACTCCCAAAAATAAGCAGCTATTTTTCACAGGCTGCTGGTGGTTCTGCAACTACTGAGACCATAACTGGTCAGTGTGAGGACATAAGTGAGAGACCTTCTACTAGTACAGTTACTGAAAGCTCTCAATCGTTGATGAAGGAGGATAGTATCCACAGTGAAACATGTAGCTTCAGTCCTAGCATTGAAGAAGTGGAAACACATACAAGTGCCAGAATATCTGAAGTACAAGAAACTTTAGAAAGTCAAGATACTGGCACTGTCTGTATAGAACATACTTTACTTGGAGAAAAGTATGTTACAGATAGGGGACATTTTCCCATTAGAATAACAGACCCCAACATAAAAAAATGTATTCTTTCTAATGGCCCCTGCAGACCTAACAGGCCATTTGCCAGAGATAACGATAACAGGTGTTTCTCTGAGAAGTACTATGACAGAATTACAAAAGCAGGCCATAAGATTCCTGTCATGTGGTTATGCTACTCTCCAAAGCTAAATGTTGCTTATTGCAAGCCATGCTGGTTATTTGTTGATCGTAAAAAATTTGGCTTTGAACCTGCATGGGCTAAAGGAATCCAAAAATGGCAAAGGCTCTCAAATACAGATTCATGAAGCTTCCCAAGCTCACATGGACGCTTGTATTGTGTATGATCAATGGAGGAGAAAAAAAAACATAGATGCAGAGACTGAAAAACAAATTTTAAAAGAGAAATTTTTTTGGCGAAAAGCCCTTCATAGAATAACCAATGTGACCCTAACCATGGCAATGTCTAATCTAGCTTTCCGTGATCATATCGAAAAAATCGCCGAGAGTAATAATGGCAACTTTCTCTCTATTGTAGAGCTGCTCGCAGACTATGACCATGTTTTGAAGGACCTACTCCAGTTACCTCAGGGGACAGCTAAATACCTAAGCCCCAAAATACAAAATGAAATAATAGATATCCTTGCAAAAAAAGTAGAAGAAGGCATTGTGAGTGAAATTAAATCTCCAATTTTTATTCCATAATTATAGACACAACACAAGATGTTTCCAAAGTTGACCAATTAAGTCAAATATTCCGATATGTGACTGTAAGCAGAAACAAAACACAAAGAGCAACTGCTATAGCAAGAAGCGTTTTTAGATTTTCATGTCGTAGAAGACCCTAGTGCTGCAGGACTCGAAAATGAGATTATAAAATGTATAGAAAGTAGAGGTTTGCAGCTATCAAAATGTCAGGGGCAGGGTTATGATGGTGCTGCCACCATGAGTGGAGTATACTCGGGTGTTCAAACTCGCATTCAAAAGAAATAAAGAAATGCCTTGTACATTCACTGTGCAGCCCACAACCTTAATTTAGTTCTACAAGATGCCGTGAGCCACGTACCTGAGGTGTCAAGATTTTTTGAGGTGATACAGAGTTTGTATGTTTTTTTTGGAGAAAGTATCACCCGATGGTCTGTTCTTCAGTCACTAACCACTGAATCCTCTGTGACCCTAAAAAGATTGTGCCCAACACAATGGTCATCCCGCTATGACTCACTGCTTGCCCTACGCTTTTGGTTTGTTGATGTCCTTAAAGCACTGTCTAAATTAATATTGACTTCGACCAAAAGTAAAGAGAAGGGAAGAGGCCAGGGTCCTTAGGAATAAAATTTAATCTTTTGAGTTTGTCTTCCTACTTGTTATACAGAGCAAAGTTCTGAAGCAGATAAATGCAATATCAAAGGTTCTGCAGTCAGAACATATGGATCTGTGCAATGCTACCCATTTAATTCATAATGCCATTGAAGCTATTAGCAGCTACAGAAAGCAATTTGAAGATGCTAAAACAACAGCCATCACACTTGCTGAGAAGTGGGGAATTCCTGCAATGTTTGTAAATAAAAGAGTGCCCAAAGTAAAGCGCCATATGGGTGAGCTATGTTTGGACGAAAGACTGCAAGACCCAGAGAAGAGATTTAAAACTACAATTTTTTATGCTACTTTAGATGTAATAACATCCCAGTTATCAAGCAGATTTGGTAGTATGAGCACTGTAGTTGAAAGATTTCGGATCATTCAGCCACGTGTGCTGGTGACTGAATCAGACGATAACTTGTTTCAAGCTGCACTGCAATTTCAGCAGTATTATCAATATGACATATCTTCCGATTTTCCAGGGCAATTGGTTAGTTTTCAGAACGCACTGCAAAATGAGATCTCTGAGCTCCACACAGTTAAAGACTTGGCACACCTGCTTGGCAATTGCTGCTTTGTCATCTACCCTACCGGATGTACAGTAAGGCCAAAAGTTTGGACACACCTTCTCCTTCAAAGAGTTTTCTTTATTTTCATGACTATGAAGGCATACAAAACTATGAATTAACACATGTGGAATTATATAATAACAAACAAGTGTGAAACAACTGAAAATATGTCATATTCTAGGTTCTTCAAAGTAGCCACCTTTTGCTTTGATTACTGCTTTGCAAACTCTTGGCATTCCCTTGATGAGCTTCAAGAGGTAGTCCCCTGAAATGGTCTTCCAACAGTCTTGAAGGAGTTCCCAGAGATGCTTAGCACTTGTTGGCCCTTTTGCCTTCACTCTGCGGTCCAGCTCACCCCAAACCATCTCGATTGGGTTCAGGTCCGGTGACTGTGGAGGCCAGGTCATCTGGCGCAGCACCCCATCACTCTCCTTCATGGTCAAATAGCCCTTACTTTGAAAGTTTTCCCAATTTTTCGGCTGACTGACTGACCTTCATTTCTTAAAGTAATGATGGCCACTCGTTTTTCTTTACTTAGCTGCTTTTTTCTTGCCATAATACAAATTCTAACAGTCTATTCAGTAGGACTATCAGCTGTGTATCCACCTGACTTCTCCTCAACGCCACTGATGGTCCCAACCCCATTTATAAGGCAAGAAATCACACTTATTAAACCTGACAGGGCACACCTGTGAAGTGAAAACCATTTCAGGGGACTACCTCTTGAAGCTCATCAAGAGAATCCCAAGAGTGTGCAAAGCAGTAATCAAAGCAAAAGGTGGCTACTTTGAAGAACCTAGAATATGACATATTTTCAGTTGTTTCAAACTTGTTTGTTATGTATATAATTCCACATGTGTTAATTCATAGTTTTGATGCCTTCAGTGTGAATCTACAATTTTCATAGTCATGAAAATAAAGAAAACTCTTTGAATGAGAAGGTGTGTCCAAACTTTTGGTCTGTACTTTATGTACAGCTTTAATACTTTTCCTCACATTACCAGTGACGGTGGCATCTGCAGAAAGATCATTTTCCAAATTATCTCTGATTAAAAATTACTTGAGAAACAGCATGTCACAACAATGGCTTTCTGGCCTTGCCCTTCTAAGTATTGAGAATGAAAGAGCAAGAAAACTGGACATTCCAGCTATTGTTGACAAATTTGCTGAGTCTAAAGCAAGACGGCGCAACTTCTAGTAATATGTATTTTGCGTAAGTGAGCAGTTTGTTGGGTACAGGGAGGGAGTTATATTATCAAAAGTTCATACTAACCCAGTTCAATTTTTTTAACTTTGGTTGTACTAAACAGTTAACTAGTTTGGTTCTATTTTAACTGCCTTCTTTTTGGTAACAATAAACAATTCTGATGTTGTTAGACTCTAAAACACAATGACCGCCTTTGAACTATTTGAATACAGCACTGGTTTCTGCACAACAAAAGCTTTATATCAAAAAGAAGGCAGATGTTACCAACATCAAAAATACTTAAAATAATTACTAAATGCTACCATCTCCTTTCTTACAGTGAGAACAAATTGCTTCCTTTCTACTTGATGCCTCCTCGTTGGACCTGGCTGGTTAATTTTGATGTTTCATTTGGATTTCTGTTCTGGTTAAGAAGCACGACTAGTACTTATTTACAATCAAATTTTGGTATATAAAAAAATGTATATAATTTATATTTAACATATCTAATTATGCCACTTATTAAATGCTACCATCTCCTTTCCTACAGCGAGAACAAATTGGTTCCTTTCTACTTGATGCCTCCTCGTTGGTCCTGGCTGGTTAATTTTGATGTTTCATTTGGATTTCTGTTCTGGTTAAGAAGCACGACTCGTACTTATTCACAATCAAATTTCAGTAAGTAAAAAAATGTATTATATTTGAAATTCTTATCTAATTAGGCACCAAACTGACAGCCAATATTCTGTGATTATTATCTTTTTTAATTGTAGGTGATTTACCAAGATATGGGTCAAGAAGGTTTATGCCTTATGTGGGGAATCTTTGTTCTGGAATACTTTAACATTTTTTATATATTTTATATGGTAACATTAAAAAAATTAAAACCCCTATCTCCTTCTATTTAATATTCGACTACAACACTTTCAAACCATGAGTGGGCAGAGTCTTGTGGTGGGCGGAGTCTTGGGTGGGCGGAGTCTTGGGGTGGGGGGCCCCGATTCTAAGTTTGCCCTGGCGCCCATAGAACTCTAGTTACGCCACTGAGATGACTCCTTTATTCCCTAGCATTTGGGGCCTAGTCAGTTGTTTTGTTTGCTTTGCCGTGTTCTGTTTTCTTCACTTATCTTCCCTACTGTGAAATTATAACCCGCCATATCGAAATTTTTTCCCTTGCTGTTTGCAAAATGGAAACTATTGATGCTTTGGTTGATCGCATGCAGGGATTGTCTTTGGAGGTAGCTGACCTCCGCAATTTGGTTGCGCGGTGTCAGAGTACTTTGGCGTTTGGCGCCGCAGAGGGAAACTAGGTCTGCCTGGAACCTAATGTCGCTCTCCCTAATAGGTTTTCCGGGGGAAGTGATAACTTTGTCCGGTTCAGGGAGTCCTGTAAGTTGTATTTTCGTCTGCGTCCGATTTCATCTGTAGACGAAAACTAAAGAGTAGGGATTATTATTTCTCTGCTAAAAGGTGAAGCGCAGTCTTGGGCTTTTTCTCTGCTGACCGGTTCACAGTTCCTCCGGTCGGTGGATTAATTTTTCAGAGCTCTGGGCCTGATTTATGATGACCCAGACTGGGTCTCTATGGCTGAATCTAAGTTGTGCAGCTTGTGCCAGGGAGATCGTACTGCTGAGTCGTATTGTGCTGAATTTAGAAGATGGGCGACTGACTCGGAGTGGAATGATCCTGCACTCCGTAGTCAGTTCTGTCAGGGGGCTATCTGAGAGATTAAGAGATGCCGTTGCATTTCATGAAAAACCTGATTCTTTGGAGGCGGCCATGTCTTTGGCCGTACAGATTGCTAGACGTCTTAGGGAGAGGTGCAAGGCAAGGTTCCCCTCGGGCAGGGGGTGCTGCCCGGGGGCAGAATCAGTCCCTCCTGTCCCTCGGGGTACTATGACACTTGAATTAGGGGCTGGAGAGGAGCCTATGCAATTGGGTCAGGTTACTTCTTGCTCTGGTAATAGAAATTTTAGGAAGTGGAATAGACTGTGTTACTTCTGTGGTAAAGAAGGTCATTTCGTTAATGTGTGTCCTTTTATTAAACCTCAAAGTGGTAATGAAAAACAAATAGGGGATTCCTTCAAAGGAAAAAAAAGCTCCCTTATTCTTGGTAGTGTGAATGGGGAGTCAGAGCAGGCATATTCGTATCCTACCTGCAGTACCCGATTCCTCTTGCCTGCCATGGTGGCGCTAGACTGGAAATTTTGAGTTAAAGGTATTTGTTGACAGTGGCGCAGGGTCTAATCTTATTGATTTTCAATTTCTTCAGAGTCATGGTTTTAAAACTAGCACATTAAGCAAAGAGATACCATTGTTTGCTATAGATTCCGCCCCACTCTCGCAAAGATGTCTAATTTAGGATTGTTCAGGATATTCATTTGAGGGTGGGTGATTCTCATGTTGAGTTCATTTCTTGTTTTGTTATGAAAGGTTTGCCTGCTCCGATGGTTCTGGGTTTACCATGGTTCTGGGTTTACCATGGTTGATAAAACATTGACTGGCAAACAAGACAAATCAGTAATTGGAGTGAATTTTGTATGAACAACTGTCTTAGTGCCTCTATTTCAGGGGTGTCCACTAAGGTGTTGTCTCAGTTTCTTTCCGATTTTTCGGACGTATTCTCGGAGAGTGGAGCTCAGAAGTTGCTTGTCCGGTCAATCTTATCCCCGGAGCAAAATTGCCAAAATCTCGGTTATATAATCTTTCTCAACCCGAAAGAGCAGCTATGCAGGAGTATATTGCCGAGAGTTTGGCAAAGGGATATATTAGATCATCAAAGTCTCATATGGCCGCTGGTTTCTTTTTCGTAAAGAAGAAGGACGGATCCCTTAGACCGTGCCTAGATTTCCGGGAACTGAATCTCATTACTGTCCGTGATTAGAGTTCTTACCAAACTTTAGGTTTTTCGGCACCCGGACCCGAACATTTACGTAAAAGTTCGGGTTCGGTGTTCAGCGCTTTCTTGGCGCTTTTTGAAAGGCTGCACAGCAGCCAATCAACAAGCGTTATACTACTTGCCCCAAAAGGCCATCACAGCCATGCCTACTATTGGCATGGCTGTGATTGGCAAACTGCAGCATGTGACCCAGCCTCTATTTAAGCTGGAGTCACGTAGCGCCGCCCGTCACTCTGCTCGGATTAGTGTAGGGAGAGGCTGCAGCTGCTGTAAGGGAGAGATCAGGAAGAAATCTCATGAAGAACTACTTTTTTACTCAGCGATCTACAGCAAATGTGTTTTGTGGGTGCTGTGCACAATTTTTTTAAGCCTGCCCTGAGCCAACTACTGCTGAAAACGAACTTTTTTTACTTCAGTTTGTCAATATCAATACATAATCGGCATCCATTTTATGCAACGATAGTGCACCAGCACAGGATATCTGCATGTCTGCAAGTCCAGAAATACAGCTTTTTGCTTACTGGGGTTAAAAAAAAACTTTTTTTCATATAGTGCACATCTAGGATTAGACGTGCATAAGTGAGTGTCACATTTAGGCCAGAAATACAGCTTTCTGCTTACAGGGGTGAAAAAAAAAAAATCGGTTTCATATAGTGCACATATGGGATTAGACGTGCATAAGTGAGTGTCACATTTAGGCCAGAAATACAGTGTCACGGCGGGCGTGCACTCAGTATGACAGATAATGAACCAACCAGGCTCTGGGCGAGAGACAGGGAAAGGGTCACCTCCTAGCTAATCCCTGACCTCTTTCTCTGCTCTGCTCAGCCCATCTACAGATCTTGAAGGTAGATCTGAGATGTCCCCGTGCCTGGGCTGACAAAACCCTGAATTCGCTGAGATGGTGAAGTGGGAAATAGGAGCAGCCTGCTCGCACAGAACCTGGATGGGAAAGATGACACAAAACAACCAACTAGAAACAACACTTATCTTCCTGAGCTGGAGCAGACAGCCAACCTTCCTTCCTAGCTTCCAAGATCACAATGATGAATATAATCCGCTCAGGGCACTGGGCGGAGGAGCTATTTAAACTAATGACTCCACCCAGTGCACCTGATGAGGGGCGGATCCAGCACGACTCCAAAACAAACACTAAACTCGTGCTGCAATCCTGGCCGACCTCCGCACATTGTCAGAGTGGGGTATGACAGTACCCCCCTTTCTACGGGTGACCTCCGGACACCCTGGACCAACCTTATCCGGATGAGACCTATGAAAAGCCCTCACCAGTCGGCTGGCGTTGACATCCGACGCCGGAACCCACATCCTCTCCTCAGGACCGTATCCCCTCCAGTGCACCAGGTACTGAAGGGAACCCCGAAGAACTCTCGAGTTGAGAATCCTGGAGATCTCAAACTCCAAGTTTCCCTCGACTAGAACAGGAGGAGGAGGCAATGGCGATGGTTCCACCGGTCTCACATATTTTTTTAGTAAAGACCTAAACACATCATGGATCCTCCAAGTCTGCGGAAGATCCAGCCGAAACGCCACAGGATTGATCACCGCAGAAATTTTATACGGACCAATAAATCTTGGACCCAGTTTCCAAGATGGGACTCATAATTTGATATTTTTAGTGGACAACCACACCAGATCACCCACACACAGGTCCGGACCAGTCATACGTCTCTTGTCAGCCATTCGTTTATACCTCTTACCCATCCTCTCCAAATTCCCTTGAATCCTCCGCCAGATAGATGATAAGTCCGAAGAGAATCTCTCCTCCTCTGGCATCCCAGAGGAACCAGACCCAGAGAAGGTACCAAACTGGGGATGGAAACCGTATGCGCCAAAAAATGGCGACTTACCCGTGGACTCCTGTCTACGGTTATTCAATGCAAATTCTGCTAAAGACAAGAATGAGGACCAGTCTTCCTGATTCTCAGCCACAAAGCACCTCAAGTAGGTCTCCAGGTTTTGATTAGTACGCTCCGTCTGACCATTCGACTGCGGATGAAAAGCCGAAGAGAATGAAAGTTGAATGCCAAGCCGAGAGCAGAACGCCCTCCAAAACCTGGAGACAAACTGTGTGCCCCTATCAGAGACCACGTCCGAGGGAATACCATGCAATTTCACAATATTATCCACAAAAATCTGCGCAAGAGTCTTAGCGTTAGGCAGACTAGTTAGTGGTATAAAGTGAGCCATCTTGCTGAAACGGTCAACCACCACCAAAATCACTGTTCTCCCAGAGGAACTCGGCAGATCCGTAATAAAGTCCATAGACAAATGCGTCCAAGGACGAGATGGAATAGACAATGGAAGAAGTGAACCAGGCGGTCGAGAATGAGCAACCTTTGACCGAGCGCAGGTTTCACAAGCTTTCACGTAATTCTCAATACTCTTATGCAAACCTGGCCACCAGAACCTCCGGGACACCAGATCACAGGTGGACTTACCACCAGGATGTCCAGCGAGAACAGTATCGTGATGTTCCTTGAACACCTTGTATCGTAGGCCCTCAGGAACAAACAACCTCCCTGGGGGACAAGAACCAGGAGCCCCCTCCTGGGCTCCCAACACCTCCATCTCCAATTCAGGGTACAGAGCGGAGACCACCACCCCATCCGCCAAAATCGGCGCCGGATCTTCTGAATCACCTCCCCCAGGAAAGCTGCGAGATAAGGCATCTGCCTTGACGTTCTTGACCCCTGGACGAAAGGTAACCACGAAATTGAACCTGGTAAAAAACAGTGACCATCTGGCCTGCCTAGGGTTCAGACGCTTGGCAGATTGCAGGTAAGCCAAATTCTTATGGTCAGTATACACCGTAACGGGGTGAGACGCCCCCTCCAACCAGTGGCGCCATTCCTCAAAGGCCAACTTGATAGCCAACAACTCTCTATCTCCAACATCATAATTCCTTTCGGCAACCGAGAGCTTCTTGGAGAAGAAGGCACACGGGACCCACTTACCAGGAGATGAACCCTGTGACAGCACCGCCCCAACCCCCACCTCTGATGCATCAACCTCCACTACGAATGGTTCAGACACATCCGGCTGCACCAGAATAGGAGCGGACGCAAAACGCTCCTTAACAGCCGAAAAGGCCTGCAACGCCTCATCCGACCAGACAGAGACATCGGCGCCCTTCTTGGTCATATCAGTAAGAGGTTTTACTAGGGTAGAATAATTCAAAATAAATTTCCTATAATAATTTGTAAACCCCAAGAACCGCATCAAAGCTTTCTGATTCTTTGGTCGGTCCCACTCCAGAACCGCCCGGACCTTTTCGGGATCCATACGAAAACCGGAATCAGAAAGCATGTATCCCAAGAACGGAAGCTCTTGCACCGCAAACAAACATTTCTCCAATTTGGCATACAACTTATTCTCCCGAAGGATCGTCAAAACCTGTCTCACATGATCCTGATGGGTCTTCAGATCAGGAGAATAAATTAAAATGTCATCCAGGTAAACTACTACGAACCTCCCCACCAAGTGATGAAAAATGTCATTGACGAATCGCTGAAATACTGCTGGCGCGTTCGTCAACCCAAAAGGCATCACCAGGTTCTCAAAATGACCCTCGTGCGTATTGAAGGCCGTTTTTCACTCATCCCCCTCCTTGATCCTGATCAGATTGTAGGCTCCTCTCAAATCCAACTTGGAGAACACCTTGGCTCCAACAATCTGATCAAAAAGATCAGAGATTAAGGGCAGGGGATATGGATCCCGGACTGTAATACGGTTCAACTCCCGGAAATCCAAACACGGTCTCAGTGATCCATCTTTTTTCTTCACAAAGAACAAACCTACTGCCACTGGAGACTTAGATGGTCTAATATGACCCTTTGCCAAACTCTCGGCGACATACTTTCGCATGACCTCTCTTTCGGGTTGAGAGAGGTTGTAAAGCCGAGACTTTGGCAACTTAGCGCCAGGAATGAGATTAACTGGATAATCATAGTCCCGATGAGGGGGCAATTCCTGAGCCCCACCCTCCGAAAAGATATCCGCAAAATCTGAGAGATACGGAGGTAAAGCCGTAATGGACACTTCAGAAATAGATGTGACAAGACAATTATCTGAACAAAACTCGCTCCAACCAATGATTTGTCTCGCTTGCCAGTCTATAATTGGGTTATGTCTAGTCAACCATGGCAACCCCAAAACTATAGGAGCTGGCAAATCCTTCATGACAAAACAAGAAATAATTTCAGCATGTGAATCACCCACCCTTAAATGAATACCATGAACAATGTGAGTGAGACTCCTTTGAGAAAGAGGGGAAGAATCAATTGCAAAAACACGAACCTCGTTCTCGAACGTGCTAGTACTTAGTCCCAGGCCTTGAAGAAAAAGAAAGTCAATTAGGTTTACCCCAGCACCACAATCAAGGAATACATCAACAAACAAATTTTTTGACTCTAGCGCCACCATAGCTGAAAGGAGAAAACGGGAACTGCAGGGAGCTTGCATACCTGTCTGCTCCACCACACCATTCATACTACCAAGTGTGAGGGAGGTTTTTTTTTCTTTTTTCTTTTTCTCTTCCACCTGTGATTTAACATGAGGACAAGAAAAAATAAAATGACCCCTCTTTCCACAAAAGTAACATAGTTTGTGCAATTTCCTAAAGTCTCTACTATCAGAATGGCAAGAAATCTGACCCATTGCATGGGTTCCTCCGCTACTCCAGAGTTATAAGCAATATCACCCTGGGCAGAAGAAGAAACAAAACCACACGCAGGAGGGATCCCCTGCATGGAGGGACCCTTACCCCTCTCTCAGATACGTCTATCCAACCGTATAGCCAAAGACATTGCATTCTCTAAAGTATCCGGATACTCATGAAAAGCCAGGGCATCCTTCAACCTTTCAGATAACCCCTGACAAAACTGACTACGTAACGCGGGGTCGTTCCACCCCGACTCAGTAGCCCACCTCCTAAACTCTGTACAGTAACCCTCTGCAGTATGTTCACCCTGCAGTAAGTTACGCAATTTCGATTCTGCCATCGAGACCCGATGTGGGTCATCGTAAATCAATCCCAGGGCTTGGAAAAATTCCTCCACTGACCGGAGAGCCAGAGAACCGGGCGGCAGAGAAAAAGCCCAGGATTGAGCGTCCCCTTTAAGCAGAGACATGATGATACCAACCCTCTGATCCTCATTACCTGACGAAAATGGAAAGCGGAAAAAATCATCCGTACTCCCTGTAAATCTGTCGGGAAGAGCGACTTTAGGCTCCCCACCAATTTGACCTGTACCTGATGCCAGAAACCTCTGACACTGTGTGACCGTACCACGCAGATCCGCAACCTCTAGGGATAAACCCTGCATGCGGTCAACCAGTGCATCAATTGAAGCCATCACCAAAGCGCTGAGTGATGGCAGTCACAGTATGGCGGATTATAATGTCACGGCGGGCGTGCACTCAGTATGACAGATAATGAACCAACCAGGCTCTGGGCGAGAGACAGGGAAAGGGTCACCTCCTAGCTAATCCCTGACCTCTTTCTCTGCACTGCTCAGCCCATCTACAGATCTTGAAGGTAGATCTGAGATGTCCCCGTGCCTGGGCTGACAAAACCCTGAATTCCCTGAGATGGTGAAGTGGGAAATAGGAGCAGCCTGCTCGCACAGAACCTGGATGGGAAAGATGACACAAAACAACCAACTAGAAACAACACTTATCTTCCTGAGCTGGAGCAGACAGCCAACCTTCCTTCCTAGCTTCCAAGATCACAATGATGAATATAATCCGCTCAGGACACTGGGCGGAGGAGCTATTTAAACTAATGACTCCACCCAGTGCACCTGATGAGGGGCGGATCCAGCACGACTCCAAAACAAACACTAAACTCGTGCTGCAATCCTGGCCGACCTCCGCACATCGTCAGAGTGGGGCATGACATACAGCTTTTTGCTTACTGGGGTGAAATTTTTTTTATCTGTTTCATATAGTGCACATCTGGGATTAGACGTGCATAAGTGAGTGTCACATTTAGGCCAGAAATACAGCTTTTTGCTTACTGGGGTGAAAAAAATACATCTGTTTCTTATAGTGCACATCTAGGATTAGACGTGCATAATTGAGTGTCACATTTAGGCCAGAAATACAGCTTTTTGCTTACTGGGGTGAAAAAAAAACATCTGTTTCATATAGTGCACATCTAGGATTAGACGTGCATAAATGAGTGTCACATTTAGGCCAAAAATACAGCATTTTGCTTACTGGGGTAAAAAAAAACTCTGATATACTGCACATCTGGGATTAGACGTGCATAAGTGACTGTGAAATTTAGGCCACAAATACGGCTTTCTGATACTGGGGCATACTGGGGTGGAAAAAAAACATCAGTTTCATATAGTGCACATTTGGGATTAGACGTGCATAAGTGAGTGTCACATTTAGGCCAGAAATACGGCTTTTTGCTTACTGGGGTGAAAAAAAAACCCTCTGATATACTGCACATCTGGGATTAGACGTGCATAAGTGAGTGTCACATTTAGGCCAGAAATACGGCTTTTTGGTTACTGGGGTGAAAAAAAAGCTCTGATATACTGCACATCTGGGATTGGACGTGCATAAGTGACTGTGAAATCTAGGCCAGAAATACAGCTTTTTGCTTACTGGTGTGAAAAAACCCTCTAAAATATACTGCATATCTGGGATAAGATGTGCATAAGTGACTGTGAAATTTAGGCCACAAATACGGCTTTTTGCTTACTGTGGTGAAAAAACCCTCTGATATTCTGCACATCTAGGATTAGACATGCATAAGTGAGTGTCACATTTAGGCCAGAAATACAGCTTTTTGCTTACTGGGGTGAAAAAACCCTCTGATATACTGCACATCTGGGATTAGACGTGCATAAGTGACTGTGAAATTAAGGCCACAAATACAGCTTTTGCTTACTAGGGTGAAAAAACCCTCTGATATACTGCACATCTAGGATTAGACATGCATAAGTGAGTGTCACATTTAGGCCAGAAATACGGCTTTTTGCTTCCTGGGTGAAAAAACCCTCTGATATACTGCACATCTGGGATTAGACGTGCATAAGTGACTGTGAAATTTAGGCCACAAATGCGGCTTTTTGCTTACTGGGGTGAAAAAATCCTGATATACTGCACATCTAGGATTAGACGTGCATAAGTAAGTGTCACATTTAGGCCAGAAATACAGATTTTTGCTCACTGGGGTGAAAAAAAACCTCTGATATACTGCACATCTAGGATTAGACGTGCATAAGTGAGTGTCACATTTAGGCCAGAAATACGGCTTTGTGCTTACTGGTGTGAAAAAACCCTCTGATATACTGCACATCTGGGATTAGACATGCATAATTGAGTGTCACATTTAGGCCAGAAATATGGCTTTGTGCTTACTGGGGTGAAAAAAAACCTCTGATATACTGCACATCTGGGATTAGACGTGCATAAGTGAGTGTCACATTTAGGCCAGAAATACGGCTTTGTGCTTACTGGTGTGAAAAAACCCTCTGATATACTGCATATCTGGGATTAGACATGCATAATTGAGTGTCACATTTAGGCCAGAAATACGGCTTTGTGCTTACTGGGGTGAAAAAAATACGTTTGTTTCATAGAGTGCACATCTGGGATTAGACGTGCATAAGTGAGTGTCATATTTAGGCCAGAAATACAGCTTTTTGCTTACTGGGGTGAAAAAACCTTCTGATATAGTGCACATGTGGGATTAGACGTGCATAAGTGACTGTGAAATTTAGGCCACAAATACGGCTTTCTCATACTGGGGCATACTGGGGTGAAAAAAACCCCCATCTGTTTCATATAGTGCACATCTAGGATTAGACGTGCATAAATGAGTGTCACATTTAGGCCAGAAATACGGCTTTTTGCTTACTGGGATGAAAAAACCCTCTGATATACTGCACATCTGGGATTAGACATGTATAAGTGACTGTGAAAATTAGGCCACAAATACGGCTTTTTGCTTACTGGGGTGAAAAAACCCTCTGATATACTGCACATCTGGGATTAGACATGCATAAGTGACTGTGAAATTTAGGCCAGAAATACGGCTTTTTGCTTACTGGGATGAAAAAACCCTCTGATATACTGCACATCTGGGATTAGACATGTATAAGTGACTGTAAAAATTAGGCCACAAATACGGCTTTTTGCTTACTGGGGTGAAAAAATCCTCTGATATACTCCACATCTGTGATTAGACGTGCATAAGTGAGTGTCACATTTAGGCCAGAAATACGGCTTTGTGCTTACTGGAATGAAAAAACCCTCTGATATACTGTTCATCTGGGATTAGACGTACATAAGTGACTGTGAAATTTAGTCCACAAATACGGCTTTTTGCTTACTGGGGTGAAAAAAATCCTCTGATTTACTGCACATCTAGTATTAGACATGCATTAGTGAGTGTCACATTTAGGCCAGAAATACAGCTTTTTGCTAACTGGGGTGAAAAAAACATCTGATATACTGCACATCTGGGATTAGACATGTATAAGTGACTATGAAATTTAGGCCACAAATATGGCTTTTTGCTTACTGGGGTGAAAAAAATACATCTGTTTCATATAGTGCACATCTGGGATTAGACGTGCATAAGTGAGTGTAACATTTAGGCCAGAAATATGGCTTTGTGCTTACTGGGGTGAAAAAACCCTCTGATATAATGCACATTTGGGATTAGACGTGCATAAGTGAGTGTCACATTTAGGCCAGAAATATGGCTTTGTGCTTACCGGGGGAAAAAACCCCTCTGATATACTGCACATCTGGGATTAGACATGCATAAGTGACTGAAATTTAGGCCACAAATACGGCCTTTTGCTTACTGGGGTGAAAAAACCCTTTGATATACTGCACATCTGGGATTAGACGTGCATAAGTGACTGTGAAATTTAGGCCACAAATACGGCTTTTTGCTTACTGGGGTGAAAAAACCCTCTGATATACTGCACATCTAGGATTAGACATGCATAAGTGAGTGTCACATTTAGGCCACAAATACAGCTTTTTGCTTACTGGGGTGAAAAAACCCTCTGATATACTGCACATCTGGGATTAGACATGCATAAGTGACTGTGAAATTTAGGCCACAAATACGGCTTTCTGATATGGGTTTTATATAGTGCACATCTAGGATTAGACGTGCATAAGTGAGTGTCACATTTAGGCCAGAAATGCATCTTTTTGCTTACTGGGGTGAAAAAATAACATCTATTTCATATAGTGCACATCTAGGATTAGACGTGCATAAGTGAGTGTCACATTTAGGCCTGAAATACAGCTTTTTGCTTACTGGGGTGAAAAAACCCTTTGATATACTGTACATCTAGGATTAGACATGCATAAGTGAGTGTCACATTTAGGCCAGAAATATAGCTTTTTGCTTACTGGGGTGAAAAAAATATATCTGTTTCATATAGTGCACATTTGGGATTAGACGTGCATAAGTGAGTTTCACATTTAGGCCAGAAACATGGCTTTGTGCTTACTGGGGTGAAAAAACCCTCTGAAATAATGCATATCTGGGATTAGACATGCATAAGTGAGTGTCACATTTAGGCCAGAAATACGGCTTTGTGCTTACTGGGGTGAAAAAACCCTCTGATATACTGCACATCTGGGATTAGACGTGCATAAAAGAGTGTCACATTTAGGCCAGAAATACGGCTTTGTGCTTACTGGGGTGAAAAAACCCTCTGATATACTGCACATCTGGGATTTGACGTGCATAAGTGAATGTCACACTTAGGCCAGAAATATGGCTTTGTGCTTACTGGGGTGAAAAAACACTCTGATATACTGCACATCTGGGATTTGACGTGCATAAGTGAGTGTCACATTTAGGCCAGAAATATGGCTTTGTGCTTACTGGGGTGAAAAAACCCTCTGATATACTGCACATTTGGGATTAGACGTGCATAAGTGACTGTGAAATTTAGGCCACAAATACGGCCTTTTGCTGACTGGGGTGAAAAAAACCATCAGTTTCATATAGTGCACATGTAGGATTAGACGTGCATAAGTGAGTTTCACATTTAGGCCAAAAATATGGCTTTTTGATTACTGGGGTAAAAAAAACATCTTATATACTGCATATCTAGGATTAGACGTGCATAAGTGCGTGTCACATTTAGGCCAAAAATACAGCTTTTTGCTTCCTCGTGTAAAAAAAAAATACATCTGTTTCATATAGTGCACATCTGGGATTAGACATGCATAAGTGAGTGTAATATTTAGGCCAGAAATACAGCTTTTTGCATACTGGGGTGAAAAAACCCTCTGATATACTGCACATCTGGGATTAGACGTGCATAAGTGAATGTGAAATTAAGGCCACAAATACAGCTTTTGCTTACTAGGGTGAAAAAACCCTCTGATATACTACACATCTAGGATTAGACATGCATAAGTGAGTGTCACATTTAGGCCAGAAATACGGCTTTTTGCTTCCTGGGTGAAAAAACCCTCTGATATACTGCACATCTGGGATTAGACGTGCATAAGTGACTGTGAAATTTAGGGCACAAATGCGGCTTTTTGCTTACTGGGGTGAAAAAATCCTGATATAATGCACATCTAGGATTAGACGTGCATAAGTGAGTGTCACATTTAGGCCAGAAATACAGATTTTTGCTCACTGGGGTGAAAAAAAACCTCTGATATACTGCACATCTGGGATTAGATGTGCATAAGTGAGTGTCACATTTAGGCCAGAAATACGGCTTTGTGCTTACTGGTGTGAAAAAACCCTCTGATATACTGCATATCTGGGATTAGACATGCATAATTGAGTGTCACATTTAGGCCAGAAATACGGCTTTGTGCTTACTGGGGTGAAAAAAATACGTTTGTTTCATAGGGTGCACATCTGTGATTAGACGTGCATAAGTGACTGTGAAATTTAGGCCACAAATACGGCTTTCTCATACTGGGGCATACTGGGGTGAAAAAACCCCCCATCTGTTTCATATAGTGCACATCTAGGATTAGACGTGCATAAGTGAGTGTCACATTTAGGCCAGAAATACGGCTTTTTGCTTACTGGGATGAAAAAACCCTCTGATATACTGCACATCTGGGATTAGACATGTATAAGTGACTGTGAAAATTAGGCCACAAATACGGCTTTTTGCTTACTGGGGTGAAAAAACCCTCTGATATACTGCACATCTGGGATTAGACATGCATAAGTGAGTGTCACATTAAGGCCACAAATACAGCTTTTTGCTTACTGGGGTGAAAAAACCATCTGATATACTGCACATCTGGGATTAGACATGCATAAGTGACTGTGAAATTTAGGCCACAAATACGGCTTTCTGATACGGGTTTCATATAGTGCACATCTAGGATTAGACGTGCATAAGTGAGTGTCACATTTAGGCCAGAAATGCATCTTTTTGCTTACTGGGGTGAAAAAATAACATCTATTTCATATAGTGCACATCTAGGATTAGACGTGCATAAGTGAGTGTCACATTTAGGCCAGAAATACAGCTTTTTGCTAACTGGGGTAAAAAAAAACCTCTGATATACTGTACATCTAGGATAAGACATGCATAAGTGAGTGTCACATTTAGGCCAGAAATATAGCTTTTTGCTTACTGGGGTGAAAAAAATATATCTGTTTCATATAGTGCACATTTGGGATTAGACGTGCATAAGTGAGTTTCACATTTAGGCCAGAAACATGGCTTTGTGCTTACTGGGGTGAAAAAACCCTCTGAAATAATGCATATCTGGGATTAGACATGCATAAGTGAGTGTCACATTTAGGCCAGAAATACGGCTTTGTGCTTACTGGGGTGAAAAAACCCTCTGATATACTGCACATCTGGGATTAGACGTGCATAAGAGAGTGTCACATTTAGGCCAGAAATACGGCTTTGTGCTTACTGGGGTGAAAAAACCCTCTGATATACTGCACATCTGGGATTAGACATGCATAAGTGAGTGTCACATTAAGGCCACAAATACAGCTTTTTGCTTACTGGGGTGAAAAAACCCTCTGATATACTGCACATCTGGGATTAGACATGCATAAGTGACTGTGAAATTTAGGCCACAAATACGGCTTTCTGATACGGGTTTCATATAGTGCACATCTAGGATTAGACGTGCATAAGTGAGTGTCACATTTAGGCCAGAAATGCATCTTTTTGCTTACTGGGGTGAAAAAATAACATCTATTTCATATAGTGCACATCTAGGATTAGACGTGCATAAGTGAGTGTCACATTTAGGCCAGAAATACAGCTTTTTGCTAACTGGGGTAAAAAAAAAACTCTGATATACTGTAAATCTAGGATTAGACATGCATAAGTGAGTGTCACATTTAGGCCAGAAATATAGCTTTTGCTTACTGGGGTGAAAAAAATATATCTGTTTCATATAGTGCACATTTGGGATTAGACGTGCATAAGTGAGTTTCACATTTAGGCCAGAAACATGGCTTTGTGCTTATTGGGGTGAAAAAACCCTCTGAAATAATGCATATCTGGGATTAGACATGCATAAGTGAGTGTCACATTTAGGCCAGAAATAGGGCTTTGTGCTTACTGGGGTGAAAAAACCCTCTGATATACTGTACATCTGGGATTAGACGTGCATAAGAGAGTGTCACATTTAGGCCAGAAATACGGCTTTGTGCTTACTGGGGTGAAAAAACCCTCTGATATACTGCACATCTGGGATTTGACGTGCATAATTGAGTGTCACATTTAGGCCAGAAATATGGCTTTGTGCTTACTGGGGTGAAAAAACCCTCTGATATACTGCACATCTGGGATTTGACGTGCATAAGTGCGTGTCACATTTAGGCCAGAAATATGGCTTTGTGCTTACTGGGGTGAAAAAACCCTTTGATATACTGCACATTTGGGATTAGACGTGCATAAGTGACTGTGAAATTTAGGCCACAAATACGGCTTTTTGCTGACTGGGGTGAAAAAAACCATCAGTTTCATATAGTGCACATGTAGGATTAGACGTGCATAAGTGAGTTTCACATTTAGGTCAAAAATATGGCTTTTTGCTTACTGGGTTAAAAAAAACCTCTGATATACTGCATATCTAGGATTAGACGTGCATAAGTGCGTGTCACATTTAAGCCAAAAATACAGCTTTTTGCTTCCTCGTGTGAAAAAAATACATCTGTTTCATATAGTGCACATCTGGGATTAGACATGCATAAGTGAGTGTCATATTTAGGCCAGAAATACAGCTTTTTGCTTACTGGGGTGAAAAAACCTTCTGATATGGTGCACATGTGGGATTAGACGTGCATAAGTGACTGTGAAATTTAGGCCACAAATACGGCTTTCTCATACTGGGGCATACTGGGGTGAAAAAAACCCCATCTGTTTCATATAGTGCACATCTAGGATTAGACGTGCATAAGTGAGTGTCACATTTAGGCCAGAAATACGGCTTTTTGCTTACTGGGATGAAAAAACCCTCTGATATACTGCACATCTGGGATTAGACATGTATAAGTGACTGTAAAAATAAGGCCACAAATACGGCTTTTTGCTTACTGGGGTGAAAAAACCCTCTGATATACTGCACATCTGGGATTAGACATGCATAAGTGACTGTGAAATTTAGGCCACAAATATGGCTTTTTGCTTACTGGGGTAAAAAAAAACTCTGATATACTGCACATCTGGGATTAGACATGCATAAGTGAGTATCACATTTAGGCCAGAAATACGGCTTTGTGCTTACTGGGGTGAAAAAACCCTCTGATATACTGCACATCTGGGATTAGACATGCATAAGTGAGTGTCACATTAAGGCCACAAATACAGCTTTTTGCTTACTGGGGTGAAAAAACCCTCTGATATACTGCACATCTGGGATTAGACATGCATAAGTGACTGTGAAATTTAGGCCACAAATACGGCTTTCTGATACGGGTTTCATATAGTGCACATCTAGGATTAGACGTGCATAAGTGAGTGTCACATTTAGGCCAGAAATGCATCTTTTTGCTTACTGGGGTGAAAAAATAACATCTATTTCATATAGTGCACATCTAGGATTAGACGTGCATAAGTGAGTGTCACATTTAGGCCAGAAATACAGCTTTTTGCTAACTGGGGTAAAAAAAAAACTCTGATATACTGTAAATCTAGGATTAGACATGCATAAGTGAGTGTCACATTTAGGCCAGAAATATAGCTTTTGCTTACTGGGGTGAAAAAAATATATCTGTTTCATATAGTGCACATTTGGGATTAGACGTGCATAAGTGAGTTTCACATTTAGGCCAGAAACATGGCTTTGTGCTTATTGGGGTGAAAAAACCCTCTGAAATAATGCATATCTGGGATTAGACATGCATAAGTGAGTGTCACATTTAGGCCAGAAATAGGGCTTTGTGCTTACTGGGGTGAAAAAACCCTCTGATATACTGTACATCTGGGATTAGACGTGCATAAGAGAGTGTCACATTTAGGCCAGAAATACGGCTTTGTGCTTACTGGGGTGAAAAAACCCTCTGATATACTGAACATCTGGGATTTGACGTGCATAATTGAGTGTCACATTTAGGCCAGAAATATGGCTTTGTGCTTACTGGGGTGAAAAAACCCTCTGATATACTGCACATCTGGGATTTGACGTGCATAAGTGCGTGTCACATTTAGGCCAGAAATATGGCTTTGTGCTTACTGGGGTGAAAAAACCCTTTGATATACTGCACATTTGGGATTAGACGTGCATAAGTGACTGTGAAATTTAGGCCACAAATACGGCTTTTTGCTGACTGGGGTGAAAAAAACCATCAGTTTCATATAGTGCACATGTAGGATTAGACGTGCATAAGTGAGTTTCACATTTAGGTCAAAAATATGGCTTTTTGCTTACTGGGTTAAAAAAAACCTCTGATATACTGCATATCTAGGATTAGACGTGCATAAGTGCGTGTCACATTTAAGCCAAAAATACAGCTTTTTGCTTCCTCGTGTGAAAAAAATACATCTGTTTCATATAGTGCACATCTGGGATTAGACATGCATAAGTGAGTGTCATATTTAGGCCAGAAATACAGCTTTTTGCTTACTGGGGTGAAAAAACCTTCTGATATGGTGCACATGTGGGATTAGACGTGCATAAGTGACTGTGAAATTTAGGCCACAAATACGGCTTTCTCATACTGGGGCATACTGGGGTGAAAAAAACCCCATCTGTTTCATATAGTGCACATCTAGGATTAGACGTGCATAAGTGAGTGTCACATTTAGGCCAGAAATACGGCTTTTTGCTTACTGGGATGAAAAAACCCTCTGATATACTGCACATCTGGGATTAGACATGTATAAGTGACTGTAAAAATAAGGCCACAAATACGGCTTTTTGCTTACTGGGGTGAAAAAACCCTCTGATATACTGCACATCTGGGATTAGACATGCATAAGTGACTGTGAAATTTAGGCCACAAATATGGCTTTTTGCTTACTGGGGTAAAAAAAAACTCTGATATACTGCACATCTGGGATTAGACATGCATAAGTGAGTATCACATTTAGGCCAGAAATACGGCTTTGTGCTTACTGGGGTGAAAAAACACTCTGATCTACTGCACATCTGGGATTAGACGTGCATAAGTGAGTGTCACATTTAGGCCAGAAATACGGCTTTGTGCTTACTGGGGTGAAAAAACCCTCTGATATACTCCACATCTGGGATTAGACGTGCATAAGTGAGTGTCACATTTAGGCCAGAAATACGGCTTTGTGCTTACTGGAATGAAAAAACCCTCTGATATACTGCTCATCTGGGATTAGACGTGCATAAGTGACTATGAAATTTAGGCCACAAATACGGCTTTTTGCTTACTGGGGCGAAAAAAATCCTCCGATATACTGCACATCTAGGATTAGACATGCATAAGTGAGTGTCACATTTAGGCCAGAAATACAGCTTTTTGCTTACTGGGGTGAAAAAACCCTCTGATATAGTGCACATCTGGGATTAGACGTGCTTAAGTGACTATGAATTTAGGCCACAAATATGGCTTTTTGCTTACTGGGGTAAAAAAAACCTCTGATATACTGCACATCTGGGATTAGACTTGCATAAGTGAGTGTTACATTTAGGCCAGAAATACAGCTTTTTGCTTACTGGGGTGAAAAAAATCCATCTGTTTCATATAGTGCACATCTGGGATTAGAAGTGCCTAAGTGAGTGTCACATTTAGGCCAGAAATATGGCTTTGTGCTTACTGGGGTGAAAAATCCTCCAATATAATGCATATCTGGGATTAGACATGCATAAGTGAGTGTCACATTTAGGCCAGAAATACGGCTTTGTGCTTACTGGTGTGAAAAAACCCTCTGATATACTGCACATCTGGGATTAGACATGCATAAGTGAGTGTCACATTTAGGCCAGAAACATGGCTTTGTGCTTACTGGGGTGAAAAAACCCTCTGAAATAATGCATATCTGGGATTAGACATGCATAAGTGAGTGTCACATTTAGGCCAGAAATACGGCTTTGTGCTTACTGGGGTGAAAAAACCCTCTGATATACTGCACATCTGGGATTAGACGTGCATAAGAGAGTGTCACATTTAGGCCAGAAATACGGCTTTGTGCTTACTGGGGTGAAAAAACCCTCTGATATACTGCACATCTTGGATTTGACTTGCATAAGTGATTGTCACATTTAGGCCAGAAATATGGCTTTGTGCTTACTGGGGTGAAAAAACCCTCTGATATACTGCACATTTGGGATTAGACGTGCATAAGTGACTGTGAAATTTAGGCCACAAATACGGCTTTTTGCTTACTGGGGTGAAAAACCCCTCTGATATACTGCACATCTGGGATTAGACGTGCATAAGTGACTGTGAAATTTAGGCCACAAATATGGCTTTTTGCTTACTGGGGTAAAAAAAAACTCTGATATACTGCACATCTGGGATTAGACGTGCATAAGTGAGTGTCACATTTAGGCCAGAAATACGGCTTTGTGCTTACTGGGGTGAAAAAACCCTCTGATATACTCCACATCTGGGATTAGACGTGCATAAGTGAGTGTCACATTTAGGCCAGAAATACGGCTTTGTGCTTACTGGAATGAAAAAACCCTCTGATATACTGCTCATCTGGGATTAGACGTGCATAAGTGACTATGAAATTTAGTCCACAAATACGGCTTTTTGCTTACTGGGGTGAAAAAAATCCTTCGATATACTGCACATCTAGGATTAGACATGCATAAGTGAGTGTCACATTTAGGCCAGAAATACAGCTTTTTGCTTACTGGGGTGAAAAAACCCTCTGATATAGTGCACATCTGGGATTAGACGTGCATAAGTGACTATGAATTTAAGCCACAAATATGGCTTTTTGCTTACTGGGGTAAAAAAAACCTCTGATATACTGCACATCTGGGATTAGACTTGCATAAGTGAGTGTTACATTTAGGCCAGAAATACAGCTTTTTGCTTACTGGGGTGAAAAAAATCCATCTGTTTCATATAGTGCACATCTGGGATTAGACGTGCCTAAGTGAGTGTCACATTTAGGCCAGAAATATGGCTTTGTGCTTACTGGGGTAAAAAAATCCTCCAATATAATGCATATCTGGGATTAGACATGCATAAGTGAGTGTCACAATTAGGCCAGAAATACGGCTTTGTGCTTACTGGTGTGAAAAAAACCCTCTGATATACTGCACATCTGGGATTAGACATGCATAAGTGAGTGTCACATTTAGGCCAGAAATATGGCTTTGTGCTTACTGGGGTGAAAAAACCCTCTGATATACTGCACATCTGGATTTAGACATGCCTAAGTGAGTGTCACATTTAGGCCAGAAATACAGCTTTTTGCTTACTGGAGTCAAAAAAATATTTCTGTTTCATATAGTGCACATTTGGGATTAGACGTGCATAAGTGAGTTTCACATTTAGGCCAGAAACATGGCTTTGTGCTTACTGGGGTGAAAAAACCCTCTGAAATAATGCATATCTGGGATTAGACATGCATAAGTGAGTGTCACATTTAGGCCAGAAATACGGCTTTGTGCTTACTGGGGTGAAAAAACCCTGTGATATACTGCACATCTTGGATTTGACTTGCATAAGTGATTGTCACATTTAGGCCAGAAATATGGCTTTGTGCTTACTGGGGTGAAAAAACCCTCTGATATACTGCACATCTGGGATTAGACGTGCATAAGTGACTGTGAAATTTAGGCCACAAATATGGCTTTTTGCTTACTGGGGTAAAAAAAACCATCAGTTTCATATAGTGCACATGTAGGATTAGACGTGCATAAGTGAGTTTCACATTTAGGCCAGAAACATGGCTTTGTGCTTACTGGGGTGAAAAAAACCCTCTGATATACTGCACATCTGGATTTAGACATGCATAAGTGAGTGTCACATTTAGGCCAGAAATACAGCTTTTTGCTTACTGGGGTTAAAAAATATATCTGTTTCATATAGTGCACATTTGGGATTAGACGTGCATAAGTGAGTTTCACATTTAGGCCAGAAACATGGCTTTGTGCTTACTGGGGTGAAAAAACCCTCTGATATACTGCACATCTGGATTTAGACATGCATAAGTGAGTGTCACATTTAGGCCAGAAATACAGCTTTTTGCTTACTGGGGTTAAAAAATATATCTGTTTCATATAGTGCACATTTGGGATTAGACGTGCATAAGTGAGTTTCACATTTAGGCCAGAAACATGGCTTTGTGCTTACTGGTGTGAAAAAACCCTCTGAAATAATGCATATCTGGGATTAGACATGCATAAGTGAGTGTCACATTTAGGCCAGAAATACGGCTTTGTGCTTACTGGGGTGAAAAAACCCTCTGATATACTGCACATCTGGGATTAGACGTGCATAAGAGAGTGTCACATTTAGGCCAGAAATACGGCTTTGTGCTTACTGGGGTGAAAAAACCCTCTGATATACTGCACATCTTGGATTTGACTTGCATAAGTGATTGTCACATTATGCCAGAAATATGGCTTTGTGCTTACTGTGGTGAAAAAACCCTCTGATATACTGCACATCTGGGATTAGACATGCATAACTGAGTGTCACATTTAGGCCAGAAATATGGCTTTGTGCTTACTGGGGTGAAAAAACCCTCTGATATACTGCACATCTGGATTTAGACATGCATAAGTGAGTGTCACATTTAGGCCAGAAATACAGCTTTTTGCTTACTGGGGTGAAAAAACCCTATGATATACTGCACATCTGGGATTAGACGTGCATAAGAGAGTGTCACATTTAGGCCAGAAATACGGCTTTGTGCTTACTGGGGTGAAAAAACCCTCTGATATACTGCACATCTGGGATTTGACGTGCATAAGTGAGTGTCACATTTAGGCCAGAAATATGGCTTTGTGCTTACTGGGGTGAAAAAACCCTCTGATATACTGCACATCTTGGATTTGACTTGCATAAGTGATTGTCACATTTAGGCCAGAAATATGGCTTTGTGCTTACTGGGGTGAAAAAACCCTCTGATATACTGCACATTTGGGATTAGACGTGCATAAGTGACTGTGAAATTTAGGCCACAAATACGGCTTTTTGCTTACTGGGGTGAAAAAACCCTCTGATATACTGCACATCTGGGATTAGACGTGCATAAGTGACTGTGAAATTTAGGCCACAAATATGGCTTTTTGCTTACTGGGGTAAAAAAAAACATCAGTTTCATATAGTGCACATGTAGGATTAGACGTGCATAAGTGAGTTTCACATTTAGGCCAGAAACATGGCTTTGTGCTTACTGGGGTGAAAAAACCCTCTGATATACTGCTCATCTGGATTTAGACATGCATAAGTGAGTGTCACATTTAGGCCAGAAATACAGCTTTTTGCTTACTGGGGTGAAAAAAATATATCTGTTTATATAGTGCACATTTGGGATTAGACGTGCATAAGTGAGTTTCACATTTAGGCCAGAAACATGGCTTTGTGCTTACTGGGGTGAAAAAACCCTCTGAAATAATGCATATCTGGGATTAGACATGCATAAGTGAGTGTCACATTTAGGCCAGAAATACGGCTTTGTGCTTACTGGGGTGAAAAAACCCTCTGATATACTGCACATCTGGGATTAGACGTGCATAAGAGAGTGTCACATTTAGGCCAGAAATACGGCTTTTTGCTTACTTGGGTGAAAAAACCCTCTGATATACTGCACATCTTGGATTTGACATGCATAAGTGAGTGTCACATTTAGGCCAGAAATATGGCTTTGTGCTTACTGGGGTGAAAAAACCCTCTGATATACTGCACATCTGGGATTAGACGTGCATAAGTGAGTGTCACATTTTGGCCAGAAATACGTCTTTTTGCTTACTGGGGTGAAAAAACCCTCTGATATACTGCACATTTGGGATTAGACGTGCATAAGTGACTGAGAAATTTAGGCCACAAATACGGCTTTTTGCTTACTGGGGTGAAAAAACCCTCTGATATACTGTACATCTGGGATTAGACGTGCATAAGTGACTGTGAAATTTAGGCCACAAATATGGCTTTTTGCTTACTGGGGTAAAAAAAAACATTAGTTTCATATTGTGCACATGTAGGATTAGACGTGCATAAGTGAGTTTCACATTTAGGCCAAAAATATGGCTTTTTTCTTACTGGGGTAAAAAAAAACTCTGATATACTGCATATCTTTGATTAGACGTGCATAAGTGCGTGTCGCATTTAGGCCAAAAATACAGCTTTTTACCTACTCGGGTGAAAAAAATACATCTGTTTCATATAGTGCACATCTGGGATTAGATGAGCATAAGTGAGTGTCACATTTAGGCCAGAAATACGGCTTTGTGTTTACTGGGATGAAAAAACCCTCTGATATTCTCCACATCTGGGATTAGATGTGCGTAAGTGACTGTCACATTTAGGCCAGAAATACGGATTTGTGCTTACTGGGGTGAAAAAACCCTCTGATATAATGCACATCTGGGATTAGACGTGCATAAGTTACTGTGAATTTCAGGCCACATATACCGCTGTTATATAGAGTTTTAAAAAAATAATACCCTACATCAGGGTTTTTATTGGCGGTTAATTTTTTTTAACAGACTTAACCACTTTTTACTTTGCTTTGTGTACGCTAACTATGAGGCAACCATCTAATAAGGGATGCGGTCATGGTCGTGGTGGTGGTGTTTGTGGAGCCTCTGGTGCAGGGAGAGGACGTGGCCGTTCTGCCACAGCTACACGGTCTACTGAACCTACTACCTCAGCTACCTCAGGTCCCAATAGCAGCCAGAATCTACAGCGATATTTGGTCGGGCCTAATGCCGTTCTAAGGATGGTAAGGCCTGAGCAAGTACAGGCGCTAGTCAATTGGGTGGCCGACAGTGGATCCAGCACGTTCACATTATCTCCCACCCAGTCTTTGGGTGCCACCCCGCTGTGAACATGCTTCATCCTCATCCTCCTCCACCTCCTCCTCATCCTCGTCCTCCTCGTCCTCCAGTAGTGGGCCCTGTCTGGAACACATTTGTACCTGGCCTCTGGTGTTGCAAAAAACCTCCCTCTGAGTCACTTTGAAGAGACTGGCCTGAAAGTGCTAAAAATGACCCCTCTTCCTCCTGGGCCACCTCCTCTTCCATCATCGCCCTAAGTGTTTTCTCAAGGAGACATAGAAGTGGTATTGTAACGCTGATAACGGCGTCATCGCCACTGGCCATGTTGGTGGAGTACTCGAAACAGCGCAACAGGGCACACAGGTCTCGCATGGAGGCCCAGTCATTGGTGGTGAAGTGGGTCTGATCCGCAGTGCGACTGACCCGTGCGTGCTGCAGCTGAAACTCCACTATGGCCTGCTGCTGCTCGCACAGTCTGTCCAGCATATGCAAGGTGGAGTTCCACATGGTGGGCACGTCGCATATGAGGCGGTGAGCGGGAAGGCAGAAGTTACGCTGTAGCGCAGACAGGCGAGCAGCGGCAGGGTGTGAACGCCGGAAGCGTGAACAGACGGCCCGCACTTTATGCAGCAGCTCTGACATGTCGGGGTAGTTGCGAATGAACTTCTGCACCACCAAATTCAGCACATGCGCCAGGCAAGGGATGTGCGTCAAACCGGCTAGTCCCAGAGCTGCAACGAGATTTCGCCCATTATCGCACACCACCAGGCCGGGCTTGAGGCTCACCGGCAGCAACCACTCGTCGGTCTGTTGTTCTATACCCCGCCACAACTCCTGTGCGGTGTGGGGCCTGTCCCCCAAACATATGAGTTTCAGAATGGCCTGCTGACGTTTACCCCGGGCTGTGCTGAAGTTGGTGGTGAAGGTGTGTGGCTGACTGGATGAGCAGGTGGAAGAAGAGGAGGAGGAAGCTGAGTAGGAGTAGGAGGAGACAGGAGGCAAAGAATGTTGCCCTGCGATCCTTGGCGGCGGAAGGACGTGCGCCAAACAGCTCTCCGCCTGGGGCCCAGCCGCCACTACATTTACCCAGTGTGCAGTTAGGGAGATATAGCGTCCCTGGCCGTGCTTACTGGTCCACGTATCTGTGGTTAGGTGGACCTTGCCACAGATGGCGTTGCGCAGTGCACACTTGATTTTATCGGACACTTGTTTGTGCAGGGAAGGCACGGCTCTCTTAGAGAAGTAGTGGCGGCTGGGAACAACATACTGTGGGACAGCAAGCGACATGAGCTGTTTGAAGCTGTGTGTGTCCACCAGCCTAAATGACAGCATTTCATAGGCCAGTAGTTTAGAAATGCTGGCATTCAGGGCCAGGGATCGAGGGTGGCTAGGTGGGAATTTACGCTTTCTCTCAAATGTTTGTGAGATGGAGAGCTGAACGCTGCCGTGTGACATGGTTGAGATGCTTGGTGACGCAGGTGGTGGTGTTGGTGGTACATCCCATGTTTGCTGGGCGGCAGGTGCCAACGTTCCTCCAGAGGCGGAGGAAGAGGCCGAGGCGGCGGCAGCAGCAGCAGAAGAGGCCGAGGCGGCGGCAGCAGCAGAAGAGGCCGAGGCGGCAGCAGCAGAAGAGGTAGCAGGGGGAGCCTGAGTGACTTCCTTGTTTTTAAGGTGTTTACTCCACTGCAGTTCATGCTTTGCATGCAGGTGCCTGGTCATGCAGGTTGTGCTAAGGTTCAGAACGTTAATGCCTCGCTTCAGGCTCTGATGGCACAGCGTGCAAACCACTCGGGTCTTGTCGTCAGCACATTGTTTGAAGAAGTGCCATGCCAGGGAACTCCTTGAAGCTGCCTTTGGGGTGCTCGGTCCCAGATGGCGGCGGTCAGTAGCAGGCGGAGTCTCTTGGCGGCGGGTGTTCTGATTTTTCCCACTGCTCCCTCTTTTGCTACGCTGTTGGCTCGGTCTCACCACTGCCTCTTCCTCCGAACTGTGAAAGTCAGTGGCACGACCTTCATTCCATGTGGGGTCTAGGACCTCATCGTCCCCTGCATCGTCTTCCACCCAGTCTTGATCCCTGACCTCCTGTTCAGTCTGCACACTGCAGAAAGACGCAGCAGTTGGCACCTGTGTTTCGTCATCATCAGAGACGTGCTGAGGTGGTATTCCCATGTCCTCATCATCAGGAAACATAAGTGGTTGTGCGTTAGTGCATTCAATCTGCCCTTGGGAAACCCTGGCAGCAGAGTCTTCAAACAGCATAAGAGACTGCTGCATAACTTGAGGCTCAGACAGTTTCCCTGATATGCATGGGGGTGATGTGACAGACTGATGGGCTTGGTTTTCATGCGCCATCTGTGCGCTTTCTGCAGAAGACTGGGTGGGAGATAATGTGAACGTGCTGGATCCACTGCCGGCCACCCAATTGACTAATGCCTGTACCTGCTCAGGCCTTACCATCCTTAGAACGGCATTGGGCCCCACCAAATATCGCTGTAAATTCTGCTGGCTACTGGGACCTGAGGTAGTTGGTTCACTAGGACGTGTGGCTGTGGCAGAACGGCCACGTCCTCTCCCAGCACCAGAGGGTCCACTAACACCACCAAGACCAGGTCCACGTCCGCGTCCCTTATTAGATGTTTTCCTCATTGTTCCCGTTCACCACAATTTTGAGAATGGCAAATTTGGGAATGCTTTTTCAACCCAGAACAAAAGGTGTGCTTTTACGGTCACTACAAATAACTTGACCAGCTAAAACTGTGCAGATTTGGTTGAATAGAGATGTGAGACCTGTTTTTTTTTGTGCTGTGTGACAGTTATAGGTTTAATCACAGAATGACACTTCTATCAGCACGCTAGCGTGTGTCTTAGGTTTTTCTGAATGATACTATCAATAACTTCAATGTAAGATTTTCTTTTTGGGATAGATTTCAAGTAGGCCTGAAATACCACAAACTAGTTATTTTCAGAATGGCAAATTTGGGAATGCTTTTTCAACCCAGAACAAAAAGTCTGCTTTGACGGTCACTACAAATAACTTGACCAGCTAAAACTGTGCAGATTTGGTTGAATAGAGATGTGAGACCTGTTTTTTTTTGCGCTGTGTGACAGTTATAGGTTTAATCACAGAATGACACTTCTATCAGCACGCTAGCGTGTGTCTTAGGTTTTTCTGAATGATACTATCAATAACTTCAATGTAAGATTTTCTTTTTGGGATAGATTTCAAGTAGGCCTGAAATACCACAAACTAGTTATTTTCAGAATGGCAAATTTGGGAATGCTTTTTCAACCCAGAACAAAAAGTCTGCTTTGACGGTCACTACAAATAACTTGACCAGCTAAAACTGTGCAGATTTGGTTGAATAGAAATGTCAGGTCTATTTTTTAGGCGCTGGGTGACAGGCTCAACTTGCCCCTGATGTAATATATGGCCAAAAAAGAACCAGACTGTTGATGGTTAAATGCACTTCGGTGACACAGGCTCAGCCTTCAGCTGATGTAGTATATGGCCAAAAAATAATCAGACTGTTGATGGTTAAATGCACTTGGGTGAAATAGGCTCAGCCTGCAGCTGATGTAGGATATAGCACAAAATAACCACACTATCGATGGTTAAATACACTTGGTGATAGCTCGTGCTGGCGCACCACAAGTCACAAAATGGCAGCCGATCACCCCAGAAAAAAAGTGATCTAAAAATGCTCTGGGCAGCCTCAAAAAAGTGAGCAAGTCAATAATAGCACTTCAATGATCCACAGCTGCAGATCGATCACAGAATCAAGTCTTTTGGAGGAGTTAATCTGCCTAATCTCGCCCTAACGTCGCAGCTGCAACCTCTCCCTATACTGATCATAGCAGAGTGACGTGCGGCGCTACGTGACTCCAGCTTAAATAGAGGCTGGGTCACATGCTGCACTGGCCAATCACAGCCATGCCAATAGTAGGCAAGGCTGTGATGGCCTCTTGGGGCAAGTAGTATGACGCTTGTTGATTGGCTGCTTTGCAGCCTTTCAAAAAGCGCCAAGAAAGTGCCGAACACCAAACCCGAACCCGGACTTTTACGAAAATGTTCGGGTTCGGGTCCGTGTCACGGACACCCCAAAATTCGGTACGAACCCGAACTATACAGTTCGGGTTCGCTCATCCCTAGTTATTTTAAGTCATTTCCCTATCCACATTTGTTTGCAGAACAGTTGTCATGCTCTTAAGCACATTTTGATGCCTTTTGCAGCCCTCTAGCCCTTTCCAGGACTATTTTAGAGCCATTTTAGTGCCCAAAAGTTCGGGTCCCCATTGACTTCAATGGGGTTCAGGTTCGGGGTCAAGTTCGGGTCAAGTTTGGGTCCCGAACCCAAACTTTTTTTTCAAGTTCGGCCGAACCTGCCGAACCCGAACATCCAGGTGTCCGCTCAACTCTACTCCCCTCCTCTTTCTCTCTTGTGGGAACCCACGTGACGTCCATCGACACATCATCATCGGATTCGTCACCTTCACCACCACTAACATTAGAGATCTCGTAGTAGGCGGCAACAGCAGGGACCACCCTACTTGGGCTGATATGGGTAATGTCGTCAGACTGCTGGGTGGCGACCGTTGATACCTCCTCTTCCTGATCCAATGCTAATAATGGCTGCGCTTAGGTAAGGTCTTGTAAAGGATGGGAAGATAATTCCTCTGACTTGAGTGGAGGGGATATGGTGGTGGTGGTGTCTTTGGGGGTGCACACAGCAGAGAGTGAAGAGGGTGCAGATAGAGAGGATGAGGAGCCACTCAACCAAGTCTGGTGCATCCTTTGACGTAATCGCACGCACCTTCTGCAACTTCCCACTTAGCCTGTCGCCTGGTGCACCTGCCCGACCCCTATTACCCCAGCGGAATGGCCTGCCTCTACCTCTGCCTGTCATTTTCAAAATGACCCTGTGACAAAAGTCCCTATAGAAGAGCAGTATTTGTGGAAGAAGGTATATCACACCTCTGCCTCAATCAGTTTTTTGAGTGGCAACTGGTAAATCACACCAATAGAAATTATTGGTTCCAATAGTGTTTGTCACTTTGTGTAGATGCAGTAAAGCAGCAAAACCGCAAACAAATGCTGCACTACTTAAATACACTATATAGAAAGTATATTATTGGTATATAACACCCCTGCTTCAATCAGTTTTTTGGTGGGGCAACTGGTTAATCACACCAGTAGAAATTATTTCTTCAAATAGTGTTTTTTACTCTGTGTAGATGCGGTAACTGCCACGCCCTGCCCTGTGGGTGTTCTGAGGAGATCTGTCAGAGTTTCTGCACGTGACTCGATCTGACAGTTTGTTTTGTTGAGGGTTTGAACAGAATCCCATCTCCTCCTAAGTGTTCTTCTTTAGGTCATTGGTGAGGCCATTTATTCCTTCCTCTCCCTATAGCCTTTGCGGGTTATAGTTCTGCCTTGTGTGAGCTCAAGAAGTTTGGTGGATCGTCCGCTCCAACACATCTCTAGGTAAGTCCTTTTCCCTTTTTCCTTCTGTGTCTGTTTTCACTAGGCCTCTAGGGTGACGCTAGCTCCTTTGGTTGTTGAAGGAGCTGGATGTCTCTTTCCCTCTTCCCTACAGCTGAGGGTTTGGTTCAGTGTGTTAAATCTTAGTTATGTGGGCATGTGCATATCTACCATCGAGATATGCACATGGGCATAGCAGCTTAGGGAAAGTGTTTTAGGGATTGCTAGGAGATGACCCCTTTATTCCCTAGCATTTGGGGCCTAGTCAGTTGTTTTGTTTGTTTTGCCGTGTTTCCTTCCCTTATCTTCCCTACCGTGACAGTAACGCAGCAAAACCGCAGACAAATACTGCACTACTTAAATGCACTATATAGAAAGTGTATTATTGGTATATAACACCCCTGCTTCAATCAGTTTTTTGGGGGGAGCAACTGGTTAATCACACCCGTAGAATTTTTTTCTTCAAATAGTGTTTTTCACTCTGTGTAGATGCGGTAACGCAGCAAAACCGCAGACAAATGCTGTACTACCCAAATTCTCTATATAGAAAGTATATTATTGGTATATAACACCCCTTCTTGAATCATTTTTTTGGGGGGCAACTGGTAAATAACACCAGTAGAAATTATTGGTTCCAATAGTGTTTGTCACTCTGTGTAGATGCGCTAACGCAGCAAAACCGCGAACAAATGTTGCACTACCTAAATACACTATATAGAAAGTATATTATTGGTATATAACACCCCTGCTTCAATCAGTTTTTTTGGGGGGCAACTGGTTAATCACACCAGTAGAAAAAATTTCTTCAAATAGTGTTTTTCACTCTGTGTAGATGTGGTAACGCAGCAAAACCGCAAACAAATGCTGCACTACCCAAATGCAGTTTTTTTGTGGGGGACAACTGGTAAATCACACCAGTAGAAATTATTTGTTCCAATAGCGTTTGGCACTCTGTGAGGCTGCAGTATCGCATTAGAACCGCACACAACTGCTGCACAATACAATTGCACCATAATATACTTTCTATGTTAGAAAGTATATTATAAGTAGAGTCCTGATCAAAAGTTTAAGACCACTTGAAAAATTGCAAAAAATCATATTTAGCATGGCTGGATCTTAACAAGGTTCCAAGTAGAGCTTCAACATGCAACAAGAAGAAATGGGAGTGAGACAAAACATTTTTTGAGCATTCTATTAAATGAAAACAACGAAATAAACTGAAACAGGCTGTTTTTCAGCTGATCAAAAGTTTAGGGCCACACCTCCAAAAAAAAACTAAACCCCCCAAAACAGAAATCCAACTTCCAAACATGAACTCAGTAATGAGTAGCTCCGCCGTTATTGTTGATCACTTCAAAAATTTGTTTCGGCATGCTTGATGCAAGCGTTTCCATGAGGTGAGTGGGAACATTTCTCCAAGTGGTGAAGACGGCCGCACGAAGGCCATCTACTGTCTGGAACTGTTGTCCATTTTTGTAAACTTCCCTTGCCATCCATCCCCAAAGGTTCTCAATTGGATTTAGATCAGGGGAACATGCAGGATGGGCCAAAAGAGTGATGTTATTCTCCTGAAAGAAGTGTACTGTAGCGTTGTCCTGTTGAAAAACCCAGTCGTTACCACACAGACGAGGGCCCTCAGTCATGAGGAATGCTCTCTGCAACATCTGGACATAGCCAGCGGCCATTTGACGCCCCTGCACTTCCTGAAGCTCCATTGTTCCACTGAAGGAAAAAGCACCCCAGACCATTATGGCGCCGCCTCCACTGTGGCGCGTAGAAAACATCTCAGGTGGGATCTGCTTGTCATGCCAGTAACGTTGGAAACCATCAGGACCATCAAGGTTAAATTTTTTCTCATCAGAGAATAAAACTTTCTTCCACCTTTGAATGTCCCATGTTTGGTGCTCTCTTGCAAAGTCCAAACGAGCAGTTCTGTGGCGTTCAAGGAGACGAGGTCTTTGAAGACGTTTTTTGTTTTTGAAGCCCTTCAGTCTCAGATGCCGTCTGATGGTTATGGGGCTGCAGTCAGCACCAGTAAGTGCCTTAATTTGGGTCGAGGATCGTCCAGTGTCTTGACGGACAGCCAATTGGATCCTCTGGCTCAGTGCTGGTGAATTTTTTTGGGGTCTTCCACTTGACTTTTTAGTTCCATAACCCTCAGGATCATTTAGGAAATTCCAATTCCAAGTCTTACTGCATCCCACCTCAGCAGCGATGGCGCGCTGTGCAGTTCAACAACCCGACCGGGTTCAAAATGGGAGTTTTTTTGCCTTTGCCATCACAACGTGTGACTACCTGACAGAAAATGACAATGAATCCACATCTTTGCACAGATTTGGCCTTTTAAAGGCATGTGGTCCTAAACTTTTGATCAGCTGAAAAACAGCCTGTTTCAGTTTAATCATTATTTTCAATTAATTGAATGCTCAAAAAATGTTTTGTCTCACTCTCATTTCTTCTTGTTGCATGTTGAAGCTATACTTGGAACCTTGTTAAGATCCAACAATGTAAAATATGATTTTTTGCCATTTTTCAAGTGGTCTTAAACTTTTGATCAGGACTGTATATTACACTCCTCAGTATGTCACACCTATCAATAGCACACCTATACCAGTCTTTAAAAGGACTTTTGTGGCCCTACTAGCTAGCGATTTGTGTCTCTAACAGTCTGTTCCTGCTCCAAACAGCAACCTCTCCCTACACTGGCAAAAGACTGAATGTAAAATGGCGGCCAGATCAGGTTTATTTATAAGGTAGGGGGTATGTCCATGTGCTGAAACTTCTCAATTGGCTGTCCTCTGCCACCTGATGGATGTGTCATGGGTCAAAGGTCTTCACAATGTACAAGAATATGGCGGGCGCGAATATCAGCTTATGTTCACCCATTCGTTGAACAGCGAATGAGCAAAGTTCACCGGGAAATGACCACTGGGCGAACCACAAGGCCATCTCTACAAGCAGGCCCTCACATCTAATTTTTTAAAATGTCCGCTCACCAGCAAGCCCTCACATTTAATTTTTTAGAGGATCCGCTCACCAGCAGGCCCTCACATCTAATTTTTTAGAGGGTCCGCTCACCAGCAGGCCCTCACATCTAATTTTTTACAGGGTCCGCTCACCTGTAGGCCCGCAACCTAAATCTTTTACAGGGTCAGCTCACCTGCAGGCCCAAACCTAAAATCTTTTAGGCCTCTTTCACACGACAGTATGTCTTTTTCAGTGTTTTGCGGTCCGTTTTAAACGGATCCGTTGTTCCATTTCTTTGTTTCCGTTGTGTTTCTGTTTCCGTTCCGTTTTTCCGTTCCGTTTTTCCGTATGGCATATACAGTGTACAGTAATTTCATAGAAAAAATTGGGCTGGGCATAACATTTTCAATAGATGGTTCCGCAAAAAACGGAACGGATACGGAAGACATATGGATGCATTTCCGTATGCATTCCGTTTTTTTGCGGACCCATAGACTTTAATGGAGCAACAGAACGTGATTTGCGGCCAAATATAGGACATGTTCTATCTTTAAACGGAACGGAAAAACGGAAATTCGGAAACGGAATGCATTCCGTTTTTTTTGCGGAACCATTGAAATGAATGGTTCCGTATACGGACCGTATACGGACCGCAAAAAACGGCCCGCAAAACGGAAAAAAAAAAAACGGCCGTGTGAAAGAGGCCTTACAGTGTCAGCTCACCTGCAGGCCCACATCTCAATGTGAATGAGGCCCTCCTTTATGTGATATACAGGCTGTTTCGGAGTGTCTCTTGCTTGTAATTTTTTGCAGCACTTGCACTTTATATACAATTGAATATACAGGAAAGAATGTTTCCTAACAATTCTTCCTGTAAAATGTGAATGAGGCCCTCCTTTATGTGATATAAAGGTTGTATCAGAGTGCCTCTTCCTTGTAATATTTGGCAGCACTTGCACTTATACAAGTAAATATACAGGAAATAATGTTTTCAGTAAATTTTTCCTATAAAATCAATTTTTTACTTTGGTTTTGTGCATAAAACCTTAATTAGATTGTGGGCCTGGTGATCACTTTAGGCCCTTTTAAGCTGCATTAGCAGCAGCATGGTGATAAAAATGAGTGGCAAGGTGACATGGTGTGGAGATGGCAGCATGAGGAGGCCACATAGTGGCACAATGACAGAGTCTGGATAAAAGACTGAGGCCACAGATTGTTTAGAAAGATGCAGATGGAGACCATCTGTGGAGCTGTATCACGGTCACCTGCAGATTAATGCAGACCAGGGCCGTAGCTATAGGGTAAGCAGGGGAAGGGGCCCTGACCCAAAAGGGGCCCATCCAGGAGGAGGAGGAGGACTAAAAGATTTTGTCAGGGCCCCCTCAACAGTATTACACAATGAAATTATATACAGTGAAAGTATAGACAGTGTATTGAACAGCTGCGGGCCCTGGTCTGAGAGAGCGATCTTTACTAGCCACAGGAATGGGGGAGGCATGAAAGGAAGGGGTCGCTAAAAAATTACTGTGGAATGGAGCCTCATTCAAAAATTTACTGTGGGGCCCAGTAATTTCTAGCTACGCCACTGATGCAGCCCACAAAAGCAAGTGGGGTTTATTGATTACAAAACCTTAATTAAATTGTTGGCATGGTGATCAGTTTAAGGCCTTTTAAGCAGCATCAGCAGCAGCATGGTGATAAAAATGAGTGGCAAGGTGATATGGTGTGGAGATGGCAGCATGAGGAGGCCACATAGTGGCACAATGACAGAGTCTGGATAAAAGACTGAGGCCACAGATTGTTTAGAAAGATGGAAACAATCTGTGGAGCTGTATCACGGTCACCAGCAGATTAATGCAGACATCAAAATCAAGTTGGGTTTGTCGGTTCCACCTCAGCTCACCAGCAGTCCCGCACCTAAAATCTTTTACTGGGTCAGCTCACCTGCAGGTCCGCAACTCAAATCTTTTACTGGGTCAGCTCACATGCAGACCCGCGACTGAAATCCTTTACAGGGTTAGCTCACATGCAGGCCCTCGCATAGAACTTTTTAGAGGGTCAGCTCAGCTGCAGGCTCTCTCATATAATGTTTTACAGGGTCAGCTCACCAGCAGACCCGAACCTAAAATCTTTTACAGGGTCAGCTCATCTTCAGGCCCGCAACTCAAATCTTTTACAGGGTCAGCTCACCTGCAGGCCCACAACTCATGCTGCCTTGCTTTGAAGTAGTAGCCGACTAGCCGTAGACGTTTATCAGGCTCCCTCTCCGAAATCGAATAATGATTCCCCGTTAACGGTGGTCACCATGTTAGGTGCATAAAAGAACATCGAAAGTTGATAGTGAAGATATCCAAATGGATCGTGGACGTCACGGGGACATGCGATCAGGCGGAAGTTATCTAGAGTCAACAAAGCGGCAGAGGGGCCTCTCCTGTATAACGTTTCCTCATCCAAAATACCGCAGTGACATTCCCTGTAATTTTTTATTACTCATTCCAATAATAGGGCATCTTAAGTCCTGCATTGTAATTTATCGTCTCTACCTCCCCGAGTCTGGAGTGGGTAATTGCCGCACGCCTGCTGCCTTCCTTGGATGTTTCTGCTTTAATAACTTGACCCACATTCTCTGGGTGGTTCACAATTATGAAAAAAAAGTGGCAAGGCAACAACAGCCAATCAGATTTCATCCATTGACCGCCCTTGGATGTGGTATCCCTTTCTCAAGCTCCCTCTCCGGCATTGAACCCTGATTCCCTGTTACCCGTGATCACCATGGTAGGCGCAGAAAAGAACATCGAAAGCTGATAGGGCAGACATCCAAATGGATCGTCGCCGTCACGGGGACGTGTAATCACCCAGAGGTTATCTAGAGTCACCAATGCGGCAGCAGGCCCTCGTCCCTAAGGTTTTAGATGGTCAGATCAGCAGGCCCTTGCTTCAAATGTTTTTGAGGGTCACCAGCAGGCCATCAATCATAATTTTTCAAGGGTGTGTATGATGCCCTCCTTTATGTGTAACAAAGGGTGTTTTGCCAGTTCCTTGTAATTTTTGGCAGCCCTTTCACTTAGTGCATAGGCTTTATGAGTGTAGGAGTCCCACTACCTGAACAATTGTACCACAATGTGAATGAGGCCCTCCTTTATGTGATATACAGGCTGTTTCGGAGTGTCTCTTGCTTGTAATTTTTTGCAGCACTTGCACTTTATATACAATTGAATATACAGGAAAGAATGTTTCCTAACAATTCTTCCTGTAAAATTGATTTTTTTGGGGGGGTTTTGTGCGTATTTTTGTCAGTCTGTAAAAGTGGCATAAAACTCGGACAACATGGTTCCCAGCAGCGACCTGGGAGTCCAATATGCATCCAGACATCGTCCCCATGGTGTTCCCGATCCATTTCGGTGGTGTTTATGTCACTTTATGACCTTTTCCAATGGACCAGGCACCCTCCCCTCTTCAGAGCAGAGGGTGCCTGGTTGTCTCCCATTGACTTCCATTATACTCGAATATAGCAATGTGTTCGGGCCGAACACCCCAATACTTTGGTGCTCGATCATCACTAGTGACAACCACATGAGGAGTCAACATAGTGGTCAGTCACAGAGTGGTGAGGGTGGCAACCGCATGAGGAGTCAACACAGTGGCCAAGTTACAGAATAATGAGGGTGGAAATTGCATCAGGAATAAACATAGTGGCCCATTTACAGAGTGGTGAGGTGGCAACCACATGAGGAGTCAACAAAGTGACCCAGTTACAGAGTTGTGAGGTACAACCGCATGAGGAATCAACACAGTGGCCAAATTACAGAGTGATGAGGTGGAAATTGCATGAGGAGTCAACATAGTGGCCCAGTCACAGAGAGGTGAGGGTGGCAACCACATGAGGAGTCAACATTGTGGCCCAGTTACAAAGTGGTGAGTTAGCAACCACATGAGGAGTCAACATAGTGGGCCAGTTACAGAGTGGTGAGGTGGCAACTGCATACAGAGTCAACACAGTAGTCCAGTTACAGTATGGAGAGGGTGGCAACCACATGAGGAGTTAACATAGTAGTCAGTCACAGAGTGAAGAGGGTGGAAAATACATGAGGAGTCAACACAATGGACCAGTCATAGAGTGGTGAGGTTCCAACCGCGTGATGAGTCTACACAGTGGCCCGGTCACAGAGTGGTGAGGTGGCAACTGCATGAGGAGTCAACATAGTGGCCCAGTTACAGAGTGGAGAGGTGCCAACCGCATGATGAGTCAACATAGTGGCTCAGTCACAGAGAGGTGAGGGTGGAAACCACATGAGGAGCCCCCTGGAAGAAGCTGAAGGGCAAAACGCACTTTGGGGAAGCGGTGGTGGCTCTGTAGTACTGCGGTCTGTATTAAATTGAACTTTCTCCCTTGTCTTTGCTCATCTCCTGTTATGTATTTAATGCTTTGATATATTTGCCATCTGACCAGTGCATATGTGTCTTATATATAGAGGATTGGCTTTTATCCACCAGAGGATTAAATGAGGGTGTGTGTGTTTATGCACCTCCCATAGTTACTATGGCCTGTTTGTTTTGATGGTATATATGAGAGATGTGAAGCTTCAAGGAGGGACTGCTATTTATTATGTATTTTAAATTACATGGAATTTTTCTTATCCTTTTGTTTTTCTGATCATGTGATTTGTATTGCTACGGGTCCGCCACCTACTGCCATATTGGGATCCATTTTTATTGAGTAATATCATTATCATGTATTGTGTATTATTGTAATTTTTTACAGTGGTTATTTGAATAAAGATGTCATTTAAAATTTAATAGTGGTGTGGAGTTGTAGTGTATTTTTCGTCGGTTGGTCTCAGCAGAGGAGCACACATCACAGTGAGTACCCACCAACACTACACTTAGCCCCAGATCACCCTCCATCACCCCAATTTACCCCTTGATCGGCCCTGTCAATCACCTAGTGAAAGGTAAAAAAGTGATCAGTGTAAACTGTCACTTTTTTTCCCCACTGGTATTGACTGTTAGGTTTTAGGATAGTTTAGGCCCCTTGGTTAGGTAGTTAGCGATTGTTTAGCGCCCAGCCCACCTCACCGCAGTCACTGATTCGCTGATTAGCGTATCGCTAATCAGCATTTGTACTTTTATAGTATCTGTAAGTGATCAGAACTGATCACAGTCAGATCTATAATAGTATTAGTGTCACCTTAGTTCACCCTCCACCCAAAACGCAGTGTTTGCCCGATCAGGCCTGATCGGTCGCCCACACATGCGTTCACCCACGCCCCCCCCCCCCCCCACCGCAGTGACAAAAATTATAATTTTTTTTGATCACTGCACAATCACTTTACAAGCGCTGCGGCGATAAAAAAAAATCTGTTTTGATATTTTTTAGCAATCGCAGCGGCCTCCGGTACTTCGCTAGCCTCCCATTTGTAAGACAGGCTTGCTTTTTTTCTTGGGTAGTCTCAGGGAATACCACCTAAATTTAGTTGACCAAATGGCAAACATTTGGTATTCTTCTGAAGAGGCCTACAGGCTTCTGACCCAGTCGGATGAGGAATGGGAACCCTCATCTGATGAATCTAGCGGGTCAGAATATGAACCTGTAGAAAGCAGTGGAAGTCTGACCCAAAGTTCGGACGAGGAGGTTAAGGTCCCTGATACCACCAGGCGTACCTGGCCCTGTGTTGCTACACCACAGGTTGCGCAGGATCCGCTTCAAGGGCAGCAGAGGGGGCTGGCCCTGTCGGATTACGTGGTGAGGCATACACCAGCAGTGCAGCCCATCCTGGACCTAGTACCAGCTCTGCCGTACAACATGGTGAAGTGGCGAGCACCAGAAGGGCAGTTGAAGCTGGTACGGTGGCACGTGCATTAGTTCCCCCGTAGCAGCCACCGCACAGACAGGCCGGTAGAGCCCCTAGAGTCCCTGAGGTGCTGGAAAACCCTGATTGGCAGCCCCCAACTTCAGCCGCACCAGTAGTTCCCCCTTTCACCGCCCAGTCTGGAGTTCGGGTTGAGACAGCTCAGATCGGTTCGGCACTGGGGTTTTTTGAGCTGTTCTTGACTGCGGAGCTCTTGGACTTAGTTGTGGCAGAAACAAACCGATATGCCACTGAATTTATAGCCGCCAACCCGGGAAGCTCTTATGCCCAGTCTTTCCGGTGGAAACCCGTCCAAGTTTCCGAATTTCAAATTTTTCTGGGCCTTCTCCTCAACATGGGCTTAACCAAAAAGCATGAATTGCGGTCATATTGGTCCACAAACCCAATTCATCACATGCCCATGTTCTCTGCTGCTATGTCCAGGACACGATTTGGACACCTCTCGTCCCAGAGGCCACCCAGCTTTTGACCGGCTCCACAAAATTCGGCCCCTCGTAGACCACTTCAACACCAAATTTGCAGATTTGTATACCCCTGAGCAAAACATCTGCGTAGACGAGTCCCTTATACATTTTATGGGGTCAAATTGTATAAGCTCTGTGAAAGGGCCACAGGCTATACCCACAAATTTCGGATCTATGAAGGTAAAGATCAGACCCTGGAGCCGGTCGGTTGCCCTGACTACCTGGGGAGCAGTGGGAAGACAGTCTGGGACTTGGTGTCACCCTTATTTGGCAAGGGGTACCATCTTTATGTGGACAATTTCTACACAAGTGTGCCCCTCTTCAGGCATTTGTTCCTAGAACAGATTGGCTGCTGTGGCACCGCGCGACCTAGACGCCGGGGCTTCCCCCAACGGCTCGTTACCACCCGTCTTGCAAGGGGGGAGAGGGCTGCCTTGTGTAACCAAGAACTGCTCGCGGTGAAATGGAGAGACAAGCGTGACGTTTACATGCTCTCCTCCATTCACGCAGACACGACAATCCAAATTGAACGAGTAACCAGTGTCATTGAAAAGCCCCTCTGTGTCCACGACTATAATTCGCTCATGGAGGGGTGGACTTCAATGACCAGATGTTGGCTCCTTATCTACTTTCCCGCAGGACCAGACGCTGGTATAAGAAGGTGTCTGTATATTTAATTCAATTGGCTGTATATAATAGTTTTGTTCTCTACAGTAAGGCTGGGAGAACAAGATCCTTCCTCAAATTTCAGGAAGAGATCATCGAGAACCTCCTGTATCCAGTGTATCCAGTGTAGTGAGCCGTCTACACGAGCGACATTTCCCCAGTGTCGTTGCTGGTACCTCAAACCGACCGCCACCCCGAAAAAAATGTCGTGTTTGTAGCAGAAGTGGAATAAGGCGTGACACCCGCTATTTCTGTCCTGACTGCCCTGACCACCCTGCCCTATGCTTTGGGGAGTGTTTCCGGAAGTACCACACACAGGTACACTTAGCATAGGGATTGCGTTTCACAGGACAGGCACACAGGGCTATTAGGGCCCTTTCACTCACAGCTGCTGCAAACCTCTCCTTTCACCTGGGACAAAGTGCATAATGTACTTCCCATGGGGAAGGAGAGGTTTGCCCGATAAAGGTAAAAAAACAAAAAACAAAAAAAAAATCACCAGTAAGCAAAAAAGTTAACGTTCTGTTCAAAAAGTTAAATAAAGTTAATATGTTCCGTTCAAATGTTATTATAAAGTTAATAAATTTATTGCGTTGCGACCTGTTTTTTTTTTTTTTTCTTTTGTTTTTTTTTACCTTCTAGGTGGACCAACCGATCAACCAGCTGCAGCACTGATGTGCATTCTGACAGAAGCATTGCGCTGCTGTCAGATTACACAAAAGTCGGTGTATGCGGTGCTGCAAGACGAGATTTCTCCACGACTTGTGCAAAAAATAATAATCTTCTATGAACTCGCCATGCCCCTCATTGAATACCTTGGGGTGTCTTCTTTCCAAAATGGGGTCACATGTGGGGTATTTATACTGCCCTGGCATTTTAGGGGCCCTAAAGCGTGAGAAGAAGTCTGGGATCCAAATGTCTAAAAATGCCCTCCTAAAAGGAATTTGGGCCCCTTTGCGCATCTAGGCTACAAAAAAGTGTCACACATGTGGTATCGCCGTACTCAGAATAAGTTGGGCAATGTGTTTTGGGGTGTCATTTTACATATACCCATGCTGGGTGAGATAAATATCTCGGTCAAATGCCAACTTTGTATAAAAAAATGTAATTTCTTTGCAAAAATTTGGGTAAATTTCGATTAATAACAAAAAAAGTAAAAATGTCAGCAGCAATGAAATACCACCAAATGAAAGCTCTATTAGTGAGAAGAAAAGAAGGTAAAATTCATTTGGGTGGTAAGCTGTATGACTGAGCAATAAACGGTGAAAGTAGTGTAGTGCAGAATTGTAAAAAGTGGTCTGGTCTTTAAGGGTGTTTAAGCTAGGGGGGCTGAAGTGGTTAACAGGGTTTATTACAAGGAAATATTTCTACATCTTATTTGCCCTTATGCGGTGCAGTTATATGTTCTAAAGCATTTTTTGGCTTCTATTAGTGGGGAAAAAAGGGCGTATTAACAGTTGCATGGTGAAGTGCTAAAATTACAGCCCTTTTTGTTGTGTATTAGTGGCAAAATTAAAATATATTTGCCATTCAGCGATGCAGTTATATGTTCTAAAGCCTTTTGTGACGTGTATTAATGAAAAAGAAAAAATATACTTGCCGGTCAGCAGTGCAGTTAATAAATTTATTGCGTTGCGACCTGGTTTTTTCTTTTTTCTTTTGTTTTTTTTTACCTTCTAGGTGGACCAACCGATCAACCAGCTGCAGCACTGATGTGCATTCTGACAGAAGCATTGCGCTGCTGTCAGATTACACAAAAGTCGGTGTATGCGGTGCTGCAAGACGAGATTTCTCCACGACTTGTGCAAAAAATAATAATCTTCTATGAACTCGCCATGCCCCTCATTGAATACCTTGGGGTGTCTTCTTTCCAAAATGGGGTCACATGTGGGGTATTTATACTGCCCTGGCATTTTAGGGGCCCTAAAGCGTGAGAAGAAGTCTGGGATCCAAATGTCTAAAAATGCCCTCCTAAAAGGAATTTGGGCCCCTTTGCGCATCTAGGCTACAAAAAAGTGTCACACATGTGGTATCGCCGTACTCAGGATAAGTTGGGCAATGTGTTTTGGGGTGTCATTTTACATATACCCATGCTGGGTGAGATAAATATCTCGGTCAAATGCCAAGTTTGTATAAAAAAATGTAATTTCTTTGCAAAAATTTGGGTAAATTTCGATTAATAACAAAAAAAGTAAAAATGTCAGCAGCAATGAAATACCACCAAATGAAAGCTCTATTAGTGAGAAGAAAAGAAGGTAAAATTCATTTGGGTGGTAAGCTGTATGACTGAGCAATAAACGGTGAAAGTAGTGTAGTGCAGAATTGTAAAAAGTGGTCTGGTCTTTAAAGGTGTTTAAGCTAGGGGGGCTGAGGTGGTTAACAGGGTTTATTACAAGGAAATATTTCTACATCTTATTTGCCCTTATGCGGTGCAGTTATATGTTCTAAAGCATTTTTTGGCTTCTATTAGTGGGGAAAAAAGGGCGTATTAACAGTTGCATGGTGAAGTGCTAAAATTACAGCCCTTTTTGTTGTGTATTAGTGGCAAAATTAAAATATATTTGCCATTCAGCGATGCAGTTATATGTTCTAAAGCCTTTTGTGACGTGTATTAATGAAAAAGAAAAAATATATTTGCCGGTCAGCAGTGCAGTTATCTTTTCTAAAGCCTTTTGTGGCATGTATTAGCGGCAAAATAAAAATATATTTGCCGGTCAGCGGTGCAGTTATATGTTTTAAAGCCTTTTGTGGCATGTATTAGTGGAAAAAGAAAAATATATATTTGCAGTTCAATGGTGCAGTTATCTTTTCTAAAGCCTTTTGTGGCATGTATTAGCGGCAAAATAAAAATATATTTGCCGGTCAGCGGTGCAGTTATATGTTTTAAAGCCTTTTGTGGCGTGTTTTAGTGGAAAAAGAAAAAATACTGTATATTTGCCGTTCAGCGGTGCAGTTATCTATTCTAAAGTCTTTTGTGGCATGTATTAGTGGAAAAAGAAAAAATTTATTTGACGTTTAGCGGTGCAGTTATATGTTATAAAGCCCTTTTTGTTGTGTATTAGTGGAAAAAGAAAAAAATATATTTGCCATTCAGAGGTGCAATTATATGTTATAAAGCCTTTCATGGTGTGTATAAGTAGAAAAATAAAAATATATATTTGCTGTTTAGCGGTGCAGTTATCTGTTCTAAAGCCTTTTTTGGCATGTATTAGTGGAAAAAGAAAAAATATATTTGCCGTTCAGCGGTGCAGTTATATGTTCTAAAGCCTTTTGTGGCTTGTATTAGTGGAAAAAGAAAAAATATATTTGCCGGTCAGCGGTGCAGTTATATGTTCTAAAACCTTTTGTGTTGTGTATGAGTGAAAAAAAATAAGAGCCTAGTTGCCGTTCAGTGGTGCAGTTATCTGTTCTAAAGCCCTTTTTGGCATGTATTAGTAGCACAAAAAAGTATTTGCCGTTGTGTGGTGAAGTGAGAAAATTAAAAATTTTTGGGGTGTTTTAATTTCCTTTTTATTTATTTATTTGATCTAACAGTATGTCAGACACAGAAGTGCCAGGCCCTGCACATGGGAGTGGCAGAGGCCTAAATGGCGCTGGCAGAGGTTGCAGCAGAGTAACGGGGCATGGTAGCAGGGGTCACAGCGAGAGGCCTCAGCGAGAGGACGGTGTCTAGATGTCGTGTCTTGTCCATCAACCCAGCGGTTCTTGAATGGTTGACTCGGTCATCTCTGTTTAGGATCCACTCCTGTTTTTTTTTTGGATTAGAAATACTGATGGACTACAGACCAAATGCTGACCGAGTGAAGGCAGATGCTCAACAGACAGGATCCATTTTTTGTGGGTTATTGTTCATACGGATCAGAGGAAGGGCAAAATAATCAGCGTTGTCATTCGTCAACACAAATTGACTGCTGACACCCTTTCCACTCTGTCGGGGGGGCTCTACTTTTATAAGCATTTAATAGAACAGGTTCTGTAGACATCTATGTGTAATCAGCTGACGACGGTGTAAAAGGAGTGCGCTTCTTCTTGGCGCTAACATCGACCTGTAAGGCTGAGTTTATACTTATTTGGTCAGTTTTGGCCCCGTGACTGCCCAAATAAGTGAAGTGTGCAGTGATTCTAAGAGTGACGCCTGTCATCTGCATGTCATACTGACTCACAGTATAATTTCACTACCATAGAAGACTCCCTATGCGTGTTACTGCAAGGCACAGTGTTCTACACCACTATAAAGGCTCTCTGCAGCCAGGAAATAGATGTTTTTTAACGAAATTCACCACGAATAAATTCGGATCAAACCATATTTTTTCCCAAAAATTCGGCGAACTAGTGAATGCAATTTTTTTTAAATTTTCTCATTTGTAACAGCCTTTTTATCCTCTTATAGTAGATCCAACATGTAAAGGATGGAGTTCTAACGGGTGGAAACGTCGCATATCAGGCGATGTTGGGGAACGCTATTCAGCCTTTGCAGCTCAAGAAGGACGTGTTTTGCAGTGTAAGAGTGGCTGAAGTGCATGCACAGTTTTCTGGCATTTTTTCAGGATGTCTTGCAGTTGGGTGGAAGAATTCAGGAACCGCTTTACAACCAGATAAAAGACATGCGCCATGCAGGGCGCATGTGTCAGCCCTCCTTGATGCATAGTTCCAACTTTAATTTGGTGAGAAGAGAGCCCGGATTCGATTTCCTCTTGAAGGACGCAAGCAATTCCACCCCTCTGTGACTCAATTCGCCCAAGAAAACCATGTGCAGAACAGCATGACACCACCATGCTATGCATAGGTGGTATGCTAAAGTAGCACTCCGAATTGTGCCTGCAGTGGAGGCTGAGGACAAGGTGGAGTATGAGGAGGCAGAGGAGAACATTGGCGCAGGACTCACAGCTTGAGAACGTGGTGGCGGCAGTGCCGTCTTTTGGCCAAGTTGCTGGTATGGCTGGGCAGGAACCACATTTACACAGTGGGCCGTAAAGGACATATACTGTCCTTGACTGTAGTTACAGCTCCACACGTCAGTGCTGCCTTGAACTTTAGCAGACACCGACAGGTTCAAGGACTGGCACACCTTCTGTTCAACATTCGTGAAGTAATGATGGTTTGGGAATCTCCACCTTGGCTCGGCACAAGCCATCAGTTCTCTGAAAGGTGCAGAGTCCAACAAATGGAAGGGGAGGGACTGTAGTACCAGCAACTTGGCCAGGAGCAAGTTCAGGTCCTGCACCATTGGATAAGTGAACGCATACCTTTTTTATTTTTGTAATCGTCTTGGTGATCAATTGCTGACGAAATGAGTGACAAGGAGTAGGAGGAGGAGCAGGAGCATCAGGTTCAGTAGATGGGGGGAAGGAAACACAGCTGCCTTCTGCTGAGATGGTGGAGACTTAACTGATGAAAAAGTAGTGCAGGCCACTGGGTGATTCAACGGTTCCTGTGTCGGGCTGTAACACTACATTAGCACCACGGTTTTCCCAGGCTACTTTATGGGGACGCTGCATGTGTTGATGCAGGGCTGTAGTGCCAACATTGTCACCCTGGCCACGATTCTACAAATGGCCACGCTGACCTTCTCCGTCAGATTGATGAAAAATTCCCACACCGGCGAGTATGGCATTTCTCCACCACACCGTGCTGACTGCCTGCTGCCACTGCCTTTGTGAACCCGTGCACCGCTAGTTTTTTATGGACTGGTAGGCTTCAGAGTAGCAGGTGGTCTACCCCGGGCAAGTTTGGCTCCAGACCTTACACTGCTGCCACCCTTTTGACTCACGGCCACGCTAGCACCCTGCTGGCTCAGCCGCTGCCTCACGCGCAAGCTGCCACATTTATACTCTGATGATGATGATGAAGCTCCCTCTTCACCCAGCTCCCACGTGCAATCAGCTACATCATCATCCACTACTGTCTGCACGCCACTGATGTCACCCTCACCAGTATCAGGGCCACATGTAGGTTAGTTAGTGATATAGTGTAGCTGATTTCAGTGCAGGGTGTTAAGTAGTTTGATAGGAATTACTGTTTCTCTGCTGTCCTACATACATTCTACAGACATAGTCCTGTGATGTCACAACAATACTTAGTGCACCAATCAGTAATATCTACTCAGACCTGATAAAATGTAAAGTTGCATGTATTGCGCCAAAAATATGTGCATCATTAGTGCCGATCGCGAAAATAATGACTGAAGATCACGAATTCTAGAATTTGCAAATTTTTGGCGAATATTATGTGAAAAATTCCCGAAATATCACGAAAACGAATATTGCCTATGCCGCTCATCACTATTGCAGTGTAGTAAAAGCAATAATGTAATTTTTCTACTAGCGAAATTTAACGTAAATTACAGTGTACACAGAAATCAAACTGACCTCTCTGCACAGTTCAAGTGTAGGTGTGGGAGGACTAATATCAATACAAGCGCACAATGCATGTTTTTCAATCCATTTAATTCTGAGTGAAAACACCAGAAATAGTATGCCAACATCTTTTACAGGGCAGCTTCAGATAGTTCAAGTGTTGGTGTGGTTTACAAAAATAGCAATACAAGTGTACCGTGTGTGTTTTACAATACAGAGGGTACTGTTTTAACCCCTTAAGGACTCAGACCTATTTCACCTTAAGGACTTGGCCATTTTTTGCAAATCTGACCAGTGTCACTTTAAGTGCTGATAACTTTAAAACACTTTTACTTACCCAGGCCGTTCTGAGATTGTTTTTTTGTCACATATTCTACTTCATGACACTGCTAAAATTGGGTCAAAAAAGTTTATTTGTTTGCATAAAAAAATACCAAATTTACCCAAAATGTAAAAAAAAATTGGCAAATTTCAAAGTTTAAGTCTCTCTACTTCTGTAATACATAGTAATACCCCCAAAAATTGTGATGACTTTACTTTATCCATATGTCTACTTCATGTTTGTATCATTTTGGGAATGATATTTTATTTTTTGGGGATGTTACATAGCTTTGAAGTTTAGAAGCAAATTGTGAAATTTTTCAGAAATTTTCCAAATCCTACTTTTTATGGACCAGTTCCGGTTTGAAGTCACTTTGTGAGGCTTACGTAATAGAAACCATCCAAAAATGACCCCATTCTAGAAACTACACCCCTGTTAACGCTTTAGGTCTTCCACAAGACTTCATGGCAAATGGACATAAAATTTAAGAATTTCGTTTTTTGGAAAATTTTCCAATATAATAAATTTTTTCCAGGAAAAAAACAAGGGTTAACTGCCAAACAAAACTCAATATGGGTTGCCCTGATTCTGTAGTTTGCAGAAACACCCCATATGTGGTCGTAAACTACTGTTTGGCCAAACGGGAGGACATAGAAGGAGGGGAACGCCATATGGTTTTTGCAAGGCAGATTTTGCAGGGCTGGTTTTGTTTATACCATTTCCCATTTGCACCCCTAGAATAGAAATTTCAAAAAAGTGACTCCATCTAAGAAAGTACACCCCTCAAGGTATTCAAAACTGGGTTTACAAACTTTGTTAACACTTTAGGTGTTCCACAAGAGTTAATGGCAGATGGAGAAACAATTTAGAAATTTAAATTTTTTGGAAAATTTTCCATTTTAACCCATTTTTTTCCAGTGATAAAGTAAGGGTTAAGTGCCAAACAAAACTCAATATGGGTTGCCCTGATTCTTTATTTTGCAAAAACACCCCATATATGGTCCTAAACTATTGTTTGGCCAAACGGGAGGACATAGAAGGAGGGGAACGCCATATGGGTTTTGGAAGGCAGATTTTGCTGGACTGGTTTTGTTTATCCCATGTCCCATTTCAAGCCCCCCGTTGCACCCCTAGAATAGAAATTTTAAAAAAGTGACTCCATCTAAGAAATTACACCCCTCAAGGTATTCAAAACTGGGTTTACAAACTTTGTTAACCCTTTAGGTGTTCCACAAGAGTTAATGGCAGATGGAGAAACAATTTTGAAATTTACATTTTTGGGAAAACTTTCCATTTTAACCAATTTTTTTCAGTAATAAAATAAGGGTTAACTGCCAAACAAAACTCAATATGGGTTGCCCTGATTCTGTAGTTTTAAAAAAAAAAAAAAAACATATGTGGTCCTAAACTACTCTTTGGCCAAACGGGAGGACATAGAAGGAGGGGAACGCCATATGGGTTTTGGAAGGCAGATTTTGCAGGACTGGTTTTGTTTATACCATGTCCCATTTCAAGCCCCCCATTGCACCCCTAGAATTTAAATTTCAATAAAGTGACTCCATCTAAGAAAGTACACCCATCAAGGTATTCAAAACTGGGTTTACAAACTTTGTTAACCCTTTAGGTGTTCCACAAGAGTTAATGGCAGATGGAGAAACAATTTAGAAATTTAAATTTTTAGAAATTTTTTCCATTTTGACCCTTACTTTATTACTGGAAAAAATGGGTTAACAGCCAAACAAAACTCAATATGGGTTGCCCTGATTCTGTAGTTTGCAGAAACACCCCATATGTGGTCGTAAACTACTATTTGGCTAAAGGGCAGGACATAGCAGAAGGGGAACGCCATATGGTTTTTGGAAGGCAGATTTTGCTGGACTGGTTTATTTACACCATGTACCCTTTAAAGCCCCCCCTAAAGTAGAAACTCCATAAAGTGACCCCATCTAGGAAACTACAGGATAAGGTGGTTGTTGTTTTGGGACTATTTTAGGCTAAATATAATTTTTGGTTGCTCTATATTACTCTTTTTTGAGGCAAGGTAACAAAAAATTTCAATTCTAAAATTGTTTCTACATTCGCTATTTAATTTTGTGGAACACCTAAAGGGTTGACAAAGTTTGTAAAGTAACTTTTGAATACCTTGAGGGGTGTAGTTTCTTAGATGTGGTCACTTTTTTGGAGTTTCTAGTCTAGGCTACATCAGGTGGGCTTCTAATGGGACATGGTGTAAATAAACCAGTCCATCAAAATCTGCCTTCCAGAAACCATATGGAGTTCCCTTCCTTCTATGCCCTGCCGTGTGGCTATATAGCCATTTATGACCACATATGGGGTGTTTCTGCAAACTAAATAATCAGGGCAATAAATATTTAGTTTTGTTTGGCTGTTAACCCTTGCTTTATTACCGGAAAAAAACGATTCAAATGGAAATTTTGCCAAAAAATTTGTGTTTTGGCACCATTTTTATTTTATATTTTTAACGCTGTTCATCTGAGGGGTTTGGTCAAATGTTATTTTTATAGGGCAGATTCTTACGGACGCAGCGATACCTAATATGTCTACATTTAAAAGTTTATTTAGATTTTACACTATATTATCATTTTAGGAACCAAAAAAATAATTTTTGTATCTCCATAGCCTGGGAGCTCCAGTTTTTTTTTTTTTGTTGGGCGACTATCTCATTTTTTGCGGGATGAGATGGTGGTTTTATTGGCACTAATGCATATGACCTTTTGATCGCTCGCTATTACACTTTTTGTGATGTTAGGTGACAAAAAATGGCTTTTTTTACACGTTTTTTTTTTTAACGCTGTTCATCGGGGGGGGGGGGGGGGGTGGTGTGGGGGGTTGGGTTACATGTTATTTTTATAGAGAAGATTTTTACGGATGCGGCGATGCCCAATATGTATGGCTCTCAGACTTTGGAGACACTAAGCAGGCATCCTCAAACTGCGGCCCTCCAGATGTTGTAAAACTACAATTCCCACCATGCCCTGCTGATAGCTGTAGGTTATCTGGGCATGCTGGGAGTTTTACAACATCTTGAGGGCCGCAGTTTGAGGATGCCTACACTAAAACTAATATTTTTTTTGGGGAAAAAAATTGTTTCCGTGTCTCCAAAGTCTGAGAGCCATAGTTTTTTATGTTCTCTAGGGGACTGTTGGGGATTATAAAAATGTAGTACTCCATGGAAGTGTGATATTCCCTGAAGCAATCGATAACGCAGAGGCCAGGATGATCGGGGCACGTGTTGTACTGAGTGGTGGTGTCCTTCCGGATCACCCTCCTGCGACACACTCTGCACTTTTTTTGGGTTCGTCCCTCCTTTCCAGTATGGGGGACCACACCTGGAAAATGTTGGCCAGGGACGATCCGGGCGCCTTCAATTCCCAAGGTACTCCGGCCTGCTCTTTCCCGGTCCGAAAAGATCAGGTCCTTGAGGACTGCCTCATAGAATTGGAGGAATGTCCCTGTGCTGCCAGCGCTTCGGCATAGTGCAAAAGAGTTGGACATGGCAACCTGCACCAAGTAAACCGCAACTTTTTTGTACCATGCCTGGGTTTTGAGCATGGCATTATATAGCTTGAGGACTTGATCAGAGAGATAAACTCCTCCCATATACTGATTGTAGTCAACAATACAATCGGGCTTGAAGACCGTTGCTGCGGTACCTCGCACAGAGACGGGGGTGGTGCTGTTACCATGGATTGTGGACAGTATAAGGACATCCCTCTTGTCCTTATACCTGACCAGCAACAGGTTTCCACTGGTAAGGGCACGGGTCTCACCCCTGGGGATAGGTACCTGGAGGGGGTAGGCAGCGTTGATTTTTCTGCACTGTCCCACAAGCGAACGTGGATCTGGCGGCAATGGACCTGAACAAGGGAATGCTAGTATAAAAGTTATCCACGTACAAGTGGTAACCCTTATCTAGCAGTGGGTACATAAGGTCCCACACGAGTTTCCCGCTAACACCCAGAGTGGGGGGACATTCTGGGGGTTCAATACGGGAATCTCGCCCCTCGTACACACAAAATTTGTAAGTGTACCCTGAGGCACTCTCACAAATTTTATACATTTTTACGCCATACCTCGCCTGCTTAGTGTGAATGTATTGGCGGAAACGGAGTCTCCCCTTGAACGCAACGAGAGACTCATCAACTGCGACCTCCCTTCCAGGTACGTAGGCCTGTACAAATTTGGCCGCGAAGTGATCGATGACCGGCCGTATCTTATACAGACGGTCATGGGCAGGATCACCTCGGGTGGGACATGCTGCATTATCTGAATAATGCAGACATTTCCGGATGGCCTCAAACCGGGGACGTGTCATGGACATACTGTAGAGTGGGGTCTGGTAGAGGACGTCCCCACTCCAGTATTGCCTGACACTGGGTTTTTGCACTAGACCCATGTGCAGCACGAGGCCCCAAAATGTCCTCATTTCGGCTGCACTGACCGGCGTCCAGCCACCGGGTCTAGCCAAAAATGAGCCCGGGTGCTGAGCAACGAACTGTTGGGGGTACAGGTTCGTCTGCTCCACCATCAGATTCACAAATGGGTTACTGAAAAAAAAAACTAAAAAAGTCAATTTCAGTAAACCCCACTGTGGGAATCTGGATTCCTGGATTGCCAACAAAATCCGGAATCTCGGGCTCAAAATCCACTGGGGGACACCAGCTAAATTCACCAGCAGGGGGCTCCGGTGGGCTTATTTGGTGGGCCTGGACACCAGTACGAGCACCAGGGCGGCTTGTACTAGGGTGGGCCACAGGGTCCCTAGCAAGTGGGGACCCTGGCTCCGCCTGGCGGCATCTCCGCCGCCTTGGGGGCTCATCGTCATCAGAATATGATGAGGAGGATGCGGATGACAAGAGGAACATGGGGTCATCCTCATCCTCACTGGGGCTCTCGGAGTCGGAGGCAATCTGGGCGTATGCCTCCTCCACCGAGAACATCCGGCGGGCCATGGGTATGTGTGTGCGTGTGTATGTGCGTGTAAACCTTTATTGTATGTGCGTGTGTGTGGGGGCACGGGTGTTCGCGTACTAAAAAGTGAAAAAAAAGTGTTAAAAAAAAAAAAAAAAAGTTTAAACTTGCAGTGGGGCGGTGGGGCGGGCGATGCGCTAACAGTGGCCGGACGCTAAGAGTGACGGCCAGTCAGCGCACGCAGAAAAAAAAAATAAGTGGTGGTGGGGGGGCTGGTGATGGGGGGGGGGCTGGTGATGGGGGGGCAAGTGGCAGGGGGGGTCTAGGGTCTGAAAGCTGAAACAAAAAAAAAGTTTAGATAAAAGTGATTATTTTTTTTTTCCTAACTAACTTTTCCCTTCTATCCCTGCCTAACTGTGCCTCTCCCTCACTGACCCTAACCTACTTGGAGGGCGATGGGTGCAGGAGGGTGATGGGTGCCGATTAGGGGGGATCTCAGGAGCCTGGTGAGGACGGTGCTGCAGGGTGCTGGTGCAGAACAGGAAGAGGAGGGGAGAGAGGAGCGCAGGAAGTTTGAATCTCGCACCTCTCTCCCTGCACCAATCAGCACCCTGGACAGCAGGCATCAGCACCATGGCCAGCACCGCCTCTCCAAATCTTCGTACTGCGATTGGTGGTGTGTAATCACGCCACCGATTGCAGTCTTTTTCCGGTTCATCGGGTCACCGGAGACCCGAATGGACAGGAAATGCAGCAAACCGCAGTTCTGACTTGACCTGCGGTTTTCTGTGATCGCCGATACGGGGGGGTCACATGACCCCCCCTCGCATTGTGACAGGATACCGGCTGAATGATTTCAGCCGGCATCCTGTTCAGATTAACCCCCGCGGCGCCGTAATTACGATTTAAACTTAGGACGTACCGGTACGCCCTGAGTCCTTAAGGATTCGGGAAATAGGGCATACCGGTATGCCCTAAGTCCTTAAGGGGTTAAATCTCAGTGAAAACGCCTGAAATAGTAGGCCAAATACTTTAACAGGGCATCTCCAGACAGTTTAAAACTTGTGTTTTACATTAGAGAAAGTTTTTTTTTCTGAATCTGTATATTTGAACGCACAGAAGATATTAGACCCAAATCTGTTAGTGGGGCCAATACTGATTATTACCAAAGAAAATTGTCAGTAGCAGTGTCTGCAGTGTGTTTGTAGAAAGGGAGGTACATTTATTTATGCTTCTCTGTCTTTAAGTTCCACAAAACAGACTGGCAACCGTTCCATACTTTGTGCGACTGTGTATATTAGGCCAAATATCTGGAATACAGAAGGATTTCAAACAAAAGACCCAGGGCTGGGCCAGGCTTTTTTCCTAGACCCTTCAGTGAGCAGAAACCTGCCACCAGCATATCTAAAAGAGAGGCCCCTCTTTGCGCCCCTGGAGAGTCACTCATCTCACGCTAACACAAGCAGCAGTCAGTTCAGTCTCCTCAACATGGTGGAGCAGTTTTTTTACGTTCCACGCCAGGCTGAGGAAAATCAGGAAGCAGAGACATGCCGCCTCAATGCCAAGCTTCAGTCTTACTTAGACTCTGGCCTGTCTCCGGTGCATACCCTGTTCCCTGACCTCATGGACTTGTGGGCAGGCAGACTAGAACAGTGACCCGAAGTACCCCAGTATGTTCTATGTCTTCTTTCTTTTCCAGCCTCCATTGTCATCTCAAAGAGGGTTTTCAGCACCGCAGGGGGTGTGGTGATACCCGCATGATCCTCCGCCAGTGTCCAACATCCCTTTTGTCAGAATGAACCAAGAAGGATTTTCATGGTGGCCTAGGTTCCAATTCTTTGAAATAACTTGAGACGAAATCTATAACATATTCATTGAACATTTATTTAAAACTGCAGAGAAGTTTTACTTGTGGATTATATTGTCTGCGATGTTCAATTATTTACCAAAACAGTAATAACCAATAACTTAAATTTCATCATACCACTTGTCCACTCATAACCTATGAGTGACTTACCCCACCTGCCATGAAAAACCATGACATGGCACCCCCCCGAACATCGCAGGCCAGCCTCAATCATGTTCTGGAAACCTACTATCACCATGTCGTTTCCGATATCAGATAACTTCAATGACTTTTTGGAGTAAAGACCCTCAACAAAACCCTTAATATCCAAGTGTCTGTATGAAGAAAATCCACAAGGTATTTTTCCAAATGCTTATTGATCTTTTTTCTTATTCTTTCTAGGAAATGAACATCCTTATAATTCCAAATTGATCTCGGTATCATTTCAGAGAGCATCAGGTAAGTATCTGGAAACTTATAACGTATTCAAGACCAGATCCATTTGAATTCCGTAGTGTAGCTAAGAGAGCTAACTCTCCCGATATCATTCTCACCTACATGTATAATCAACAATTGTGGAGCGGGGAAATTATTTGACATTCTGTGACATTCGTAATATAAGTCCTATCATTTTAAATCCACCTTTCCATTCCAGTGTATCTTAATATTATCTTTTAGACCTAACAGCTAGATATTTTCGCTCTTGCGCTCTGTTCTCAGCTTCAACTACAACAGAGTTCCCGATTATCCAAATCACGCGGGGGGAACCTGAAAGAAACTATGAAATAATTAAGTTCGGGCTAATATAAATTTTCAACTTATGAGACTGCCATCTGCCTAATTTTTTGATGGTATTTTCATGTAAATTTAATTGTGCAGCCAAAGTTGCAGCCCCTATCCTAAAAGAATGAGCAGAGAATTTGTGGTTGTCAAAACCGAGAAGAGAAATACATCTCTTTAATACGAAATTGAATTGGTATCTGGTCACAGGAGAGATATCCATATGGGTGAAAAGAGGACTATTCCCTAAAGAGGAGGGGATAATACAGAGCCATTTTCTCATGGCAAAAACCGGGCAAATAGAAGAATCGTTATAGGAATTTAGAACCACCCATTGCCCCTCTTTATTTTGGTCAGTTTTAGACTTCTTAATAAAGATTTTTAAAGAAAAAATCACGTCAGAGACTAATAACGGAGAAACCACTGTTTTGTTTTGTGTAGTGATTTCACCAATCCGCAGAGCTGCGAAGACCGAAAGGAGGAACATCGTCCTGAACAGCTGCAATTCAAAAGAAGAAGAACAAACAGAAGGTAAAGTGTTAATTAAAGAGGCCACATTTTTTTTTAGAAAAGGTCTAGTTTTTGGCTTCAAAGGAACTTGCTTATTCAAGCCCTTTAAGATTTGATTTATGAAGAATCAGAATAAGAATAAGTAGAGTGTATTGGGATGGCTCACCCTCCAAATTGCAAGGAAAAAGGGTGCTCCCCCTAAAAAAGTTACCCCAAACCTTTAAGGGAAAACAAATATACAGATAGATAAGAGGGGCACACCTACATCTAATTCACAAAATTAAAATTTATTAAATATAATACAAATATGGTACCTAAATAATCACTCTAAAATACATAAAATATAAATTTTAAATATAATGCCAAGGGTTAATGTGTACATAGACTGGATCTCAGTAGTGAATATAATGTCTCTTTCAATAGCACTGAGTCTCAGCCTACAAGATAAAAGGTACAGTCTCTGTATTGGTCCGCGGTTTGTCTGCGATTCTTCCGATATGAGTAATTTCACTATGTTTAATGTAATGTAATTTCACATGCAATGTATTCTGATTGCATGATTGGAGTCGGGAAGGAATTTTTTATTCCCCTAAAGTGGAGAAAATTGGCTTCTACCTCACAGGGTTTTTTGCCTTCCTCTGGATCAACTTGCAGGATAACAGGCCGAACTGAATGGACAAATGTCTTTTTTCGGTCTTATGTACTATGTTACTATGTTACTATGTTACTAATGTGAAAAGAGATAGATATAATTGTCCTTTGCGTTTATGTAACCTATAATTTTTCCACAGTTATTGCTTTATCTCATGATTGTAGCTTTGCTAGTACACTGTGATGAAGTATAGCGGGTTACTCACTGTTTAAAAGTGGTGGTTTATTCGGATCTTTGCGCTTAACGTGGCGTCCCACGTGTTATCAGCGTGGATGATCGTACCTCCGGTCAGCTTTAGAGTGAGTAATGAACTTGCAGAGAAAAGAAACAGTCCGTTTAGATATCGGGGTCAATAGAGGATTAGACCCACTTGAGATTTGCCGTAGCTTGATGTCTTTTTGCAGGGCAAGGCAGGACTTTCGTTTCCTTTACGAAATATATTCGGATGTTTATTGCAAATTCAATAGAGATACGCAGGTAGTAAACTGCGGTTTTCTTCCTTCTGTAGAGACTTGTGTACACCAGACGCGTTTCGGAGTTAACACGACTCCTTCCTCAGTGGTACCACAGTATCGGAGAATAATTGTAAAGCATCAGATTCAATAAAATTCTGCTGCCAAACTGTGTGTCCATTGAAATTACTCAAGAATTTTAACCACATCCTGAGATCATCCTTCAAATCTTTGTTCAATCTGATGTGTGAGAATGGAGAAGACATACCCTTTGTTGCCCCATATAGGCGCTTAGAAAACACTCTTCCTATTGGAATCACTCTTGAAATGAAATTTAAGGATCACAAAAGTGATTGCAAAGTTTTAAGTGTAGTTTTACTTTTTAAGAGAACAGTCGCAATGGCCAAACTAGTTTTGTTTATTTTTTCGGAGGGGATTCTAAATTGCATGTTCTTCGTGTCGATTCGAATTCCCAAAAAGGTTATACAAGTGGTCGGAAAGACCTTTTTTTCCGTAGCTAGTGGGATATTGATAAATCTAGACATGGTGAAGAATTTATTGAGAAGGAACATGCAATCATTTGAATCGCTTCTGCCGAAAAAAGGAAATCATCTAAGAAATGAATAGCTTTCCCTTTTGTTGGTGGGAGATCCAGGATCCAATTCAGAAAGGTAGAAAATGCTTTGAAATAGAAGCAAGAGTGAAACCCATGGGTAAGGACTTGTCGAAATAAAATGAGCCTTGAAACTGAAAGCCTAGGGAATTAAATCCAGATGGTTGTATAGGCAGTAATTTAAAGGCTGATTTTATGTGGGTTTTTGCAAGCAAAGTGTTTTGACCCATAACAGTTAGTATTTGAAGAGCTAAATCGAATGAAACATATGAAACAAAAAATTGATCAGAGCACTGATGCAATTCAGGCTTTGAATACACTCCGAGGTAATGAGCAGGCAATGGGTTCCTATACAAAGGAAGGGGGGAGTATACTTATTTAAAATGTAGCTTTTAATAAATTATACGATAAGCAGAGTAAAAAGGACTCACTAAACAAATAAAACATATATACATAGATAGGACCAAGTGGTACCAGGCTGGTACAAATGAAAAATTCTGCTCCGTCCGTGAGGACGCGAACAGTCTTACCAGACCCTTTGTAGATAGTGGGTACGGTTCCTTGATAACAGGAGGCAGGAAACCCTGGGATTATGCCGGGCGGAGAATGGATGCTTCAGCTGTGCAGTCAGGTAGATCGGACAGTGAGGTCAGGTAGATCAGACAATAGGAGGAGTCCTATATATCCCTATCAAGGTGAAAGGGGCTATTATGCTGCTACCTGTCTATACAGAGCACTCGCCTTGAAAAAGGCGACCCCGTCCGGTAGCCTGTCCCTATGGTGGACCTGTACCCTGGAACTACAGAAGATATTTTCAGTGATGAGTAGATGGTGATACTTCCAGTGGTCACCCGACGTGGCACGTTTCTGTCCGTGACTTCTTCAGGGGGAACGACTGCAGGAGGTAACAGTATAGCCGTAGGTATTTAACCTTAGGCTAGTTTAACACTGAGGAAAAAGAACAGGCTATAACGGCCTGTGGTCTGCTAAACCCTGGTTGGGCTGCAGTTGCTGCTTGATCCAGGGTGGAAAGCAGAGTGGCACAGGAGGGGTAGTCCTGTGCAGGACTACATACATGTGCTGCCCCTGACTCAATTCCTCTGGGGTACATGCGCCGGTTTTGGCCCATCCCCCCCTTGAATTGATGCAGCCACTATGTTTTGACTGTCATCCACATAATACTGAGGTTGCACTGTATGGTGTATTGTTACAGGGATCCCTGATACACCACTTCATGGCACCCCTGTCCACTACAAAAGTGCACCCATATTTATATATATCGAATTCATGTGGCCCAGCTAGTTATATCTCTAGCATCATCTGTATCCCGCCCTGTGCCCGTCACCCTGCACTAAATGCCATTAGCCGCATCCAGGCTCTATTACTATTTACTTGGTAACCTAGGTGACGCATACACTTTGCGTCCGACGCTGTCACCAGACCATCTAGACATTGGCTGTGTGATTATCGGTCTCCGCCCACCTTCTGCCGCAATCCCGCCTTGCCTGTGTGGTGTTGCCGGCGTGTGACGTCACTGGCTGCGTCCGCCCTCTGCCCTGCTCACTGACTCTCCTCGGGTTTCCCTGATGCTTGGGTCACGTGACTGGACGTACGGCGGCGCTCCCGGGTGGCGTCCTGCGTCGATGACGTCATTGGGAGGGCGGGGCGACGGAATTGAAGCGCGGATATTTAAAACTCACTACTGAGACATACAACTGCGGCTGGTCTATATTGTCACCCCCAACCATAGGGGTTGCATATGTTTAAAAGGGATTATTAGATTCCCCAGACCGTCCTGCACAGGACTACCCCTCCTGTGCCACTCTGCTTTCCACCCTGGATCAAGCAGCAACTGCAGCCCAACCAGGGTTTAGCAGACCACAGGCCGTTATAGCCTGTTCTTTTTCCTCAGTGTTAAACTAGCCTAAGGTTAAATACCTACGGCTATACTGTTACCCCCTGCAGTCGTTCCCCCTGAAGAAGTCACGGACAGAAACGTGCCACGTCGGGTGACCACTGGAAGTATCACCATCTACTCATCACTGAAAATATCTTCTGTAGTTCCAGGGTACAGGTCCACCATAGGGACAGGCTACCGGACGGGGTCGCCTTTTTCAAGGCGAGTGCTCTGTATAGACAGGTAGCAGCATAATAGCCCCTTTCACCTTGATAGGGATATATAGGACTCCTCCTATTGTCTGATCTACCTGACCTCACTGTCTGATCTACCTGACTGCACAGCTAAAGCATCCATTCTCCGCCCGGCATACTCCCAGGGTTTCCTGCCTCCTGTTATCAAGGAACCTTACCCACTATCTACAAAGGGTCTGGTAAGACTGTTCGCGTCCTCACGGACGGAGCAGAATTTTTCATTTGCACCAGCCTGGTACCACTTGGTCCTATCTATGTATGTATGTTTTATTCGTTTAGTGAGTCCTTTTTACTCTGCTTATCGTATAATTTATTAAAAGCTACATTTTAAATAAGTATACTCCCCCCTTCCTTTGTATAGGGGCCCATTGCCCGAAAAATATGAAACAGAAGAAAATTCTTTATTAATTTCGTCATTTACCGAAACATGTTTGGGGTAGGAAAGTTGATGAATCAGACGGAAAGCTTCCTTTTTTGAAACTAGACCTATGGGGGAAAATGATATTTAAGAAAAGGTGGATATGAAAAGGGGCCAGCTATTCTACCTTATATTATTTCATTAAAAATGTTTTCTTTCTTTTCGAAGGATTAAGATTGACCGATTTTAGATTTTCTATGTGCTTACAACCAGATCCCGTAAAATTTGGCACAAAAAAACCTACAGAAAAACAGTTTTTTAACATATTAGCCATCATTCTGTTTGGATAACAGTCTAGCCATGGGATTAACTCTACTAGTTTCACCGGGGTCGGAGCCTTTTCCGTGAGACTTCTTATAGTTATAAACAATGGAAGCTCCGGCTTTTTTAAAACATTAGAAAACAGGGTGGGGGCCATGGCAGAATGTACAGTTGTGGCGGTATTTACAGCCATATCCCCATTTACACTGGTTTTCGTTGAAAGAAAAACAGATCCCGTTTTTGGGACCAGATTGATTGTAGGGGCGAAAAAGATGGGGTCAATTTGGCAGCATTAGATTCAGCCAGTGCCCAACATCTTTATTGCCCCATTAAAGGTGCGGGTATACCACAAATTTTTGACTAAACATCTCGTCATAATTTTTCCAAGCAATACCCCCGAATACTAGGTCCATATGGTAGAAAAGTTTACTACACAATTCCGGATGTTTTTCTCCAAGAACTGCGGAGTAGATTGCGAAGGCTTGAATCCAATTAAATATGGACTTAGACTTGGAATTTTTAGTATCATCTTTTTTGAATCCTTCTTTTCGTTTAATGTTTCCTTCATTTACTGAGGGAAGGAGAGAGTACATATCTATAAACTCTCTTTTCCAAAAATTTTCCTTCACTACTAACGGTAGGTGGAAACCCAATGGGGAAGCCTCTTTAAAACAAGCCTCATTGACCGTATTTTGCGTGGTAGTCTGAATGGGAATAGGAAGAGGTGTGGGATTGAGTGAATTGTCGTTTGCAGAAACGTCAACCATATTGGGATCAGGTGTTAACCAAACGCTTGCTATATTGTCCTGCTTTTCTTTTAAAGATATGAATTGCAGGAAATCATTGAATAAACCAATTTTGTCAGAAAGGATCTGAGAAGTGGAGGAAGACTCGGTATTAATATTTTCAGAATTGTGACAATGAAGCATAGAAATCACACCATCTTTTACCGTACCAATTGTGGTTGTAGGAACGGGGTTAGGAGGAGATGTGTGTTTTTTCTTGAATGTAGTCTTCCGGGGGTTCCAGAGAACGTCTCTTGGTCTTGGACTTTTTAGCTGAAGGAGGCTCCAGAGAATAACCTATTCTTTCCTTCCTATTCCGTTTTACAGGTTCCGATGTGGCTTCTTCGTCACTGCGCCTGCGCGCGCCAGTGACTGATGATATTTTGATCAGCTCGGCGCTCGCGCAGGGGGCTGCGCAGCAGACAGGATCCAACGAAGGCTGATCATTGATGGCAGGAGAGACAGGTAAGGAGAGACATTTCCTTAGCCAGTCTTCTCCCCCGTTTGCCTCAGCTTTGAAAATTAGCTGTTTTAGGAGATCCTTCATGGAGAGCGGGGCAAAAGGTCTGTATATTTTCTTTCCAGCGCCGAAAATATGCTCTGACCGTTTCCTGTTTCTTTTATAGGTGATTTCCTGCTTCACCTGTTAGGCTGCCATCCAATGAAGATGAAGATCCAGATAACCGACAGAATCTGCCGATGACCAGCGAGGATGACACCTATTACCAGGTAATATAACTTTATTGACTATCTATACAATGAACGGAACTCATGCCACCATGTGTTCCCTTCATTGCATTCACAATGTTACGGGCCCATACAAACTGTTCTGTCTATGGCTGATGAATTTATCTGGCTTTGCTGATGGTGCCTCATCTTGCTACTTTTGCTGTCTGCCTGCCTACCATCATGTTCCATATGGCTGTTGCTACAGCTGCTGCTTCCATCATGCCATTTCCACCATCATGCCGCTACTGCTGTTTGTCTGCCAACATGTACCATATGGCTGCTGCTGCCAACACCGATGCAGATGTTTTCCCTCATTGCTAATCCCCTACTGCCACCACTATTAACACTACTCAACCATCACTAGTACTGCTAGTACCTCTAATCAGGGGCTTTGCTAGGTTAAAACATTTGGGGTCTGGCCCCTGATGTTTTGTCCTAGGCCTCGAATGTCCTGCCTGCCAGTTAGATACAACTGTATTGCCATCCTTAGGAGGGCAATATAATTGAATCTAATGCAGTGGAAGAGCTGAAGGACCTGTGATGACATCACAGGTCATGTGACCAGTAAAACAGGCAGTGGTTAAGAAGGACTTGCGATTATGTCACCATCATGTGACCAGTGCAGGAGAGGACAGCAGTGAAGAGGAGAAGTCCTGGGGGATGAAGCTGTGGTGATGTCTGCTACATGAGGAAAGGTAAGTGAATGGAGAGGTAGATCAATGCTGGGAGTTGTGGTTATTTAACTGGGACTGTATGTTTCGGCTGAAGGGAGGGATGTTATTTACATGGAACTGTCTGTTAGAGGAGGCTGGGGAGGGGGAATGATGTTATTTACATGGGACTGAATGTTGAGGGGGTGATGTTTACATGGGATTGCATGTTGGAGGCAGCTGGGGAGGGGGTGATACTATTTTCTTGGGACTGTATGTTGAAGGCGGCTGGGGAGGAGGTGATGTTATTTACATGGGACTGTATTTTGGAGGGAGCTGTAGCTAGAGAGGGATGTTATTTACATGGGACTGTATATTAGAGGGGGCTGGAGAGATGGTGTGATATTGTGTACATGGGACTCTATGATGGATAGACGGAAATAGTGTTATTTACATGGGACTATATATTGGAGGGGCTAAAAGGAGCGGAGTGATGTTATTTACTTAGGACTTTATTTTGGAGGGGGCAGGAGAGATGGTGTGATTACATGGGACTATATGGTGGAGAGAGGAATATAACTTCAGGGGGCGTTATAAATACTGGGGGCACTTCATGGTGAGCATTATAACAGTAGCGGGCAGTATAAATGTTGGCGGCACTGTAGGGGTATTATAAATCCAGGGGACATTATAGACATTCCTATTACTACTGTGGGCTCTATAGGACTTATAGATCCGCCTTATTTCTACTAAGTGTACTATGGGGGTCTTATTACTACTGAAGGGTCTGTAGCTTTATTTCCACTGGAGGCTCTTTGAGGGTATTATTAATACTGGAGGGCTCTTCTACTAATGGGGGCACTTTTGGGGACTGTTATCATGGTTGGGGGCACTGTAGGGGGCAGTATTACTAATGAGGGCATTCTAGAAGGGAATTACTATTGGTGGGAATATGAGGAGCACTATTACTATGTGAGCACAAATTTTTCTTCAGGATAGTAATTTGGGGGTATTAGGTAACATAGCGAGCAGTAGGATAACACTGTGGGGACTACAGGTTGGGGGATGATTATAGAAATGTGAGGATGTTAAGATGTCTGTGTGTCACACTCTACAGAGATGAGGCACGGGTGAAAGAAGTTGCACGGACTAAATGGAGAAGATGATCACAGAGATCTACATCAGTGGAGACGTCAGGTGCAGGCCCTGGATGTGACAGGTATGATAGAACCCTCCCCCACCCACAGTTTCCTCTCTAGCAGATAGTATAGTCTGAGCCTCAGGAAGTGCAGGGGGAGGGGGGAGGAGAGAGGAATGAAAACCTAAGTATGATCTATATCTTGTAACCACAAATGTCATGTTTGTCATGTTTTTTTTTTTCTGTTTGAAGCATATATTATTGTGAGCTTGTCTTTGAATTAAAAGAGAAATCAGATACAACTATATCCAATGCTTGTGTCAGTTTCCCGAGCGCTCCTAAATATCCCATTTAATTTGGATTCCAATAATCATAGGTAAAGGGATATTTCCCTAACACACTGTGAAGGCATAATTCTTGGACGCTTGGTCTCCCAACAATTCATATATATTTTTTAAATTGTTATCCTATAACACCATAACACCATGTGTGTTAAAAGGGGTTATCCAAGACTATTAAATGTCCCCCTTATGCCCGGCCCCTCACGCTGAATATACTTACCTGGCTCCTGTTCCCTGCGTCGCTCCTGGTCGCCGCACCGCAGCTGCTGCTTCTCCCCGTGCACAGATGAAAACATCCAGTGGGGGGGGGGGGTGCAGTCAATGGCAGGTGGGGACGGGGACGAGCCTCCCTAGTATCGCGGGAGATGATAGAGAGGCACGTCCTCATCCCCACCTGCCATTGGTTGCTCCCCCCTGACACCGGATGTTTTCATCCGTGCATGGGGAGAAGCGGCAGCAGCAGTGGTGCGGGGACCAGGGAGCGGGGAGCCAGGTAAGTATATTCAATGTGAGTGGCCCGGGCATATGGGGGACATTTAATAATCTTGGATAACCCCTTTAAATACTATCTGATCCCGATAAGGGACTATTTTTGGATGCTTTTGAATATGAAAAAGCATAAAACGTAACGGCGCATTATATTTTTAAACACGCTGTTCATTAACTACGTCAAACATGCATTTACCCATAGCTATGGATGTCAAGGTAACTCTGACATGATTTAATATCGCTGCCATTGCCATGTGTCACCTTTCCTATAAAACTGACATCTCAAAGACTTACACACTTTCCTTTACATATATTAATAGGAATGCAATGGAAGACCAAGACCACATTTTTTATGCAAGTTCAACATCTGAGCAGTTGTGTTCTTCCAGGTAGGTTAGAAGTAATCAACTATCTGACAACAGTTACAAGCAAAATATGACTGCTGTTCCATTTTTCAGCAGGTTGGAATACAGAAATTCTCTTCTGTCTGAAATGCTTTTCACTAAATTAAATCCTTGAAATTGGATCTAATAAATCATTTTCCACTTCTAAAGGCAAAAGTTTATTCCTTTTACGACCCAAACATCCAAGGCCGCAATGTTTCTAAGTGACCACTTGGGTTTGATTATTCAATCAGAGAAAGTACCTCAATATATGATTCCTATATACTAATTAAACAGAATCTGTCACTGCAATTCTGGACTATTATCTGGAAAACGTTGTACACGAGTAGTATTGCACTTAATGAGTTAAGATCTCTATGTTTTATTTTTTAGTTTCTACTGACCTCTGTCAGCACTGAAGGTTGCACTGAAATACACAGTCAGCGCTACTGTGATGTGCTAAGATAATGGAGAGGACTCATATGCACATGGCACATAGTGTTGAGCGCGAATATTCGAATTACGAATATTTATCTCAAATATCGCAACTTCGAGACTTCGCAAATATTTTAAATATAGTGCTATATATTCGCTAGATCGAATATTTGGCATTTTTTAACATCTGAAAACATGATTCCTCCCTGCTTCTTGCTTGTGGGCCAATGAGTCATAGGCCCACAAGCAACATAAGCAGGGAGGAATCATGTTTTCAGATGTTAGAAAATGACGAATATTCGATATAGCGAATATATAGCACTATATTCAATATAGTGCTATATATTCTTTTTATTAGAATATTCGTAATTTTTTTTCCTTCTTAAGTCATGATTCCCTCCTGATTAAGTGGCTTGTGGGCCAATGACTAATTGGCCCACAAGCAAGAAGCAGGGAGGAATCATGTTTTCAAATGACGAATATTCTAAAAACGAATATATAGCACTATATTCCATAGTGCTATATATTCGTTTTTTAGAATATTCGCCATTGACAAATCTTAAAAAAAAAAAATATATGAATATATAGCACTATATTCTAAATAGTGCTATATATTTGTTTTTTAGAATATTCAGAATTTTTTGCCATCTGAAGTCATGATTCCTCCCTGCTTAAGTTGCTTGTGGTACAATGACTGTTCACTTCAGATGGAAAAAAATGACGACATTCTAAAAAACTAATACATAGCGATTTTTACATTGCAGATTTTTAGCAATTGTGAAATCATCTCGAATACGAATATTCGAGAATATGTGGTGAATATTCTACCACATATTCATGAAAAAGCGCAATTTCGAATATGGGACCTGCCGCTCATCACTAATGGCACAGTGGCCAGGCTTATTTCACCTTAAGGACCAGGCCATTTTTTGCAAATCTGACCAGTGTCACTTTAAGTGGTGATAACTTTAAAACGCTTTGACTTATCCAGGCCATTCTGAGATAGTTTTTTCGTCACATATTGTACTTCATGACACTGGTAAAATGGAGTAAAAAAAATTTGCAAATTTCCAAGTTTCCATTTCTACTTCTATAATACATAGTAATACCTACAAAAATAGTTATTACTTTACATTCCCCATATGTCTACTTTATGTTAGGATCATTTTGGGAATGACATTTTATTTTTGGGGGACGTTACAAGGCTTAGAAGTTTAGAAGTAAATCTTGAAATTTCTGATGCAAGTTCAACATCTGAGCAGTTGTGTTCTTCCAGGTAAGTTAGAAGTAATCAACTATCTGACAACAGTTACAAGCAAAATATGACTGCTGTTCCATTTTTCAGCAGGTTGGAATACAGAAATTCTCTTCTGTCTGAAATGCTTTTCACTAAATTAAATCCTTGAAATTGGATCTAATAAATCATTTTCCACTTCTAAAGGCAAAAGTTTATTCCTTTTATGACCCAAACATCCAAGGCCGCAATGTTTCTAAGTGACCACTTGGGTTTGATTATTCAATCAGAGAAAGTACCTCAATATATGATTCCTATATTGTACTTCATGACACTGGTAAAATGGAGTAAAAAAAAAAAATCATTTTTATTTATAAAAAAAAATTGACAAAAATTGGGAAAAAGTTGCAAATTTCCAAGTTTCAATTTCTACTTCTATAATACATAGTAATACCTACAAAAATAGTTATTACTTTACAACATTCATCTGACAGGTTAGATCATGTGGAATTTTTATAGAGCAGGTTGTCACGGACGTGGCGATACCTAATATGTATCCAATTTTTTTATTTATGTTTTACACAATGATTTCATTTTTTAAACCAAAAAAAATCATGTTTTAGTGTCTCCATATTCTGAGAGCCATAGTTTATTCAGTTTTTGAGCGATTATCTTAGATAGGGTCTCATATTTTGCGGGATGAGATGATGGTTTTATTGGCACTATCTTGGGGTGGATATGACTTTTTAAATCGCTTGCTATTACACTTTTTGTGAAGTAAGATGACAAAAAATGGCTTTTTTTACACCGTTTTTATTTTTATTTTTTACAGTGTTCATCTGAGGGGTTAGCTCATGTGATATTTTTATAGAGAAACTTATTACGGACGCAGCGATACCTAATATGTATACTTTTTTTTTATTTATGTAAGTTTTTTACACAATGATTTCATTTAAAAAAAAATAAGAAAATCATGCTTAAGTGTCTCCATATTCTGAGAGCCATATTCTGGGCGATTGTCTCAGGTAGGGGCTCATTTTTTGCGGTATGAGATGACGGTTAGATTGGTACTATTTTGGTGGGCGTACGCCTTTTAGATCGCTTGCTGTGATGCATTACTTTTTGTGATGTAAGGTAACAAAAAAATGGTTTATTTAGCACAGTTTTAAAAAAAAATTTTTTACGGGGTTCATCTGAGGGGTTAGGTCATGTGGTATTTTTATAGAGCCGGTCGATACGGACGTAGCGATACCTAATATGTATCCTTTTTTAAAAAATTTTAAGTTTTACACAATAATATCATTTTTGAAACAAAAAAAAATATCATGTTTTAGTGTCTCCATATTCTGAGAGCCATAGTTTTTTCAGTTTTTGGGCGATTATCTCGGGTAGGGTATGATTTTTGCGGGATGAGATGATGGCTTGATTGGCACTATTTTGGGGTGCATATGACTTTTTGATCGCTTTTTTGAAGTGACAAAAAATTGTTTATTTAGCACAGTTTTTATTTTTTATTTTTTAAGTTGTTCATCTGAGGGGTTAGGTCATGTGATATTTTTATAGAGCCAGTCGATACGGACGCGGCGATACCTAATATGTATACATTTTTTTTATTTATGTAAGTTTTACACAATAACAGCTTTTTTAAAACAAAAAAAGATGTTTTAGTGTCTCAATATTCTGAGCCATAGTTTTTTAAAATTTTTGGGGCGATTGTCTCAAGTAGGGGCTCATTTTTTGTGGGACGAGGTGACGGTTAGATTGGCACTTTTTTGGTGGGCGTACGCCTTTTTGATCGCTTGCTGTTGTACTTTTTGTGATGTAAGGTGAAAAAAAAAATGGTTTATTTAGCACAGTTTTTATTTTTAATTTTTTACGGTGTTCATCTGAGGGGTTAGGTCATGTGATATGTTAATAGAGCCGGTCGATACGCACACAGCGATACCTAATATGTCAATTCCCCCCCCCCCCCTATTTTTTACTATTTTTTACTATTTTTTTTTACTTTATTTGGGGAAAATTACATTTTTGTTTATTTTTACTTGAAACTTTTAATTTTTGGGGGGGAAAACTTTATTTTTTCCACTTTTTTTTCCACTTTTTTTTTTGTCCCACTTTGGGACTTCAACTTTTGGGGGTCTAATCCTTTACAATGCATTCCAATACTGCTGTATTGGAATGCATTGGCTGTATGAGTAATACTGTGTGTATTACTCATACAGCTTCCGGCCTGTGAGATCCAGGGGGCTGGATCTCACAGGCACGTCACAGGAAGGCAGCGGCGATGCCTCAGGAAGGCATCGCGCTGCCTTCCATGCCATCGGGTCCTCCCTACAGCCCCATGGGGACCCGATGGCACCACCGCCGCCCGCAACATGAAAAGCCGCAAACCACAGGTCTGAATTGACCTGCGGTTTGCGGCGATCGCCGACATGAAGGGGTCATGGGATCCCCCCGCGCATTTAGCAGGCACCTTGTTCCGATCACCGCCCGCTGCGCGGCTGTGATCGGAAATACACAGGGCGTACAGGTACGCCCTGTGTCCTTAATTACCAGGACATCAGGGCGTACCTGTACGCCCTGTGTCCTAAAGAGGTTAATGGGGTTTTCCAAGATTTTGATACTGATGACCTATCCTCAGGATCGTAGATAACAGAAGATTTCACTGCAGCATATCCAGTGTGACTTTTATTGGGGACCAAGAGTGCACACACAAATACACGACGTTTCGGCTACACAGTAGCCTTTTTCAAGTATACTGGTACAAAATTCATCAAACATATAAATACACTACTAAGCCCCCCATGTGACATGATATAGCCAATAAGCAAAACATACTACTTAATATCACCTGTGTATTAATTAAAATGATCACTGCTGCCAATAGAAATGTTGCTCCAAAGTCAAATGTACCTGGTACTCATTGGACAAACTCCAACTGCATCCCCGTATTGGCCATACATGTCGGCGTCTCAATGGGCCCATTGCGCATGTCCGTGATGTCACCACGTCGATGCATGGGCGGGGCGCCGTCACCATTGTTAGCCAAAAGGCTGCACCCATCCATACACAAGCGCCGCATGTGAGCCAATAGACACCGCTATTCATGGTCACATGTCAGGCGCGTCATCAGTCATGTGACTATCACCTGACCCGCAAAAGGTCCTGGAGCGCCATAAAGGGATAATGGTAGATCTACTATGTAAACCACAATAATATATTATATTTATTGCACCAAAAAAAGCGCCATCATATATCCCATATGTATCTTTATGTGGTTTATACATAAAGTAGATTATTAAGCAAAAAGCTGATATATCTAGCCACTAAATCCATGTATGGAAAAAAAATAACACTGCCATTATCCACAGGTATTACCATAATTCGGATGCCAGAAAAAGTATATATAAAACAATGAGTAATCATGTACATTAGAGAGCAGATGATCATACAAGTGATGTGCTTACAAATATTTCTTTATGTGAATAAAGAGGTGTAAAACAAATATGTATATATATATATATATATATATATATATATATATATATATACCGTATTTTTCGCCCTATAAGATGCACCGGCCCATAAGACTCACCTAGGTTTTTGAGGAGGAAAATAAGAAAAAAAATATTTTGAACCAATAGGTGTGCTTTTGGTGGGTTTTGAACTAATTGTGGTCTGTGGATGGCGCACTGTTATGGGGGATCTGTAGATGGTGAACTGTTATGGGGGATCTGTGGATGCGAACTGTTATGGGGGATCTGTCGGTGACGCACTGTTATGGGGGATCTGTGGGTGACGCACTGTTATGGGGGATCTGTGGGTGACACTTATGGGGGATCTGTGGGTGACACTTATGGGGGATCTGTGGGTGGCTCTTATTGGGGTCTCTGGATGGCACTGTTATTGGGATCTGTGTATGACAGTTATGGGGGGGATCTGTGGATGACACATATATAGCATCTTATGCTATGTGTCATCCACAGATCCCCTCCATAACAGTGTCCCTGTAGTGAATGACCCTCAATACAGGGGGTGGGGGTCGCATCTGCTTTTATAATGACAGCGGGGCCCGTGCAGTGACTGTATTCTACTACACGGGCCCCGCTCACTGTATAATCGTATCTGTAATAGTTAATTATGTATATACCGGTAATCGCATAATCAGCACTACTTACAACTACAAGCGCTCGGTAGGAAGCAGAGAGGAGGGAGGAGGCAGGCCGGGAGGACGGGCGCTGGCAGCGTGTCACTACGTCATGCGCCCACGCCGCCTGCTTCATTCATAAAGTGGGCGGCGCAGGCGCGTGACATAGTGAGTGACGCGCCGCCCGTCCTCCCGGCCTGCCTCCTCCCTCCTCTCTGCTTCCTACCGAGCGCTTGTAGTTGTAAGTAGCGCTGATTATGCGATTACCAGTATATACATAATTAACTATTACAGATACGATTATACAGTGAGCGGGGCCCGTGTAGTAGAATACAGTCACTGCATGGGCCCCGCTGTCATTATAAAAGCAGATGCCGGCCCCTCCTCCCTCACAGCTGATACACCCGCCGCGCAGCATCGCGGCGGGTGTATCATTGAAAATATGGCAAAATCTGCTTTTGGGGGGGGAGGGGGGAAAGTGCGTCTTATAGGGCGAAAAATACGGTACCTTAAAATACCCAGTAAAAACATAATATACTGAATTGGACATCAATATCTAGAAAGATACTCTACCTATCTACATTGTTTGCATTAAACTCAATATTCAATCCATGGGGTTGTAGAGCTTGTAAAGTAGAAATCCATTTTAGCTCTTTTTTTCTTTCGCATACGTTTCCTGTCCCCTCCTCTCTTGGGAATCTGCACCGAATCGATAACCCGGAATCTCAATTGGCTGACAGAGTGTCCACAGTCAGCGAAATGTTTAGCCACTGGCTTGTCCAGCATTTTTTTCCTTATAGTACTTTTGTGTTTGTTGATACTCTCTCTGACCTCCATGGTCGTCTCCCCCACATAGATTAAACTACAGGGACAGACGATCATGTAGATGACAAACCTAGATCGACATGTGTAATACTCTCTGATATTAAAATTTTTACCACTATATGGGTGAACAAAGGTATTCCCTTTCAACATGTTTCCACAGTTGCAACAACCCAAACAAGGGAAATTGCCTGTCTTTCTAGGTTTCAAATATGTTTGACCTCCTTTGCTAACTTCACCTATGTCGGTCTTAATCAGCTTGTCATGTAAATTAACACCATGTTTGTATGCCATCAATGGCGGTTTATCAAATTCACATACTGAAGGAAGACCACTGTGTAAAATATGCCAGTCCTTTCTCAGGATCTGTGCAATATCTACACTGTGGTGGCCATAGTTAGATACAAACGGGATTCGTCCCATATTCTTATTCCTAGAGGAAGCCTGAACGGTGGAGACCCTGTCAGCCAAGGAGATCCGGGCCCTCGATCTGTGTAACAGCCTGCATGGATATTTTCTCTTGGCAAATTTATTGCACATCTCATCAATACGGTTCGTAAATACATCATCATCCGACACCACTCGTCTCACACGCAGCATCTGACTCCAAGGTAAGGAGTCCAGCATACGGCGTGGATGATTACTGTCGTATCTTAAAAGATTGTTCTTATCTGTAGGCTTCTTATATAAATCGGTTTTTAATTGGCCTCCCTCTAGGTATACCCTGACATCAAGAAACTGTAACTCCTCAGGATAGGTCATCAGTATCTAATCGGTAGGGGTCTGACGCTCAGGGTGCCCACTGATCAGTTATTTGAGAAGTCACCAGAGCTCCTGTGAGTGCCACGGCCTTCTCGCAGCTTATTAAGCACATTGCTGCACATTGTATAGTGGTTGTGCTTGGTATCGCGCTCAGCCCCATTGAAGTGAATGGGGCTGAGCATGATACCAAGCACGGCCGTTAGACAATGTACGGCGCTCTGCTTAGTAAGCACGGAGAAGGCTGCAGCACTCACAGCAGCACTGCTGCCTTCTCAAACAGCTGATTAGTGGGAGTCCCAGGTGTCGGACCTCCACCAATCAGATATTGATGACCTATCCTTAGTATAGGTCATCAATATCAAAACCTCGAAAATCCCTTTAAAACCTGACAGCAGGGGAATGGGGGGCATTAGGAAAATAAAAAAGAGTGATCTGGACTCCTAATAGACAGTACTATACATTTATTACTGCAGATAATAGTCCAAGATGATTGTAACACATTCCCTATAATTACTATGACCTATGTTGGTTTATATCCCTTATATAAGTAGACAAATGAGTAAACTTGCACACTTGTATTATCTTATAAAAACAGACTCTTTTAGTATTAAAACAATGGCAACACATGTAATAAACAGTTAATTAGAGCTGCAGATGTTCACATGGATCATCTTTGTAAGGAAATGTTTTTCAAGTTCTCAGTTACTGGATTTAGTTTATTTCCGTTCTTTTTTTTAATATTTGGAACTACTAAGCTAGTCTATAATCATTTGTAGGTTTTCATTGCCTGGTCTCCTAGTTGAACTACCTATTTTAATCCTGTCATTTATTTGGGAATCATTCAGAGTCTTTAAAGATGTAAGAAATATGTCATATACCTTCTTTACATATCATGAAGATTATTTCAAGCCTTTCTACCCCTCTAGCAGCATTTTTTTAATCCTAGTTGCCAGCAATGATGATGATTCACATTTCATATATAAATTACACAGTATATCTGCAAATCAAAATCTTTGAAAACATATTTCAGTCTTGGTTTTTAATCACTTAAAATGCACCTCCAATGATCCATTTAAACCCCCAATGTCAAGTTTCTAATTCAAACTAATTAAAAAGACTTTTCTATGCTGTTTATTAGCTTTACTCACTTGCAGTCTGCATACTCCATTCATTTCAATTTTGGCTAGAGTAAGTGGAGATATGAATTACTAACACCCTTTACTGCCTCCCTGCTAAGAGATAGACAGCTAAATTATATGAATACATGTCTCACCCAAATGGAGAATCACAAGCTGTGTGTGTGCCTGTATGTAGAGGGAACCTGCTAACTAATAAAGTCCTGTATTGGAAAGTTCATTAATTGTAGGAAGCAGACTATCTCTCTGCAGTATGAGAAATGTGAGGCATGACAAACGTAATGTGATCTAGCAGGCTAACATAAAAACCAACAAGGGCTGGGCTTCCCCTTGACTGTATCTGTAAGGGCTGTGCAGCCAGGGCCGTGCATTGGGGACCGCAATTTGATTTCATTCGATCCAGCGCCGGACTGAGGATAAAAACCAGCCCTGGAAAAAGTTGCATACCAGCCCCACAGCATTGCGTCATTATTTACTTGTTTATAATAGGAGAAAGCATTCATTATAAAACACGTGTGTAAACACGAATATGAACTTTGCCCCACGATAGCTCTTTTGTAGAACCCCCATTGTTCATATTATCACAGTGTTTTCCCAACCAGGATGCCTCCAACTGTTGTAAAACTACAACTCTCAGCATGCTCAGACAGTGTTTTACCACGCCCTTTGACCCGCCCCTTTTTTGTTGGCCACCTATTTAATGATTGTTGCATGCACATTTTACTTGACCAGCTATTTTAGATATTCTACGGCAGTCCTGTTACAATCCCCCCCAATGAGCCTTTCGACCAAATAATAAAAATATTTATAAAATCTCAACCATATGCTGCAAAAAAAATAAAAAATCTGCAATGTAAAATCGATAATAAAGATCAACTACAAACATAAACATATTTCACATGAAAAATTACAGTTACTTGGCTTGGCCCTAGGGGATCTCGGACACCACTTCAACACTTGGCGGGGGCTCGGCGGAGCTGATGTTGTGCTTTATCCTAATGAGAAAGATTTCATAATAAGGATTTGGAGAAGGGGCAGAGAGATATCAGAGCAGGGAGAGGCTGGTGCTGCTACTAGGGGGTCATACCATGGGGGAGTAATAAAGCCCACCATAATGCCCCCCCAGTAGTAATAATTCTCCTTATAATGTGCAAAACATACCCCTTTGTAATGCCCCCAGTTGAGCTAATGTTCCCATAATGTGCCAATATAAAAATACCCCTTCTCAGTGCCCCCGTAGATGACCCCCATAGTGCTCCCCCCCACCCCATAGTACCCACCATAATGTGTCCCAGTATAAAATGCCCCTATGCAGAGCCCCCCATATAAAATACCCCTTCTTTTTAGCCTCAGTAGATGCCCC